>NC_134547.1:64686418-64988293 GCF_050624435.1 Tenrec ecaudatus
CCCAGACATGATTCTTTCTGATAGCAAGGCACCACCTGGTTTGTTCATGTTTTACTCTAGCACCCATGTCTTCAATGAGCTCTTCATGAAGGTGAGCACTGAGCAGGGCCAAAGCTATGGCAGTCCCAAGCCACCATTCATTGGGCAGCCTCAGAGCAAGATATCTGAACCAAAGTCTAATGACCTCCAATTCCATAATCTTGGGAGAGCAGTCATCTGCTTCTTCTCACACTAGGGTGGTTTAGCCTTAAGTCTGTCAGCTCCTTAGATCTGATACAGGTGAGTTTAGTGTAGTATCCACATCGAGTCCTTCTGGTATGGCCTATGAAAGATGCTGTGTACCTTGCAAGGACAGAATGGAAAGTCCCAGTAGTGTACAGCATAAGACCGGAGTTATCAAGGGATGGGCAGAAACTAAGTCAAAAGTGTCCAATTCAGTAAGAGCTTCTTTGACTATCCTCCTCTGAGACATTCTGCTCTTTGAGGCATGAGCCAAACAGATGTTGTGGGTGTCATTAAGGCAGTGGACAAAAAGGCTGCTGGAGCTGGCAAGGTCACCAAGTCTTGCCAGGAGGCTAAATGAATATTACCCATAACACCTGCCACCCCAGTCTTAATCAGTGTGGAAGAACAGTCTCAGGCCTGCTTACCTCAACTGGTCATTTACGTTTAATAGTAAAAGACTGGTTAATGATTACAACCTATCTTCAGACCTTCAGAAGGAAAGGAAAGTTTTGCAGACCATATGTTTCCTTTTTGTGAGGCAGTTTTAAGTTGTTATTTTTAAAATCACTACTTTTTTAATGAAAAACAACTTAATAAAAAATTTGTCACCGGATTTTGAGATCCATTAAAACAAAGTTAAATGGGGGTGAGGGTGTCCAATTAGGATCATAGCATCAGTCACATTCTATTGGGTTTTGTTATTAAATGTTTTTTCTTCAATGTTGTTTTTTAAAAAAATATTATTTTAATGACTTGTTCTTGACCTTGTTCATAGTAATACAGATTTTCACCTTATAGTTACTTGTTAAACTCTACATTTCAAGTAATTTTCTAGATCAGGGATAATTATGTAATAGTAATAAATTTCACTACTGCCGCGAGCCCCTTCTTTCACTCACCTTCCTTCTGTTTCCTCCACTGGAACTCCAGGACCACATCATCGTGCCCCACAAAGGTATGCACTGGCGTGTTCAGGTCAAAGACATTCCAGAGGAGGAGGCTGTTTTCTCTGCGCAGCTGGGGCACCATCACTGTCACTAAGCCATTGCTGAAAGGCTGGGGGTGAGAAGTGGAAAATCACACGATTATCCCAGCTAGAACCTGCTGAGTCTTGAGCTACCAGAAGATGGAATTCATTCCTAACTAACATAGAAGATGGAAGCTCCAACCTGTCCGTGGAAAATTTTTTACCAATACATCCTCAGTTCACCATCCTGTTTCCCCTCCTCTTTGCTTTTGGAAGGGACAGGAGCAAGTAAAAAATATGAAGGCAAATGCTTGGAGGACGTTTTTCATCCTGAAAATATGCAAAGAGCTCTGACCATGAGTATGAGCACATAGAGTCTCCTATCCTAGCTGCTCTTCCCAGAATGTGCATGCAGACTTGCCTGAGAACAATCTTGTGGGGCATGAGAAAGGCACTAGAAACACACCACCTTCCGGATGCCCCAAATACTACAACGTTCTCATTTCAGGGCTGACATGCTTATCAACACGCTCCCTGCTGGGTAACTAAGGGCCCACTTGGCTTATTAGATCCAGTTCCTTTAAGGAATAAATCACAGTCACTTAAGAGCACAATTAGCTTCACCTCCCTACCTGGCAGCACTCCTGAACTTTCCTGTTTCTTTTTGCAAGCAAACATGTTAGTCCAGAGAATTTCCATTCCTAAGAACAGAAGCAGTTGTTTGTTTGTTTTGTTTTATTTCGGCATCAGATTTCTTGGCAAGTGCTCCCAGTTGCAAAAACAACATAATGCCCAATTACCTTGAATGCTCTGTAACACCCCAGGTGACAACCTCGTGGTTAAAGGGAGCTTTATTCATGCCTGGGCTCACTTTCACATTGACATTGAAAGAAACATATCTGTGATCAGATCAGCAGCGAGCTGTGTGGCAATGGAAACGCTGCTGAAAGGTCGATAACAGTTTACCCCTTATGATGTGCAGCATTTAAGGTTTCTAAAAGCCTCTTCATGGACATGATTTCAAAAGGAAGACATGGTGAAAGGATTAAATGTCACCGAGGCACACATGTGAGAGGCAAAAATCGTGATGCTGATGAAATGGGAACTTCACCACAATTAAAAATTACACAGCAAAAGTGATTATTCATATTCCACGGAGGAGGAGATGCTGTTCAAAAAAATTAAGTGGCTGGCTTGCTCCGGGCCACAAACAGGCAGGCCCCAAACCCAGGGCTCCAGAATCTAAAAGGCAGAATTCTTTCCACCAGGATCCAGGGTTGATTTTGAGTCTCAACCCTCGACTTCCCTTCCACGCTGTTCCCCTGCCTCTCAGTGACCGTCTTTACACTGCCCGGCGTCAGTCAAGCTGTGGTCAGTAATTTCCACAGGTATCTATCTTCTCGGCATTGATCCAAGGATAATTTTTGGAATAGTTAACAGCTGTAAGCTCTATCACCTCTGCCGCGGTTTCTATGTAGGGAGAATGAACAAAGAACCAAACACACACACACACAGAGAGACAACACAGGAGTGCAGCACAAAATAGACACAGACAGAGACGGTACAAAACTGCATCATCCCTCACGGACCACAGCGCTTTATTCTTATCTACTAAATACTGGGAGTATTCCCAGACAAGTTCGCTGTTCCCACGCTTGAATTTCTCATAGCCTTGAGAGTTCCGTATCTCAGCCCGTACTGCTCTTGTTTGCTGCTACCAGGAAACACTGTTTGCAGCTGTTCCCCAAATTCCTTACTGTCTGGAGTAAGGAAGCAGTTTGTGAGAACCAGCTAGGACAGACGTTTGCGCGCTGTCCTAGACAGATACATGACACGAGACACGGCTCTCCTTACTTGGCTCCTTCAACCTCAGGCTCACTCTAAACCAAGACAGAAAGCGAAAAGTGCCCCCCAGAAGGGAGTAAATGTCCCTTGGGCCCTTGAAAACACCAAGAGGAAATTTCCCAGTGAAAGGTAGGGTGTCTCACTCACAGTGTATCTGGCCTTCCAGACAGGCACCTGGCAAGGGAGAATATTGAGGTATTTCCGAGGCTGGCGGTAATCCCAGAACTAGAAGGAAACAAGCAGAATCATTTCTGAAGTCAATGCTATTGAAGAACACCACCACTGAAATTAGCATACCCTTCAGACTCTTTCCTTTTATTTTTTTGAGAGCTGAGAAACTTTTAATTTTTAAAAATGAATTTTGTTGTTTTTGTTAATTAGGTTGGTGGGGGGGGGTTGCCTATGTCAGACTTTGCTTCCTACAACTTCTTTTTGTCTCTGCAAATGCAGAGTCATGAAAGGACAATGATTTGATGACATACAGGAGGTGAAGAAAAAAAAACAAGGGAGGTGCTGTCCATCATCCAAACAGATGAGTCTCAAAAAGGTTTCTAAGAATGGAATCGCAGATTTGACAAATGTATTAAGTGTAATGGAGAGTACTTTGAAGGCGATAAGGTTGTTTTGTAAAAAAAAAATTTAAATACACAGCTTTGAAAAATACATCCCAGTTCTTTTGGAGAGCTCCCCGTATACCCAGCAGAGGGATTGCTGGCTCCTAGGGAATTTGTTTCCAGTTGTTTGAGGCAGACCCATATTCTCAGCAATGGGTGTACAGGCTTTTATTTTAAAGTTTTTACTATGAAAAAAACATAAGTAACAAAAAACTTGCCACTTTAATAACATAGCCCACAAAGGCAATGTTCTATAGAGGGACTTGAAAGTTCATGAGCGGTCACCTAAGGTGCAAATATTGTTCTGTCCTTATCTGGAAGAAAGATGAATGATAAAAATTGTAGACACGTGGGAATAATTACTTCAATGGGCTAATGGATTGTGTGAGCATCAATCTCCCCAATCCTGAGACCAGAAGAACTAGATGGTGCCTGACTGCCTGCATCAATTGATCTGAAGGGATCATATTAGAAGGTCCTTCATGGAGCAGGAGAAAAATGTGGGAAAAACTCAAAAATCATAAAGGTGACTAGCTGGTCTGACAGAGACTGGTGGGACTCTTGAGACTATGGGTTCTTCTTCTCCTTTAGGTCTGAACATGAACTCAACCCCACGGCTCATTGTCAGCCACATAATAGGCAAGCCTATATGAAGAGCAATAACATTTGTGAAGTATTCATGTCCTAGAATAATCAACCACGGGAAAGGCAGCACTCACCTAAGGACAAAACTGAGGCGTTTGGAAGAGGAGGAGTGGGAACGGAAAACACAGGGAGAAAGGGAGGCGATACCACATTTTGGAGATTACAATCAATGAAATGAAACAAAATATTTATGAACTGGTATTGAACTGATCTACTTTGTAAACCTTTACCCAAAGGGGGGGGGGGGAGTCTCCATATAAACCACTGTTTTTAAGTGCAAAATTCACGGACATTAATTGCCCCCTTTGTGCTGTACAACCATTACCTAGTTCCAACACACAGACACACAGATCCCTAACTCTACTTTGCATAGTTTATGGATTGGTCAATAGCTAAGAGATTGAAAAAGGTACACAAATACTTTTCAATCACATATACACATGCACTTTTACCATGTAAAAATGTACACCATGATCTATGATTACAAAGGAATGTGAATGCAAGAAAACATGTTTCTTGCTTGTCAAAAATTTTTTAAAGTGTCATTTTTGTCTTAAAATAAACTTACCTGGTTGTGGTAGAAAATAAAGAAGGTAATAAAAGACAAAACTGAAAGTTTTCAGTAAGTTGTAGAAAGTCTGAGAGGTGAATTGCATTTTCCCTGGTTTATAATGCCTGCATATAATACGTGTGAAAGGAAAGATGAGCAACATTCAGTGTTGACAATAGGGGCTGAATGTTGATGGATTTCTTGTAAGGTGGAAGAAGGCTTGTGAAAAAGTTATGTGGACATGATACAAAAACATTCTTTTAAATGAGAATTGATTTCTGAGCTAATAATCTGTCCTAGTCAGTAAAATGATATAAAGTTATTCTATACTTGAGGAGTAAAAGTTTCCATATACTACTAAACTATCTTTTTGACTGGTATTTTTCATAAATTAGTTTAAATGATATTTTGAAAGGCTAACATTCCAAGTAAATACCGTTCCTTACTGCTGTGTTTCTTTTCAGTCAATATCAACATAATAATCATTTGTTAGGCCTCTATCACTTATGCTTATATCTTGTTTATCCTAACAACTTTTTTTTGGGGGGGGGTTGCCAAATTCAGGCCCCATAATCAAACTAAAATTGGTAAAATGTTTTTCCTACCTAAACTACTTTTGGGTTTTCCAGATGGCTAGAGGGCAAACTGTAATTTGCGCCCTCTATTCATAAAAGGAGGAATACTAGAAATAATTAGGTATGTTTGGCACTCTCCCGTTTTTAATTAGCTCAGCACTTTGTGAGTGCTGCTCTGTGACTAAGCTCACAGTATGTGAAAAAGTAGCAAATACATGTTCAGCCTCCCTAGGCTAATTATGTCCATGCAAAATGTCGCTAATATGAAAGCTCTTCAGCAATTGTTTCTTTTTCTGGTTGGACAGAAGCATACTCATGTTCATGAAAAATGATGAAACAGTAACTGTTCTATTTTTTTTTTAAAAGGAAGATTTTGTTCCTAAGTTTAAATAGGCTCATCACAACTGTAGCTTACAATTGACGGGAAACAGTGGGGGCCCTGGAGAATTGATGCGGTTCTCAATGCTTTAGAGAGGGGCTTATTCTTATAAGGTAAGAGTTTCTGGTTCGTGCAATGGTTCGGCACTCCACCACTAATCAACAGGTTGCCAGCTTGAACCCACCCAGAGGTACTTGGGCAAACAGGCCCGGGGATCTGCTTGAGACTGTCACAGCTGGGAAAATCCTATAGGGCAATTCTACTCTACACATGTGGGGGTCACCCCAAATCAGGATCAACTCCCACGAAACTACTGACAATAACTCTCCAGGCATTCTCAAATGGAGTCTTGTGACAGGATTTTTCGTTACATCCAAATAGGACTTCTCCATCTTCCAATCTGATACAGGTGGCTATTATAGTAAAATAAACAGAGCCCTTATTTATATATAAATATTTATATTCCTATCCCTATGTGATTTCTGCTCTTCTTTTACCCTTGCCTGAAAGATCCCTGCCCAAAGCTACACATCAGAAAGAATTCTTCTGCAGAGAAATGTGAAGGACCTCAGTTAAGACAGAAGCAGGTTCTACTGACTGCTGAGCCCACCGGGACAGACTCACTCATGGGCAGGCTTCTCCATACAGCTAAACGTGTCTGTCTGAACGTGTCCAAATTCCCCGGACACTTTCTGAAACACACTGCTTAACGCAAGATCGCACTGCTTAACGCAAATTTAACATTCATTGCATAAAAGGGCATAAATTAATTTAAGTGTGGTTCGTATTCTAATTCTCAAGATCAAGTAAGATAATCCTCTTCATTCTTCTTGCTACATCTCTAGCCCTAGGGTTTTCATAGTTTAACAATTTATAAAACAGTGTTTCTAAGTCAAACACTCATTCAATGGTATCTTGCCCCAATTTACCTTTAGAATTCAGTAAAAGAGATACCAACTATAACACAAGAGAAAGGCTAAGGAAAACAAGAATAACATTTATAGAGAAACATGCTACATTGATTACCTTTGTCTACAAACTATTAATAACAATAATTGAATAGCATACAAAGTGCCTTCAGCAATTTGCTTTTTTATGATCTTGTTATTTACATGAGTTCAATACAAGCTGTTTTCCTTCCTCTCAACCCACAGTAAAGTAAACAAATGCAAAGTGGTCATGACCGTGCCAAAAAACTCTCATGTGATGAGTGAGCTAAGTGGACCAGCAAGGAACGGTGCTCCACACGTAGAAACCAGACCCACCAGATCCTCCCGTAGTGTGGCCAGCTACTTCTTTATTACCTAGAATCCCAGCCTTGGAGGTAGTAAAGATGTCACTGGATATAAACAAACTTGGGGGTCTCAAAGAGAGAGGCAAAGATGGACTAGATTGTTTCTGGTCTCTGAACTTGGAAGACAGGAGGAGTCTGGGAAGAGAGAGTGGGAGAGAGGACAAGAATCCTAATCCAATACAAACAAGGAAACACAGAAAACCATTTCTAGCACATAAAAATAATGACAGTCCCAGGGAATTTATAAACCTCTAGGACAGACATTAACTTTACGCCTAAGCATATTCTGGCTCCCTTTGCTAAAAACTAACCATACAAGGAAGATATCTTACTTGACTATAAAAATAAAACAAAGCATTAAATTAGTGACGCCAAATCCCAGAACTCTTAAACAAGCTTCTGTGGTCAAACCCTTTCTTTTGGGCCAAACACTGGCCGTGAAGACAGCCGATGGACAGCCCTGCCATCATCTGAACAAGGGCGCACATTACATCCCACAGTCTGATGAAAACAAGCCAAAAGACAAACTGCACTCAGATCATCCAAAAATAGCAGACTTGCCAAAACACATAAAACCTGGCGCACTTCCTGTTAGAGAAGACCTGTGCAAACAACCCTCTCTCTGTGACTTGTGCAAAGCTCCCATCTGAAGATATGGCAGAGCTTTGTAGATAATTACACAATGTAATTGGTGCTTTTCTACCACGTAGACTAAGTGCAAACTCAGTAACCTTAGCATTGCTGTGGGGTTTTTCCTACAGACATCTGTTGTCTTTTATATGAATGAGCCATTCTGAAATCCAACTTACTGACAAGAACACGTCCTTTCCTTTCTAATTGCTGCTGTCTCTTGCTTCCTTTCTCAGAAGAATGAAGGAATTCTGCACAAAGTCTAGAAGCCACATTAGATACAGGTTTTGTCACCCCGGCAGGGCTACACATCCGGCTGACTTGTCCAGCTCCCTAAAATGCACTAGTCCCCTAAAACACAGATACTGTGCTAGCGTACCGGAGCTTTCCTCCCAAACACAGCCCCTCCACCTGTCCCTGAGAGGTGCCGCTCACCTTGACGGAGTTGTCCTGGCTGGAGGTAGCGAGAATGTGCTCGCTGTCTGGGTGCCAGTCCAGGCCGTGGATCTTGGAGAGGTGGGCTGCGAGGTACTCCACAGCTGTACTGGGTTTCTGCAACACAGCAGCACTGCGTATCATCATGTAGAAAGAACTCGTGGGTCTGCCCCCATCTCGTGATTTGCTGGGGGCTGAGCGGGGACACAGAAGCAGGGCCAGATAATGCCCTACACACTTCAGAAACTCTGGTTGGTTTTCATCAAGCTTTTAATGAAGAAGCATTACAACAAAGCAAAGAATCAGAAGATTTCAACACGTGTCCAATTGATCAGATCGTGACGAACGCCTAGACTTGATATGGCAGAATGCTAGTGAACCTGGGTACTCGAGCACTGGGTAAAACCAGTGGGACCTGATTTTACTGCCACTTTCCATTTGAATCCATGTACGTGCTGCCATGTCAAAGAACACACACACAGAATAAGTCGAAAAGGACTGTTACAACATTGCAGAAACCTTTATTAAAAGTATCAAGACGAAACCAGTATTTCTGGCAATATATCTTCCATTGAGGAGTACACACTTCTGAAGACAATTCTCTCTCATCTTTCCTCGGAGAATTCTGCAATCTTTAATTTGTAACACCTAAAAATGGTAGTTTGGGCGTCTTTGAGGTACTCAAATTATGTTCCTTTAAAATAGCTGAGTTTGAGGAAGGGAGGGCGTAGGGGACAAAATCAAGTCTGAAGGAGCCAGATCAGGGCTGCAGGGTGGATGAGATGGGGTTTCCCAGTGAGATTCTTGTAGCACAGCTCTCAGAGAACGAGCAGGTGCACAGTCATGGTGGGGAAAATTCCTCATTGCAACTCTCTGGCACATTTCTCTCCAATGCAGTTTTCCTTTTTCTTAAACCTTCTTCCTAATAAGCCCCTGGGATTATTCTGTGGGTTTTGAGAAAATTCATCCAGATTTCCCCTTGGGAATCCCATAAAACAATTGCCCTAACCTTCTGAAAGGACTTCTCCGCCTTGAATTTAAACAGATCCAGCAGATCCCCTTGGGAGCCACTGTGGTTGTTGTCTGGAAGGCGCCCTTGTGGGACTCAGGGAAATGCATTACTAAGAACGTATTTGCAGCCATGACTGATGACAGAGAGCTGTTGAAGAACATTTTATCTGGAATAAACCCAGGCAAGTATGAACTGGAACCCTTGTGGCAACACACTGTGAGATCCTCTCGTATAGCCAGGCCCACAAATTGGGTGTAAACATATAAGCAAAGGTTTTGTTGAAATCATTGTATTCAAGTGCTATGCTGGTGGTGATTTAAAAATAAAAGGGGGAAAACAGTTATCCTCAAACTCAACTGAGAGAGGCAGAAGATGCACCTGTGCCAAATTCTATTTATAAAATCACCTTCTCACCAAAGAGGCCTCCAGTCAGCACCTGGCGGTCTGGACGTCCACTGGCAGAAGGAGGAGCATCTGCCACACCCACCCGCTCTTGTCTGTTGGAAGGGGAAGGCCTGAGCCTGCCTGCTCAGCGCCTGGGAGAGGCATTTCTGAGACAAGTTGCAGGATGAGGCTGAGGGTCTCTTGCCCCAGGTTTGAAAGCAGGAGGCGGCATTACGCCCAGAGAAGTGGACTGCTCTGCATGCTACCACCTAACTGGCTGGCAGTATGTCATTGGGGCAGCCCTGTCCCCTCATCCCTACCTACTCTCACCATGGCAACACTCAAGACTTCCAAAAGACTGCCTACCACCGCCACTGCTGAGGGCCCAGCCCTTCTCATGCCTCAGTTACATGGGCAGATGTACTTTGAAAGCTAAAGGAGGAGTGAGCGCCATGACACTTGCCCCAGAGATTGATATCAGAAATGTTCAGGAGGGAACTTGCCCTTGCCCTAGCCTTTAATTTGTAATCCGGGGCAGGGATCACAAGTCTTCTGACCACCCTAGAATAGTGTCTGGTCCCCAAGACTTGGTCTCATTGATATAATTTCTATTATTGTCTGTATTTTAAAGACGGGGAAGCAGGGGCATCGAGAGGGTATAGTGGCTTGCCTGAAGTAACAATTAAGAGGTAACAGGGCACAGATTCTCAGAGTTGGCCATGTTCACTTCCTACCTTCTGTTCCTACTTCAGGTCAACACCACATTAACTAGTGTTAAGAGCTTGAAGTAGCAATTCACCATGCTGTCCAAGGTACCGCAGCCCTGGTACCCAGGACAGCCTTTGTGCTCTCACAGGGGCTAAAAACCAACCAGGGGCAAGGGGGTAGGGATAACTCACCCGCTTGTCCCATATGCGCACGTCCCCATCATGACTGGTGGCAAGACAGTTAGCATTCCGTTTGTTCCATTTGACCTGCGAGGCACCCGCTGCAAAGAAAAACCACGGGGCAGGAAAGGTATTATCCTCAGAGCCTCTGGGGCCAAAGAACGGCCCACACCCCGGGCAAGTGGGTAATGAGCTCCACTGGAGCTCAAGAATCTAAGACTGAATCAATTCCACCATTAAAGGTGCAGTGAAGTCACAGATCAATGAATTAACCCGTGACCAGGAGCCCTTAAAAGAGGAAACGATCTAACTTAGGGAGCAAGTTACCTCCCAGGAGGCTCAGCATGGCACTGTTCATGGCTCACTGGTTCATCACACCAGCTGACCCTCCACCGTCTCCACCGACATGTCTCGTGTCTCTCAGCAAGTTGTCTCCACCGACAACCACGTGTCTCTCAGCAGGAGAGCTGCAGCTCGAAGGCCTGCGGTTTTCGTTTTGGTGGGGAGAGGCAGGCTTCAAAAACCTCACACTCTAGCTGAGGCTCACCTGAAATCTGCCCTGGGAAAGGGTTATCTACCCCTTCTGTGCTCTCCTCTCCCATCAGCAGTTCAGGGACACCCTGGGAGCTATGTGAACGGAGGCCTTTTCCCAGCAGCCAATACCAAGAGGCTACACCGACTACTCAAGAGCCACCTGAGAGGCACAATCAAAGGTGCTAAAAAGGGCCAAGACACGTAGAAACCAGAGACATAGGGTTCTTCTTAAAAAAAAAAATCATGTTAACTAAGTTAAGCCAGAGTCAGAGAGCTCACCCTCCTGTCTTGTCCTTGTCACACCCCACAGATCACTGGTTTGACACTTCTCTCTTTTGATGTTTATTAGAGTGTAAAACAACAGCAGATCCTTTAGAGAGTCACCCAGTCCACATCCCGAGAGCCTGTGTGTTCGAGCTCAAGGACCTAGCAACTAACTGGAAGTAGACAGTCAGGACCCAGAACTTATGTTTGACTTGGGTATCCAGTACATTACTTAGGAGATTCGGTTCCTTGGCAAAACCGAGCATTAGCTAGAGAACAGAACATGTACGAAGAGCTTGCTTGATGGTCTCCTCTGGACAGCTTTATTTGGAAAGTTTCGAATAATTTCTTGCCAGACAGGGTGCGATATAGCAACAATGAAACATACAACTTTCCTCTAGTTCCTAAATACTTTCTCCCCCCACCCCATCATGATCCCAATTCTACCTTGCAAGTCTGGCTAGACCAGAGGATGTACACTGGTACAGATAGGAACTGGAAACACAGGGAATCCAGGGCGGATGATCCCGTCAGGACCAGTAGTGTGAGTGGCGATACTGGGAACGTAGAGGGAGGGTGAGTTGGAAAGGGGGAACCGATTGCAGGGATCTACATGTGACCTCCTCCCTGGGGGACGGACAATGGAAGGGTGGGTGAGGGGAGACATCGGACAGGACAAGATATGACAAAATAATTTGTAAATTATCAAGGGTTCATGGGGTGGGGGGGAGCAGGGAGGGCAGGGAAAAAATGAGGAGCTGATACCAGGGACTTAAGTGGAGAGCAAGGATTTTGAGAATGATGATGACAATGAATATATGAATGTGATTTACACAATTGATGTATGTATGGATTGTGATGAGAGTTGTATGATCCCCTAATAAAAATGATTAATAAAAATATTAAAAATATAAAAAAATAAAATAATTTTTTCAGTGCTGAGAAACATGAAGGCTCTTAAAACATTCTGGGAACCTCCTAAATCATGGTACTTTACTGGGATCCATGACACAGGAGCACGGGGAGCCCCCAGACCCTGTGTTCTCAGACAGAAGGAAGGCTACTCGAGGGTGCATGGAGGTGCTCTGACTCCTGACCCCTGACCCCATACGGCAAACTCAAGCAGCTCAGTGACAGGCGGGATCACAGGTTCTGGCGAGCAGCAGTGCTCACGCTGCATCTGCCAGTATGCGTTAGCTTGAGCAGCTCTTTATTATTCCTGCACTGTTGTGATTATATTACTGTAATAACATTACAAGCCTTCATTTGCCTTGTTTCCTGCAGGGTAGCTTGGCCACTACTGAGGACACTCCCTGAAGTACAGCCCAGGAAGGGATCTCATGCTTCTATTTTGAGGAGAACCAAGGAAAGACTAAGGAAGCAATCAGGACATGGGGGGGGGAGCGGGGCAAAGAAGTATCTTCCTTTTTAGGGTGCTTCTACACCTGATCTAACTTTGAAACCTACCCGAGTAGCACCGTCAGGGGAACGTGACTTAGGCAGTGCACAGGGCCTTGGTATGTTTGTCCTGCCAGCAGGCCTGCAGTCACACGTCTCGGATCACAAGCACCTAAAGTGGGGATCCTTGAGCACACAGCACAGACACACAGGTGCTGGACTCCCATACTGAGCTTCTCACCTCTGCCAGGCCCGGCGGTTGGCATTGGCCCTCAGGCCTGAACAAGACAGACCTGGGCCCTGACCTCACAGATCACGCCATCAGGGCTTACTACATACATTCCTGATGCTAACTATCTTTAAACAATGAAGTCGGAGGTCGAGAGGGAAAAGAAGAACCATGTCATCATTTCTGTATTCACATGTACAAGAGAGGTACAAAGAAACAGCATTGAAGAGACAGGGAAAGTCAGGGAGATCAGTTCTACACCCAAGGCCTGTGCTCGGGTCGTGGTGGGACTAGTTCCTACCAGGACCAAGGTTACCTCCAGCGAAGGAATGAAATCAGATAGATCAGAAGGTAATTCAGACACGGTTGGTCCACAGCAAATGACACCGAGGGGATCCAATCAACACAAAGGAGATTGTGGGACAATCACAGACTATCTGGTTTCCTCCCTAAACACACTGTAAATAACAAAAACCAACCAACCAAAACGCACTGTAGGTAAGAAAAACCAACCAACCAACCAACCAAAAAAGGAGTGGGCGGAGAAACTTACAGATTGGAAAAAAAGATGAGGAACAGATGAGATGCTTGCAATTAAGGGCTTCATTTGAACCCTGATTCAAACCGCTTTATAAAAATTTATGAGATTCTAGGGGAAGTGTGAACAACTACTTAGCTATATGATCACACTAAGGAATTATCATGAATACTTTTATGTATTTTAATGGTACTGAGATTTTTTATTTCTAAGAATTCTTAACTCATGAAAGCAAACAACAGGCAGATGGATAAGGGGAACAGCAACACTGGGGCGTACCCACACCTTAGGATAACAGACCATTTGAGATTGAAAAAGGCAGCATTGACCCAAGGGCAAAGTTCAAAAGGGGTAGGAAAGGAGGAGAGATGGAGCCAGGGTACACAGTGGGAAGCAGGATAAGTGAGGATACAATAGGGGAGATGCCAATCCATGAGATGAAACAAAATGGGGATTAATGAATGGAAAATGGATCTGCTCAGTAAACCTTCACCCAGTACCCCAAAAAATTACTAAAAAAATCCCCTTAAACGATCACAAATTATACCCTTGAATATTTTTGGAGAAGAATGCTGATATCTGGGACTGGCTTCAACATCCCCTGGCAAGTTAAGGCTGGATGGAGGTCCCGATGAACTCAGAGGGGTTGTGTGCAGACAACTGTGGGGGCTGGAGCATGATCACCACAGATCACGTTCTTCCATGTTCACGTGTGTTTGAAATTTGGCACAATGAAAAGTTTATAACTAACTGGACTCTTTTCCTCAAGGTTCTGCACTGAGTTCCTGCCCTACTACACCTGCAGTCAGGACCCCAGCCTCTGAGAGCCGCCTGGAGCCTGCCCCTCACATAGATGCAACTTACTGCGCCCAGCCAGGGCAGGGGATGGGGACGTGGGAAGAGCACAGTCAGTGTGAGCAAAGGGCAAGCTGGAGTCAGGCAGGACAAGGGCACACTCACCTACGGCAGACAGGGCAACAGTCGGCTTCCTTGTGTCTCTGAAACAGAAAGGTGAGACATCAAACACCTGCTCCTCAGCCTCTGCACGCCTTCCTTCACTTTTCTGTCAGTGGGAACAAGGAGGAAGAGATGTGGTGAGGGCCCCTATTTCCCTCCAGGTAATTGAACAACTTTCTCGGCCAACTCCAGTTAAACAGGGGTTAGTTCACTGTCCCTCAGACCCGTTGGAGGGCCGGACTATAGTTAAAAAAAAAAAAAAGAACAAATTCCTATGCACACTGCACATGTTATTTTGAAGTAAAAAAAAATAAATGGGGCAAAAACACCCAGCGGGCCGGATAAATGTCGTCGGAGGGCCGCATGTGGCCTGCGGAACGTAATTTGAGGAGGTCTGATCTAGTCGATCCAGAGGAAACAGTGGGGGGTGGGGGAGGTGGAGAGGAGCCACAGGAATCCCTACTGGCAACAAGGACAGTCACAGAAGGGTGTCTGCAGAGCCTTCCACGAGTGAGCACTGCAAAGGTGGACTTAAAGGATGCCTGGAGACAGCGAGGGCTCTTGGAGGGGTAGGCTCTACGGTTCACCACAGCTGGAGAGGTGACTCTTACACCACAGAGTCAAGCAACAGAACAGTTTGGCACCCCCAGGCTGGATGGCCCTGACAGGGTGATCCGGAGGCTTCAGCTTACCACTGAGACAAACCAAACCAAGGGCAGCTGCTACAAAGGGGTACAAGGTAAGCTTAAGTGTTCTGTGGTGAAAAAGAAAGTCCTTCCTGCCTGGTGTTTGTTTCCGATGTCCTCTCACGGGCCCGGGGGCTCAGGAGGCTGTCAGTGGGGCACATGCTCCTTCCTCAGAGCTCCTCTCGGTGCTGTGTCTGCTCTGTTCCACCCCCTGGCCTGGCTGTCCTCTGCCTACAGACCCCCTCTCTAGATCAAGCAACACAAGGCCACTGTGTGGGAAGCCAAGGACCCCACCGAAGGCAGAGGGTGTTGGGGCTGGCAGACCATACCAATTACACCTTTGGGTGTGTCCCCCTTCTCCAGGGCAAGCGGAGCGTCGCTGTGCACAGGCAGAAGGGAGTAGGTGACACTCTGGGAACTGCCGGCCAGGTGCTCCTTTACTTTCCTCCGGGAAGAGTGACCTGGGGACCACTGGCCTCTTTGACATCTGGGGACTGGAAACCTGACAAAAGCCAGTGAAGAGCAGAGCAGATGTGTCTCTCTGCCCTAGACAACCCCACCCCCACCCCGCCTCACTTCCCACGGCCGCTGCCAAATGGCAATACCTGGATTTCTGTGCCAACAGGATTTTGCCAGCTGCTGAAACCAGCTTTGCAAACCTATGACAGACCTGAATGCCAGGTATTGATGCCCCCAGGGGCTCCTTAAGCCTATAGGTGAGAGTACATGATACAGCACTTTCTTAGTCCTCGGGTGGGACACTGTGGGGAAGGCAGCTTACAGGAGCACCTAGCATTCCCCAGGGTGATTACAAGCTAGCTGCTCTGAACTTGTGTGTGCAGCCTCCTGGACCCTGTATCTCCTCTCCACTCCCCTTCCAGCATTTCATTCATCTCCTAAGTAATCTTTGTCTCGGTGTCTGCTTCTAGGAGAAACCAAGAGAAAGTTCCTAAACCAAGAGGAGGATCTCTAAAACAAAGTCCTGAAGAGTCACCACGGAGTGGTCAGCTGTGGCTTAGTTGTCCTTACTTGATATCCCAAATGTAGATATAGGTGTCCACGGAGCTGGTGACCAGGAGATCCGGCTCAAACACTGCCCAGTCCAAATCACTAGGAACATGAGAAATGAAGAGACGAGCAAAGAAAAGGAAAAAGAAGAAACATTCTGATCAGATTCCAAAGCACTGGCAAATTTAGTCCCTGGTGGCTCCAGACAGCTACCATGAGTGGGCCTCTCAGCACTGTTTAGACTGTGAATGTCAACGGTCTCTGTGGGAACAAACACTTAATTGATCCCTGAAGGAACCTTCCTGGTTCTGTCCCCAGTGTCTCCAGCTATATTACTGCCTGCTCCTGAAAATGAAATGGAGTGTTTCAGTTGAACACGCAAAGCAAAGACAAAACATGCAAAGTGATCTCGGAGCTATCGTTTCCTAAGTCAGACTCAACCACAGAGTCTTGGGTAAACCCAGTGTCTTTCGGTTATGGCCTACTGCCCTGTCACCACACAGCTCTCCTGGGTGGCAGGCCCGCCCTGATCCTCCGTACAGACAAGCCCATCTTGGCTTCGCTAGCCCTGCATTCTCTACTGCTCCTCCCCAGAATGAGTTTCCCCTTCACAGAGAGGGTGATTCAGGGAAAGAGCGGATCGAGGAATGCCCCAGAAGTCAAGTGGAAGACCAGGAGTGGATGGCGAGCCTGCACTTGGGTCACAACTGTGGAGTAGAGGGTCTCTGTGCCAAGGCTGCTCTCTGTCCCTGAGCACTCTGACTACAAACAGGCATTCAGTTGGCACAACTCCCTCTCCCTCACGCAGCAGAAATGACCTTGACTCCTTTACTCCGTGCCCTCTGGGGCTGGGGCTGACAGGAACACAGACAGGAGTTCCTACACAGCAATTGGTCTTCATGGTGAAAGTCACCACAAGTGAATGCCAACGACCCAACAGTCATCCAAGGGCCAGCGCCACGACGCTGGTCGCACAAAAGCCATGGATGGACAGCGTCTTCATTTTGCAGCCCCACCCCGGGACACAGTGAAGGGGTGCACGATCACTGAACACGTCTCCAGCAGTGAAGACAGTACCCTCCTCTCCAGCTTGAGGCCAAATGAGGGACAACAGGCCAAGGAATTGGGAAGGGCTGGTGCCTACCTGATGACCCGAGTGTGGCCTTGCAAGGTTGTGCCAACTTCCCCACTGCCGTCTTTCCACTTATACAGGTCAACCCGCTGGTTACTCTAGAGGGGAGAGATCAAATGAAGGAGAGTAACATAACATGCAGATCAGAAGATGTGCTGAAGGTTGAAAAGCAGCAGCCAGATAGGAGTCATCGTGCATAACACACATCTATCTTACAGGTGGAACTTGGGGGGGGGGGGGGAAGCTATCAGACAAAGGTATAAGCAAATTTGGCTTGAAATACACTCAGTATGTGTGAGGGAGGAAAATTTCTCTCTTTTTCTTTAATACTTAGGCTCGATCTCTTTTACTGAAGGTGGATTCTGCCTAAAAAAGGAAAGAGGAAATAAATGCATGAAAATATGCTGGCCCTCTAAGGTTTCCCATACGGACTCCAATAAATTTCTGCCCTTTTGCTTAAAAAAAAAGAAAAGAAAACATGAAATATAGTGACAAAAGGCGGGAAGATTATATAGAGAGGCCTAAGCTAATCTAAGCATGTTGCTATTGTCAGATGCCGATGTACAACTGAAGCAAACAATGGCCGGGTCTGTGCCATTGGCACCATCAGTGCTGTGCTTGAGCCCACTGTTGCAGCCACTGTGTCGATTCCTCTCATTGAGTTGAGGGTCTTCCTCTTTTTCATGGAGTCTTCACCAAGCACGCTGTCCTTCTCATCAGGAGGCTGGAGCCCAACTCAGGATGCCGCCCTGAGTGTGGTCACGCTCTTCCATCCCTGTCTCTTTAACTCTTAGCAAATGATTGGGCCAGACCATGCAAACAGGGAGCATGTAACACTAATCAAAGGGACTGGTCAGTTTCAGTTACCATCTCCCTGGCTATAAGGATGAGCCATCTTTGAAGCAGGAGCTGAGAGAAACCCCAGAACCATAGTAAGAGCCCAAACACAGCATGTTCAGGACCTCTGTCTGAAACGGTGGGGGCTGAGACTAGAGGCACCACAGGCTCATACAAGGAGACCAGGAGGCAGTACAGAGGGCTATCACTGAGACTGAGGCGAGGCAGGGGGCTGGTTTCCTGACCACAGAGGCAGAACCCAAAGAACCGTATGACGGAGAGGCTGAGGACCTGAAACAGACTTCACTTCTGGGAGGCATTGTTGCTGTGGACCTGTGAGCTACTGACTTCTATAATAGAAATGTTGCACCAAGCTGATGAAGCGCTAGAAGCACTCATTCCTTCCTCTGCTTCAGAAATTTGGAAGACAGCTATTCAGCCAACTAACTAGAAGAGATCTATATTTGTACCCATTCGAAAGAAAAGTGACCCAACAGATTGCTGAAATTATAAAACAATATCATCAATATCACATGCAAGTAAAACAGTAAGTAAAACAGTTGTAGCAGTACATTGACAGGGAGCTGCCAGAGGCAGATTCTGAAGAGGACATGGAACAAGGGATATCATTGCTGATGTCAGGTGGCTTTTGGCTGAAAGGGCAAAATATCAGAAAGATGTTTACTTGTGTTTTGACTATGCCAAGACATTTGTGTATCATAACAAACTACAGATAGCTGTGTGAATGGAATCCCAGAACACTTCATTGCGCTCATGCAGAACCAGTGCACAGATGACAAAGCAGTTGTGCAAACAGAACAAAGGAATACTGCATGCTTCAAAATCAGGAAAGGCGTGCCTCTCACCACACAAATTCAATTTGTATGCTCAACAAATAATTAAGGAAGCTGGATTATATCAAGAAGAATGCACTATCAAGATTGGAGGAAGGTTTATTAAACTGAGATACGCAGATGACACAACCACCCTGCTTGCTGAAAGTGAGGAGGACTTGAAGCACTTGCTGATGGGGATCAAGGATTGTAGTATGGGTTACGGTATGGATTACAATTCAATGTAAAGGAAAACAAAATCCTCACAACTGGACCAGAAGGTAACATCAGGATAAATGGAAGGTTGAAGTTCCAAAGGATTTTGTCTTGCTTGGATCCACAACCAATGCTCACGGAAGCAGCCATCGAGAGATCACACGACACATTCCATTGGGTGCATCTGCTACACAAGACCTCTTGTAAAACGTTGAAAAGCAAGGGTCTCTGTCTGAGAACTAAGGTGCCCCTCACCCACGCCCAGGTGTTTCCAATTGCCGCATGTGCTTGTGAGAGCTGAACACCGAGTAAGGAAGACCTCGTCAGCATCGATGCATTTGAACAGCGACAGGACCGGGGACTGCAAAAGAACAACCAAACCTAACTTGGAAGAAGTCCAGCCAGAATACTCCTTAGAGGCCAAGATGGAGAGACTTCATCTCGTGAACTCTGGACATGCTGTCATGAGAGACTAGCCCCTAGAGAAGGAACAGCATGCTTGGAAGAGGTGCAGTGAAAAAGAGGAAGAGCCTTAACCAAATCGACTGACACACTGGGCTGCAACAATGGGCTCAAACAAAAGAACAACTGTGAGGCTGGCGCCAGACCAGGCAGTGCTTCCTTCGACTGTAGTTAGGGTGGCGATGAGCCATTGGCCCCGAACAACAATAAACACCGCGGCAGGTGAACAAGCTCGATTCCCTTACACGCCACACTTCCTCATCCGGGCAAAAGGGCCGAGAAATTTAGATCCCTAATTATGTGCGTGGAGAATGATCTAGAATCTGGCAAAGGATATGACCTAGCCCAGATCTTTTAGGAGCCATGAATATCTTAGAAAACCTAATAAACACTGTGTCTTTTCCCGGGAGAAATTCACACATAAACACAGAGAGATTCTGCTAAAACAATTCAGGAAATTCGTCATTGATGACTCCCAATCAAGAGGGACTCCCTTCCTCTGAATAGAAGGGTGTATGGAATCTTCAGGAGCCTTCTGGGAAAAGGGAAGGTCGACCTTTCTTGGAGGCAGCAAGAACCTCATTCAGGGCCTCCTGACTTCACCCGAGTTACTCACCCAGCTGCTGGGAAAAACCGGTCTCATCGTGCCCCTCTCAAGACTGCGAAAATGGGGGCGTCTACCTACTCCCTCGAGTCACCTGGATTCAGCTTCCAGGAACATAAGGTCAGACACCCTTGATACCGGCAAACAGTTTCTTTTCCTTATTTTTTTCTTTTTTTAATTTCCCAGTCTGCAATTTGCCCCTGCCTTTCTTTCAGAACAAGCTGGACTTCTTTTCTAACTGAGAGGTGAAGGCTGCATTCTCTCCTCTGCCCAGGACACAGACCGCCAGCATCCGGTCACACCTTGAGGGCATTGTGCACGCATGCCTCCGTGAGCTCACCGAGGCTGCAAAGTAGTGCGCAAAGCTGTCATGAGGATTCCACTGCACAGCACCAATGTCCCATTTGCTCTGGCGAGAGATCTTTCGGTGACCTTCAAAAGGGGCATCCAGATTAACGATGTACAGGAATCGGCGGCTAAGAGAACGATAACAACACGTCACACATTAGCATCAAGGCAGGATAACACATGTGAATCACAGATGGCTTGTCAGCGGACTGTAAACACAAACCACCTCCCAGACAGCGCTATGCCTCCCCACCCCGACCCCCCACTTCACTGCTCCGAAAGGCAGGCAAGTGAGGAGTCATGGGACTGTCAGGCAAATGAAGCCCCTACACCCGCGAGAGTCTACCGCAAAGGGGCTCGTCCCTACCACACCCATCCGTGAAAAGTCTAACCCTGTCCCTCCAATTTAGCACCCATCACCCCCACCCCAGGCTTTTCCAAACCCTCGACCATTCATCTCTGCTTCCACTGGCATGGCTTGCATGTCACCTTCAGCACTTATCTAGTGCTCAGGGTCTCGTGAGAAGGAATAAGGAATGGAGGACAGGCCACATCATGATTCTCGTTGTAACCCCACAGCCCTAGGCCCGTGGCTGAGCACTGGGTTGAACACATCCTACTCACTTAGCCAAAGATTCCAGAGGAAATCTCGACTTCTCTTGCAATCTGCCTACCTGCCGGAAGGGTAATAGCAAGGCCCCGCCCCAAAACTGGTAATATTCAAAGAACACAGTCCCACGGTGCTGATCAACGTAAAGGCTTCAAAAACTGGAGTGCTTGATGTTTACCTATTTTCCTTTTGTTTTTAATTGAAAAACCCCTTGGTGTATGAATCACCACATGGCGGCCCTCAGTGGTGGATTTGCTGTCAGAAAACACTCCCAGCTCCTGGAAGTCAATGGGCACAGGCCGGCTCAACAACGCAAGCTTGATGGTCCCGTCAGAAGACAGAGAGGTGAAAAGTTAAATCGGTATAGTAAATTTCCAGGTGGTGACAGAAACCCCAATGCAGGAGGGTCAGAGAGAAGAGGGAAGGCAAAGAGAAGTCACCACAGTACAGCGCATCAAAGATTTCTAAGACAGTGCAGAACAAAGGTCTACACCCTCTGATCTCCTGTGAAGCAATCAGCTGGTCCTGAGGCAAGCAGACCGGCGCCTTCCCACTCGTAAGAGAAGCAGTCAAAGGTTAAGAGCTATACATTGGAGATATGGATCCACAGGGGATGGGGGTGGATTAAAGAGCATACACAGGAAACAGAAAGTGGGCACTGCAGAATAAACACGGCTGATTGAACATATGTGTTTATCTTCAATCCCCCCTGAAGTACCACAAAAAATAAAAGTTAGAAAAGGGGGTGGGCAGAAACCCTCCAAGAAAAAGAAACCGAGAGGAAATGAAAAGCAGATGGACCCCCAGTGAAAATGATCCTGAATGAGAAAGCTAGAGCCCGGTGTCTGCAGATGCAACTGAATGGGAAGCAGGCTGGCTCCACTGCCAAACCTGGGCCGGCTTGGGAATGCAAGGACCAAAATCCAGGATCACACAAAAACAAGGAGACGTGTTGGAAAGAGCCAGGGAGCGACTGGGCCCTGTTAGCATTCGATTTGAGACACTCATCCAGAACAGCACCGGCTTTGGGACAAGACACCAGTAGTGGCGAATGCTGTAAGATCAGAGACCTTCAAGTTGCCCTTACTCAGCACTCACAGGTTAGGGATCTACTCCTCTACTCTTCAGACAGAGCGGCAGATTCTTAGCAAGAGAAAAATTAGAAAAACATTTTCACCCCAATGGGGGAAGCAAAAAATCAACAAAACAAGTTAGTAAACCAAGACAACAAAACCTAGAGAGTTCATTTTGGTGTATCCCCCAACAAAAGGACTTAGTTCCCACCCGATCTCCTGACAGGGACAGCCTCACGGGCCCCAGTAAACAGACACCAGCCCCCCTCTAATATGAACAGAGGAATGACATCAGTCACCAGAGGAGCTCTAAAGAACAGGCACTCACACCATCAAGAGAACAACAGGAACTCAGAGCAAACGCAAAGGTTGCAGGGAAAAAACATAGATATGCTCAGAGAGATAAAAGGCCATGTAAAAATGATAGTAACTAAAAAGAAGGCAAAATGAAACACCAGAACATGAAAGCGCTTAGAAATTAAAATAACAGTTGAAATTAAAAATCGGATAAAAAGATTGGAAAGTAAAGTTGAAGAAAATGCCCAGGATGCAAGACAAAGAAAAAAATAAAAGACAACTGTGTAGGCTGCCAAATTAACAGAAGTACCAGAAAGAAGAATGAGAAAACTGAAGGAAGGAAACTATCAAAAAATGAAATTTTCCCCCATGCAAAAAAGATTTCAAGACTGAAAGAGCTTTCCAAGGTAATGAAACATATTCTCTACCTTAATCTGAATGGTATCACATGAGTGTATTAGGAATAATGTCAAAAGATAACCTACAAATTGGAAGAAAGCGTTTAGGAAACAGATCATCAAAAAGTAGCTAATTCCTCAGGAGTCTACTTCTTTCAGGTCTGCCTGCCTTAGTCTGTACATTCTGTTGGACCTGTCTACCACGGTGCTCATGCCGAACCGGGACCTGGACCAAGAGGCAGTCATTCAAACAGAACCAGGGGATGTTGTGTGGTTTAAAGTCAGGAAGGTGCGTGCCAGGGCGGCATCCTTTCACCCAGTTTATTCATCTGTTTTCTGAGCAAAGACTTCAAGAGGCTAAGCTATATGAAGAGTGTGGCGCCGGCATGGAGGAAGATTCTTGCTGAAAAGGAAGAGGGCTTGCAGCACTTACTGATGGTCAACACGGACTGCTCAAAGAACACAAAAATCCTTACAGCAGGACCACTAAGCAACGTCAGGATAAACAGGGGAAAGACTGAGACTGTCCAGGATTTAATTTTACCTAGATCCACTATCAACACCCACGGAAGTAGCAGTCAAGAAATTAAAAGACATACGTGCTTGATGCGAATCTGCTGCATAAGGCCTCTTTTAAAGTGTCAAAGGGTAGAGGAGCTTATACCAGGGGCTCAAGTAGAAAGAAAATGCTTTGAAAAAGATGATAACATATGTACAGATGTGTTTGACACAATGGATGTATGTATGGATTGTGATAAGAGCTGTAAGAACTCCCAATAAAAAACTAAAAAAAAAAAGGGCAAAAAAATAAATAAAGTATCAAAGAGCAAAGATATTACTTTGAGGACTAAAGGTGCACTTGACCCAAGCCACATGCATTTTCTTTTCTTTTTTTTTGCCACATGCATTTTGTTTTTAATTTTTTGCCACATGGATTTTCAATCACCTCATAAGCAAGTGAAAGCTGGACAATGGATAAAAAGATCTCAATGCAAAACCACTTTGTTCTAACAAATCGGCATTCCATGATGCTCATCCTCCCGACACAATTGCGGAACACAAAATGGTGGGTGCAAAACAACTGCTGAACACAAAATGGTGCATAAGCCAAAATGTGGGGAAGAATGTGGATGGTGCCCAGCTATGAAAAGATATAGTGTAAAAAAAAAAAAAAAAAAGATATAGTGCCTGGGGTCTTAAAAGGCCTGAAATTAAATAAGCGGCCATTCAGCAGAGAAGCAACAAGCCCACATGGAAGAAGCACACCATCAATACGATCACGAGGAGTCATGGGGACCCATGAGGACCACGTAATAGGCATCAGAAGACACATAACAAACACACAAACAAATAAGCAAAAATATACTGTTGAGAACAAGGGGCGTGGCAGAGACCCAAAGCTCATTTTTAGAAAATGGAACAATTCCTCCACAGAGGGGCCACAAGGAAGAGATGAGTCAACCAGGGTGGAGTAAAGCATCAATGAAACACACACTATTCCTCTGGTTCCTTGAGGCTTCCTCAGCCCCTACTACCATGACCCCAGTAATGCTTCTCAATTAAGACTAGACCAGAACATGTACACAGGTACAGCAAAGAGATAGGGACTCATGACACACAGAATCCAGGAACAGGAGTGGGAATAGCGATACCATAAGGGTAGGGAGAAAGGGGGAACTGATCGCAATGATTGACAAGTAACCATACACCCCTCTCCAGGGGGAAAGAGAACAGAAAATATGGGGGAAGGGAAACAGCAGTTGGTGTAAGATATGAAAATAATAATAATTTATTATCTACCAAGGGGGTATGGGGGTGGGTGGGAAGGAGGAAAAAAATGAGGAGTTGATACCAAGGGTTCAATACAAAGTAAATGTCTAGAAATGAATGAAGGCAACATATGTACAAACATGCCTGATGCAATCAATGTATGGACTATAACAGGAGATGTGAGAGTCCCCAATAAAATGATACAACGAAAAAGAAAGATCTGAGAAGAAATGATGCATTTAAATTCGTGTTGGAAAACAATATTGAAATAGCATGGCTGCTAAAAGAACAAATAAACCTGTCTTACAAGTACAGCCAGAATGCTCCTTCAAAGTGAGAGGATGGTGAGGCTTTGTGTCACATACTTTGAAAATGTAATCAGCAGACACCAGGCCCTAGAAAGGGTGGGTGGAAAAGAGGAAACCCTCAATGACAATGACGTGGAGTGACACTGGCTGCAACAGGGACTCAGACAACAATTGTGAGAACGGCACAGCACCAAGAAGGGTTTCGATGTGGGGCAGGAGCCGCTGTAAGTCGGAGCTGACTCAACAGCACACAACAGCATATGCCTGGTAAGTGTCCAACATCCAGACAACATAGAAAAACGTCTATAGCTCAATAACAAAAGGCCAAATAAGCCTATTGTGAAGCAGGCAAAGGATTTGAATGGATATTTCAATAAAGAAAACACACAAATGGCCAATAAGTAGTACATGAAAAGGTGCTCCATTTTTCAATAGGGAAATGTAAGCCAGAGTCACAATGAAATACTACTTCCCTCTCACCATGATGGCTACTATCAGAAAACTGCAATATATGTGCAAGTATTGATCTCTCGCTGTCTGGAAGAGAGAGGAAAATCAAAATATAGCAACAATCAGATCAATGATCTGATGGACCATGCAAACATCAGTCGATGGTACCCGACTACCACCACCAACTGCTCTGAAAAGGATCAATTTATAAGATCCTGCATAGATGAGAGAAAATTTCGGAACAAAACTCAAAATCATAAAAGAGGCCAGGCTTATTAGTGGGACGGAGACCGGTAAGACCACCAAGACTATGGCACTTAATTACCTTTCAGACCTGGAACTGAGTCTCCTGTATTAGAATAATTACCACTTATGATTAAAATTACCACTTATGATTACCCAACGACAAAGTTCAGAGGGTGAGGAAAGAAAGATGAAGAGAAACAGGAAACAGAGAAGAAGTACAATAGGCAGTGGTAGATTAAGTGGCTTGTAATGGGTGAAGTACATGAATTGTTGAGGTAAAACTGATTATCTGCCCTGTAAACCTCACTTAATCCAAAATTTAAAAGGTCGGAAAGTGGAAAACCAGTCATTGGTATGGACTTGGAGAAACTGAACTTCATCTTTTACTAGTGAGCGTATATGATGGTAGAGTCCCTGTGGAAGAGTGTGGTCAGAAGTCCATTGCCATCGAGTTGATTCTGACTCACACCAACCCTTGAGACTATCTATAAGTGCTTATGGGAATGGAAAGCCCAGCCATTCTCCTGAGGAGCTGCTGGTGGTTTTGAACTGCCGACTATGCAAATCACAGCCCAATGCATCACCACTCACCAACCCCAGACAAGATTTTCTAGACTGCAAAACTTTACGGGAGCAGACAGCCTCAACTTTCCCCTGCTGAGTGGCTGATGGGTTTAAACAAACAACCTTGCAGTTCACAACCCCACATCTAACCAACATTGTCACCAGGCTCCTTGCAAAGAGTGGCAGCTGGTCAAAAAGTTAACAGAAAAGTACAAGACCCAGAAATTTCACTAACTATGCACCCTCAGAGACATCATACTAGAACAAGGGTAGGAGCCATGGTTGGTGCTGTGGGTTAAGCAGTGGGCTATAACAGAAAGGCAGGTGTTTCGAGCCCACAGGAGAAAGATGAGACAGCGCTTCCGCAAAGACTGACAGGCTGACACCCTATCCTGTAAAGCTGTCTTCAGCTGGGGTCAACTTCACTATGGTGGGTTTGGTTTTCTCATTTGGTAAGATGATACGGTTATTTGGAAATTACAAGTGTGGCCAAATTCATAAAAATGCTGTGCCAGCGAGCACTGTGAAAACTACATAGTTCAATCTCTTCAAGAGAAAACTGAAAGGAGGGAGGTCAACTGAGTATGTCCAAGGGCCCGGGATTCTTGGCATTGTCCAGGTCGCCACCATTCTCCCACTTACATGTTAGGCCACACCGGATGGCATCTTTCTGAAGAGACTGTGCAATGCACAGAAAACCAAAACTTCCAGATCAAACTATCAGTCACTACAATTTAAAAAGATTTATATTGCTTTTAAGGCGGAGGTGCACAACAAACTGCAAGGTCACCAGGATGTCAGCGCTTCACTCTGTGGCTGTGCTCTTTAACTCCGAGGGGGCTTCACAATGTTGGTGGGAAAATCCCACGATCTTTTTATTCTACCTACCCTGGAACTTTTTGAGGGCCCTTGTAGAAGAGTATTTTCCACGTTCCCAGAAGACTCTTAATTTGCAATTTGCTCTCAGAAATCGTGGCAGAGGATCTGAAAGCTCACTTACCCAGAAAGCACTGCATGCTGCCCAAGACAGTCCACAGACATAGCCGTCGCCTGTTACAAAGAACACAGATTCAGTGCTGCCGGCAGACCAAGGCCCAGTCAGACGAAAGAGAAGACCCACCTCCCTGGTCCTTCCCCAGCTACCAATTATCATTCATTAGTGATCTACTCATTAATGGATACTTGATCAGTGCATACTTTGACTCCCTTCGAGCTCTCACATTCACAGTTCATAATAAGGGAGCTTAGATCAGCTACCCCAGAACCAGGACTACACATAAGGTAAGCTAGTGCATTCTAAATGGAGAAAGGACTCAGAGGTCCTGGAGCTCTTAGCGAGTCTGAGTAGCTCAGAGTAAACAGTAGCTATTACGCACAAGTAGAGGTCAGCATTGGGCTTGCGGAGGCCCATTACAAAGGGTTATATCAAAACCAGCCCAACCCAACCATTGTACAGCACCCCAGACAACACGGCAGCACTACTGCTTAGGGTTTCCAAGGCGATCCATGTTCCAGAAGCAAACTGAGACATCTTTCTTCCACAGAGCAGCTGCTGAGTTCAAAGAGCCAGCGTTTCCCTCAAATGGGAGCCTTTCACTTGAGCAGCCAAGTGCTTAATGACTATGGCAGGTGAGCTCCCAAAGGAGAAAGGGAAGGGGGAAAGGGAGCAAGGGGAAGGAAAAGGTGTGAGCAGAGTGTGGACCAATGTGCCAGAGTGCCCCTCTGGAGCTCTGTGGGGAGAAGCCTACAAGCTGAGGCCTCAGCACACCTGGTGGAGGAATGGCTAAGATTCGAAGTCTGGTCGAGTTTAGGAACTAGGTAACCATGAGATCTTGTAATGATCCTACTGTGAGAGGTCGGGACCCCCAAAATGACGAGATAGAATTTCCCATCAGCCTGAGGGGAGTGACTGGCTGCAGATTAAAGATATCTTACAAAAGTAAAGTAGTGTTTTATACCCTACTACGGGGTAAATTTTTGATCTTATAAATAAAAGAGTCTTGGTGGTGCAGTGGATTAAATGCTCAGCTGCTAACTGAAAGTCAGCTGTTCAAACCCACGAGCAGCTCCACAGAGAAAGTGAGGCAATCTATGTAGCAGTCACATAATCTACTAGCTACTTGAGAAAGGGGTAGAGTCTAGACTGTCTATCAGGTCATAGCCCATGAGGCCTCCGTGTGGGCATTATCTTCTCCTGAGGATTCTGGGAACTCCTGTCTTCCTCCCTGGAGGTGGAACACACACTGTCTCCCCGTGAGACATTCCTGTTGACAAACCACGTGGAGTCACACTGATGGAGCCAGAGTCCTGGAGCTGGAGGAGCCACATGGAGACCACCCCACCCCCCGCCAGTGCTGAGATGCTTCTACCACCACTGGATCCACAAGACTTTCCACTCCCTGGCCTGTGATTTTCCTGTAGTCGGCACCATTGCATGTGTTGCATGCATCTGAAGAGGAATTTATAGGTTGGTAACAGACATATAGGCTTATATGGAACTTATGGACTTGATCTGGACTAGGCCGGGATGTTTTGTTATGTACAATTGCTCTTTTATATAAAATTCTTTCTTATATACATACGAGTCTCCCTGGACTTGTTTTTCTAGTTAACTCGGACTAACACAGCCTGGTCAAAGATGAGCCACTCCCTCTTATACTATGACAACCATCTCTAATAAAAGTATCAACTGATTGACCCTTCTAAAATTCCTTCGATTCTTTAATACCTCCTAGGATAGTAAAAGTCAACAGTTCACTTTCAACTGTAAGATATGTGAATTACACCTCAATAAAGCGATTATCAAAATACCTTCTACTACATCATTTCAACTTAAAAAACAAGGATGACACACTTTCTAATATTCAAGTGACATCAAATCCAGAGATGGATTACTAATATTCTGAATTAACAGTTCCATTTTGGTACAAACACATATCTTTTTTAGAACTCCTAATATATCATCAGAGGACTATCTTTCTACCGTGATTCAGATGAAACAATTATCTCTTTATAGAGAACTTTGGATGCTATAGCCTTGGCTGTCTAGTGGATTAAGCACTGGGCTGGTAACCATAAGGTTGGCAGTTCAAACCCACCGATTGCTCAGAGGGAGACAGATGAGGCTATCTGCCCCAGTAAAGGTTTACAGACTTGGAAACATTATGCAAACATTATACTCTGTCTGTGAGGGACCACTATGCCTTAGAATTGAATTGAATTGAATTGAAAGCAGTGGGTTCAGCTTCCCAACTATGCAATAATATCTAGGGCATGTTATTTGAAATGACTATGAAGGAAATCAACCCATTTTCCTTGAGTCCCCGCTGAATTAGAAAGCTGTTCTGTACAAAATGAAGGCACTTTGCCTGTTCACTCTTCCAGATGATGCAAAGAGGAAACAGCCAATCAATGCAAATCAGAGCTAGGTCAGCTCCTTTTAAATCCATTTATCAACCACCAGCCTGCGCAAAGGCTGTAATACGTGCATTATCAAATTCACAGAATAAAATCACTGCTATAAAAAAGGTCACACCCCTTCACATGGCATGATCCAATCTCTGTCGATGAGAAAGGGACACTGCTACAAAGGCTGTGACTATTCCCATCCAATGCTGCCTGGAAGTCATCTATTGGAGGTCTGGTTCACACATGTGCTCAACACAGAGTGCTTCTCAGGAAGTCTCCCCCTTTACAGTGAGAACATCCTCACTACCCCACTAACTAAAATGGGTATCAACAGGTAAATCACCTCATCTTTCTGAGTCTCGGGTTCCTCATTTGTAAAATAAGAGAGTAGATTAGACACTTTCTAAAGATCTTTTCAGCCCTGAGAGTCTATTAAATATGTTGCTGTTGGGCCAAACTCATTGCTTTCTTAAGTGAATTTTCTAATATCACCTTAACATAAGTAACATTCAATGAGCACTTAGCATATGCTCACCGCTGCGTTAAGTGTTCTGCATCGATTTTCTCATTTTGACCTCACGGCAGTGGGTGGAAAAGAACTGCCACCCTTAGAAAGTCCTGTTTGCAAGGCTGGCCTTTGGCTGGTGCCTGGGAATTGAATTTTGGGAGTGTTCCCACTTTCCCCCAACTGACAAAACTGGCTCACTGTGCCCAGGCTGTTTGTATAAACAATGTGGTTAATGCAAAATCCTGCTTTCCTCTGAGAGTCTAGGAATTGGGTCCTGCCAGATCAAAGGTGATGACGAGACCAGCACCAATCAAAACCTTGGGCACCGAGTCTCTAATGAGCTTCCCTGATAAAAACAATCCACATGTCCTGTCACAGTTCAACCCCGCGTAGGTTTCAGCGCCATCCTGTGTGACTTCAGGGAGCCCTGGTGGCATACTGGTTATGTGTTAGGGCAGTGGTTCTCAACCTTCCTCATGCTGTGGCCCTTTCATACAGTTCCTCATGTGGTGGTGACACCACCCCCAACCATAACATTATTTTTGTTGCTACTTCATCACTGTCATTTGGCTACTGTTATGAATCGTAATGTAAATATCTGATAAGCAGGATGTATTTTCATGATTACAAATTGAACATAATTAAACATAAAGCATTGTGATTAATCACAAAACAATACATAATTATATACTGTGAAATATTGATGTGTTTTCCGATGGCCTTAGGCGACCCGTGTCATTAGACCCCCCCCCAAAGGGGTTGCAACCCACAGGTTGAGAACCACTGTGTTAGGGGCTTGCAAACCACAAGGTACCAAATATACTCCAGTAGAAGCCAACCCGACTATCAGCCATGACACCTAATTTTACCACAAAAACAGCATTAAAAATGTGCGGAAAAACTCGGCTTGTACACGATGATATATGGTAAGCAGTTTGAAGCCACCAGCCACCACATGGGAGAGGGATGAGGCTTCCTCCTCTCGTAAAGAATTCGTCTCGGAATCCCACAGGGGCAGTTCTATCATGTTCTACCTGGCTGCTATGAGTTAGCATCAACTCCAGGGCAGTGAACTTGGTTTGGGTGACTTCAGCGGGAAAGGGCATTTGAAAGTTTGCTCCTGGTTTCCTCCGAACTTCACCCTTCTTCCTATGCTGATTCTGACCACTATCCTTTCACTGGAATAAACCATAACCCTGCAAATGACTGTTGCCTGAGTCTTGTGAATCCTCCTAGTGGGTCATCAAGCCAATGAGTGGCCTTGAGGACCTCCGGGACAGGCAGGTGCTTTTACTGAATGAATACTCATTTTATGAATGAAGAAACTGAGGCTAGGGAAAGTTCAAGAATTTGCCCCAAGAACAAACAGCAGACAAGCAACATAACCTGGATTCTGACTTTCCCGACCCTTAACCTCTTTGCTACTTTATGTTCTCACTCGTCCATCATTGCATCTTCATATGAAGTTTCCTAAAAAACAATTTGCAGAATTCACATCCAAATTAGTTCTCTCTCTCTCTCTCTCTCTCTCTCTCTCTCACACACACACACACACACACACACACACACACACAGACACACACACACACACACACACACGGGGTGGGAAGATGCAGGGGCGAGACCCCGCGGGGGGAGGCGGGAATTAAAAAAAAGAACAAATTAGGCATTTCTGCACATTCCACAACGTGGGACCCTACTGCTTCCCTGTCCTAACTCTGTAGTTTGATAGGAAATTTGAGTGAAATTTGAAACTCAAACTCACTGCCACCAAGTCAAACCCTGCTCACACTGACCCAATAAGCAGAGGAGAATTGCCCCTGTGGGTTTCCAAGACTAACTCTTTCTTTGTGGGAATAAAAAGCCTCATTTTTCTCCCTCGAGTGGCTGGTAGTTTTGAACTGCTGACCTTACAGTTAGAAAGAAGCCCACTATGTAACTCACTAAGCCTCCCAGAGCTCCTATGGGAGGCTTGCTACATACTAAGCACTATTATAGGCAACAGGGGAACAGCAGTCCAACAAAGCCATGTCTCCTCCGACACAGGGCTTACACTTTAGTAAGGAGAGAAAGGGGAAGAGTGGTGAAAAAGCATGATCTGAGGAGGAGTCAGAGGTCAATATAAAGAACAGGCCAAATTAAGGCGTTTCTATTCTATGCTAGGTACAGTAGGAAGTCACTGGAAGATTATTATCAAGAGAGAAATATAAACAAATTCATATTTTTACTTGTAATAGGATATTTATAATATTATTTACAATATTTTGCTTAGAATAAGCTATTGATATTTATCACATTATTAAAATCACCAAAATCTAAAAACAATTCAAATGGCCTTCAGCAGGTGAATAGATACATAAATTATTGTCTAACCATAGAACAGAAGGCAACGTGGTCAAGAAAAACGATTGACTTAACTGAGACACAAAACAACAGGGATGGACCTCAAAAGCAGCAGGCTGAACAGAAATGGGAGTAGGGACACCAGGAGGGTAGGGGGAAGGTAGAGAGAGAAGGGAAGGAAAGGGTACCGATCACAATGGACAACATATAACCACAACACAGCCCTCATGTGGGGGAAGGGAGACAGCGATAGGTGTTAAGATATAAAAATACTAATAATTTATAATTTATCAAGGGGCCACGAGGGTGGGAGGGATGAGAGAGGAAAAAAGAGGAGCTGATAACTAGTGCTCAAATAGAAAGGAAATTTTAAAAAATAATGATAGTCGCATATGCACAAATATGTTTGATACAATTGATATGTGGATTGTGATAAGAACTGTAAGAGCCCCAAATAAAATGATTTTTAAAATCATTTTATTGGGGGCTCATACAACTCTTATCACAATCCATACATATATCCATTGTGTCCATTGTGTCAAGTACATTTGTATATTTGTTGCCATCATCATTCTGAAAACATTTGCTTTCTGCTTGAGCCCCTGGCATCAGCTCATTTTTCCCCTCTCCCCACTCCCCCCCATGAACCCTTGGTCATTTATAAATTATTTTGTCACATCTTACACTGTCCTTCTCCCTTCACCCACTCTTCTGTTGTCCATCCCCCTGGAGGGGGGTTATATATGTAGATTCTTGTAATCAGTTCCCCTTTGCACCCCACCCTCCCTCCACCCTCCCGGTATTGCCACTCTCACCACTGGTCCTGAAGGGTTCATCTGCCCTGGATTCCCTGTTTCTAGTTCCTATCAATACCAGTGTACATCCTCTGGTCTAGCCAGATTTGTAAGGTAGAAATGGGATCATGATAGCAGGGGATGAGAAAGCATTAAAGAACGAGAGGAAAGTTGTATGTATCATCGTTCCTACACTGCAGCCTGAATGACCCCGTGACCCTTCTGTAAGGGGATGTCCAGTTGCCTACAGGATGGGTCTTGGGTCCCCAATCTGCACTCCCCCTAATTCACAATGATTTGATTTTTTTGTACTTTGATGCCTGATACCTGATCCCTTCGACACCTCGTGATCACACAGGCTGGTGTACTTCTTCCATGTGGGCTTTGCTTCTGAGCTAGCTGTCCGCTTGTTTACCCCAGTAAAATGATTTTTAAAAATAAAAGCAGTAGGATAAGTGAAAGAAGGCAGACTCAAATACACATTATATACTTTGATCTGTTACATAGGTTTTGAGGGGTTGAGGAAGGGATACTTCTTCGTTAGCTGGTGCAATTATTACAGAAGTACTACACATGGGAGGTCCTAACAAAGTCATTATTTTCACAATTCTGCAAAGGCTTTTACTGTGGGCTCTGGAGGTAGGCCCTTGCCTTGTTTGAGCTGCTGTTTGGCATCTTCAAGCAGCCTGGCATCTCCCTTTCCCCATTTCTGCTTGCATGCTTGTTTGTTCCATCTTTTTTTTTTTTTATCTCAAACCAACACAAAAAGGACAAGCTACTCCCCGATGGGATGATACCCACAGGCACAGAGGTTAAGACAACATATTTTGGAGGACAATTTTGAATCCATAATAGGGCACAATGGAACCTCTTGGAGTAATGGAAATATTTCTCTTGAACTGTGGTGGTTACATGACTGTCGAAACTCAACAACTGTATACTTAAATGGGTTGGATTTATTATACATCATGGCCCAGTAAAAATGTTTTGTTTTGCTTTAAAAAAAAACCCACTCTGGTTATGCAGACGGAGAGTTGGAAGGGGACAAGCAGCTGGGGGTGCAGGGAGAATGGAACGGCTATTTTGAACATCACTGACTTTTGAGATGCCTCTCAGCTGCCTAGGTGGAAACAGAAGCAAGCAGCTAGTAACGAATCTGCATTTTCTACCTTCACCACTCTGGTTTTCTTGTGTAATATTTGTGAATATACTATTGACTTAGTGCTTTCTTAGCTTCATAGTCTGCTAGTCACCTTGCTTTGAGGGCAGAAACTACTTAATGTGCCCTGCTTTCAGCACCCTGTTCCTTCCAATACCATCGGCACTCGCCACAAGAAGAGACTTAAACAGCCATTACTTAAATTTTCATTCAAAACATATTTCAATCTACTAGTCCTACTTCAAGTGCTCAACACCCATATTCCTATTATCACAGAAAGTTCTACTGGAAGTCTGAAAGGTTAAGTCTAAGTTTTCTTTTTCAAATTTTTATTTATTTATTTCTAAGTTCCCTAATAGTCCTCACAATACTCATGGAGCAACGATTCTAGGACCACTAAACCAGGGTAGCTGACATGCTACACAGGTTCGTGAGTGACTATTACTGGGTGGCAGCCACAAAACTTTGTCTTAGAAGGCAAACGGCATTTGTGAAAGTTGTAAAAAGGACTTTCACCTTTCTTTCTTTTTTTTTTTCACCATGCAACCCACCTTCAGTGCCTGAAGCCCACGGGGGTAAAGCCAGGCAATGGTTCGGAGTGACAGTTTGTTTTCGCATGGGACACTGTGAGAGGCCCATGGGATCGGACCTGCCACAAATCCAAACCTATGCACGGACTTTCACCTTTCAGGCTGGGATTTTTCTCTGACAAAAATCTAAAAAAATAATAAATTTATGTAATTTTTAAAAGACTTGAGGTGTTCTGAAAACGGCATTCCTTATACAAAAGGCAATATGAAGATTATTCTCCTGTCTATGTTAATGAAGTAGTTAATAAAACAGGTTCCCATCTCTCCCCACACCCCAATCATCACCGCCAGACTCACACTTTAAGGTCCTCTTCCAAATGAACAGGAAATCTAGAAAGAACAGCAACTCTCACAAGGCAGTTAAATTGCAGATTACTTTGTTCCCCTTCCTATGACAACTGCTGCTTAGGTTTAATTATTTGACACTGCTTCAGAGCATCCTCACAGCTGGGTCAGCACCCTCTCAGCAGGTCTCCTCAATTACATCTCTGCAGAAAAGCGGGCATGAGATGGCCTGGGTTTCTGTGAGAATTAAAGGACCTGTGCTTTAGTAGCTTCCAAATTAGCAGGCTCTGAAGCACAAAGCATGATTTGGTCCCATCCTAGCCCCCCAGTGAAAGCAATTAACAGAAGGGTAACAGGGATATGGCACTTTTCCCTAGGAGTCTGGCGCCTCCCTTGGGAGAGCTGGCTTCACAGAGACACCATGCTGACAGTGCAGAGTGCTTCAAGATCCCTTCATCCAAATGCTGCTGCTGCTGTTGCTGAAATCCTCCCAGGGGGCTTTGTCTGAGAGTACCAAGGAGCAAGATGCTGGGGGGGGGGGGGGTTCCTCCATTCATTCCCCTTAGCAACCCAGGTTTCTTTCTATTCAGAGCCAGTCACCTGTGGATCAACCTGGGAGAGGCTCAAGAAAGACTTGTTGGATGAATAAATGAAAATCTGGCATACTGCAGGGCTGGTCCTAGATGGCAGGGGAGGAGGGACATAACGCTTATTGCAGAACAATTCCCTGACAGGTCTAGAAGGACCCACTATGAGGCCATGTGCAGTGAGATGTACAAAGGTCTGGTGGGGTACTCACATTCAAATGCAAGGTGCCACCATATAAAAGTCACTTGGGCCCAGTCTCAGCTTAGAGCAGTGGTTCTCAACCTTCCTGACGCCACGACCCTTTCATGCAGTTCCTCATGTGGTGGTGACCCCCCCAACCATAAAATTATTTTCGTTGCTACTTCATCCCTGTCATTTTGCTACTGTTATGAATTGGGCGACCCCCAAAAAGGGTCGTGACCCACAGGTTGAGAATCGCTGGCTTAGGGGAAGGGGACTCACACTCATGCATGGTACTTTCATGAATTAAAAACCCACTGCCTCTTGTTGTGATTGAACTGCTAAGTTGTATGGTATGTAATTATATGTCAATAAAACTGTTCAAACAAACCCACTGCCACCGAGTCCATCATGACTCATAGTGCCCGCATGGAGGGTTTGAGATGCTGCAGATCTTTGCAGGAACAGGCTAGTGGGCATCAACTAAAAGCCTTTCAGCTAGCAGCCCCACCCCAAAATCCACAGCACCACCAGGATCCTTTTCAGGCGAGTAGAAAGCCTCCTCTTTCTCCCTTGGAGCAGCTGGTGGTTTCCGATTGCTGACTTCGCAGTGAGCTGGCCCAAGATAATCAGCCACGATGCCAACCAGCGCTCCCTAAACGTTCATGTTTCCAGAGGCTTACCATTTGCCACCAAGGCCATCTGCTCTAAATGTGTTGCCTCATCACACACACACACACACACACACACCACCCCCACCCCCCATGCCAACCCCATAAGGTGGGCAGACTCAGACTCCTGCCTTCCCTTTCGGCAGCTCAGGGGGGCACATGCAGGGAACCCACTCAGTTCCCAGGATAGGATTTTTCTCCATTATCAACAACAACACCTAAAAAGCCTAGAAGCTGAAAGAGGGCCTTTGCAAAGCACTTTCCTCTGAGTCCCCACAAACCCAGTCTACAGGGTTGACTTCCCTCAACAAAGGCCATCTGTGCGAGCAGCCCAAAGTCACGAGGGAGGATCTCTGGGAGCAAGCACCTTCCACGTCCCATCCTAGCGTCCAGCGGTTCTCAATCTGTGGGTCGCGACCCCTTAGGGGGTCGAACGACCCCTTCACAGGGCTCGCCCGATTCATAATAGCAAAATGAGTGATGAAGTAGCAACGAAAATAATTTTATGGCTAGTGGTCACCACCACATGAAAGGGTCGCGGCTTTAGGAAGGTCGAGAGCCACTGCGCAGGAAGTCTCCCCTCAACACTGGCACGCACTCCGGTGCTTCAGGGTCCCAGAGTGGACCCCACGCCCCGAGCACCAGCCGAGTCCGCCTCAACCGACCCCAACGGCTATCAAGGCTCCTGACGCCCGCCCGCGTCTGACAGTTCCGAGCACCCCTTGTAGCCTGGGGGCTCTCCCCTCCGCCCCACAGACGGCCCAACAGCGTGGGGGGGTGGGGGGGCGGAGAGGGAGCCAGGGCGCATGCCCAGAAGGCTCCATTAGGCCCCGGCTCACCTGCGAGTCGCGGAACTCCACCACCACATTTTCACTGCTCCATCGCGCCGCCATCTCCTCCGCCCGCAGCCCAGGTCCCAGGAGGGCGCCCACCCCACGCCTGACCCGCCTTCCGGGACTCGGAGCACCTCACGCAGCCCGCGAGTCCGTTCTGCCACGCTCGGTCCACGCCCCACCTCCTGGCCTCCAACCATTGGCTGACCCAAACATGGGCTCGGCCCGCTCCTCTCGGCTTGTCCAATTAAAACCCCGCGCCTGCCAGAAAGACCAGCCCCCCTCCCACATCCATCACTCAGATCCAGTTATCCATAGGCCTTGCGGTGGCGGGCCCGCCTCCTACCGCGAGCTCTGTCGGGAATTGTAGTCCGAGGTCGAGCAGCGAGTGATAAATCAGGAAGCGCTCTGGGGTTAGGATGATAACTCCGTGGGGGCGTGCGTTCTTTGATCCCCTCTCTGGTGTCCCTGAGATAACCAAAAGTTACTTCCTATGCGACCTGTCCCTAAAGGTATGATACGGCTCCCAAAGTGTGATCCAGAGACCACCGAGGGTCTTAAAAGGCAAAACAATGTTCTCAATCGCACTAAAAAGTTACATGCCTTTGTCACTTATTCGCTTACCAACACACAGTGGAGTTTTCCAGAGACTACGCCATACATTTTTCAGCGATTGAATCTAGAAGCAGATCTAAGAATCTAGCTGCTTCTATTAAACCAGACTTTAAAGATATAAAGATAAGCTAGACATTATAGTGACGAATCCACGCTTTTGGCTAATTATTAGCGTTGGAAAAAAAGTACGTCTTGGAACAGTCCATGTTAATAAATGTTTATGTGAAATAACGAATACTTTCTTCTTAATCCTCCTTTTTAATTTTTAATAGAGTGACTATGGATAAATACAACCCCATAAGCTGTTGCTTGGAGGGGCTGAGGAGGGATCCGCCATCGTATTTAACACATGCCCCTGCTGAAACCTCTGTCAATGATGACTAATGTAAAGGAGTCGTGAGTACAGAAGTTTGGAGAGCAGCTGTGCTGGAGCAGGAACCCTTCCAAAGGCCGGCTCAACTGGCTGGTTCAGCCAGCGTCCTTATAGCAACGAGACATGACCCACTTCACTGGCTTATGGGTTTATTTTAGCACAAGTAAATACTCAAGCCCAAACTTTTTTCTTCTTTTGGTTGCTGTTAATAAGTATGACTATTTCTATGTGCAAATTAATTCATGGATATTGTTATTAAGGACCATGGAGTCAATGTTCTAATTAAAAACAAAAATACCGCACTATCATAAAATCAATTCAGGTCCCTCATAATAACCTTACATGGTAAGATATGACAAAATAATAATTTATAAATTATCAAGGGTTTATGAGGGAAGGGGGCAGGGAGGGAGGGGAAAATGAGGAGCTGATGCCAAGGGCTCAAGGAGAAAGCAAATGTTTTGAAAATAATAATGGCAACAAATGTATAAATGTGCTTGACACAATGGATGGATGTATGAATTATGATAAGAGTTGTACGAGCCCCTAATAAAATTATTTTTTAAAAGAAAAAATACAGAAAAAATAGCCTTATATGACAGAGGAGGGTTTCCAAAGCTGTAGCTCTTTCCAGAAGCAGACTGCCTCATCTTTCTCCCATGGACTCCCCTGATGCTTTTCAACTGCGAACCTTTTGGTTAGCACCCAACAACACTTAACTCACTGCACCCCCAGCACGCCTTTTTCTATTCATAGTGACCTCAAGTGACATAGGGTTCCCTAGGCTATGATCATTACAGGGACAGAGCAACATCAGAGGCACTGTGTGGGCTTGTACTATTGACCTTAGAGCTTCATCATTTATGCCAGCAGGGCTCCTTCATTGCAGAGAAACTCACAGCCACCTAGTCACTCCTGACTCCTAGTGACCCTGTAAGTCTGGTGTGATGGGGTGGGGAGGTCCACAAGAAAATGTAGACTCCTCTAGTAGAAAATTTCCATGATGGACTGGTGTACTCATTACTTATTGGGCTGCTAACCACAGGTCAGCAGTTTGACCCCACCAGCTGCTCTGTGGGAGAAAAATGAGGCTTTTTAACTCCTATAAACAGTTACAGTCTCGGAAACCCACAGTGGCAGTTCCAGCTTATCCTACAGGGTCACTATGAGTTGGAACTGACTTGATGGCAGTGTTAAATGTAATGGGGATGACCTGTTAACAGGTGAGGGTGACCAGCCCCCCATAGATAATCTATAATGTTCCCAGGTTTAGCCTTTCGGTCCAGGCAAACAGGGACAGGTGGTCTCCCTATGTGACAGTTGTACACTGGGCAGAATGAATTAGGTTTTCTAATAGACTTGCCAGCAATGTGCAAACGCAAAGTAGCCTAAATGGGAACTTGAAATGACTTCCAGACCAAAACTAAACAACTGTCACCAATTCTAATTCATAAGGACCCTCTAGGAAAGAGGAAACAGCCCCTTTGGGTTTCAGAGACTATACATCTTTATGGGAGCAAAAAACAGGCTTACCCTTCCTCCTTGAAGCACCTACTGGGTTTGAGCCGCCACCCACAATGTCACCAGGGCTGTGGGCTTCCAGAAGGGCATGACAGCTAAGCTCTACGGCATGTACAGGTTTCCCTCTTGTTTATTTATTTATTTCCATCACTTTTTTAGAAGTTTGCTTTATGCCACTTCACTTAAATAATTTAGATTTACATAATTCCCCCCAGAAGAATTTACTTCAGAGGACAACACTGAAGCTACAGCTCAGGGAGAGGGACATGTTTTATCAGAGCACATGGGAATAAATGAAGGGGGAGGAAAAGAGAGTGACGCACATCCTGGCCCACCAAGCCTTGAGGACAATATCCCTGCTCAGAGCAGCCAATGGAAAGAGAAGACCATATGGCCAGCCCTACTAAGAGACACGACACAACATCCCTCACTGACCCATAGCCCTACAGGAGGCAACACTGTAGACACTGTGAGAATTGCGCCCAATCTGAGCCTACGACACCGAAGCAAAACACTAAGGACATGCAACAGAACAGCAAAGGGAGCAGAGCAAGAAAGTCCAGAGGGAGTACCAAAAATAGACTTTGGGGCCCCATCAGACTGGACTAGAAAACAATCCTAAAAGTCAACAAACAGACCTTGAACTATTTACAGGCTTCTTTGTTGTTGTTATTTTGTTTTCTTTTGTTGCTTTGTTTTCTCTGTCTTGTTTTTTGTGTGCATTTTATTATCTCTGCAGGTCTATCTAGACAAGATAGGCTGGATAAACAATCTTGGAGAAAACAAAGGACCAACAGTTGGGGGGCTGGGGGACATGGGGGAGGAGTAAGTGGGAGAAAGGAAATGATGTCAGCAAACCCAGGGACAAGTAAACAGCAAGTGATCCAAAATCAGTGGCAAGAAGCGTGTAAGAGGCCTGGTAGGCCTGGTAGGGCAATGTAACCTAGAGGAATTATTGAAACCCAAATGAAAGCTGAACATGATAGTGGGACAAGAGGAAAGTAAAAGGAAATAGAGGAAAGAGCTAGGAGGCAAAGGGCATTTATAGAGGTCAGAATACAGGCATGTACATATGTAAATATAATTATATATGATGATGGAGAAATAGATCTATGTGCATATATTTATAGGTTTAGTATTAAGGTAGCAGATGGACATTGGACCTCCACTCAAGTACTCCCTCAATGTAAGAACACTTTGTTCTATTAAACTGGCATTCCATAAGCAAATGTGGTGAAGAAAGCTGATGGTGCCTGGCTATCAAAAGATATAACATTTGGGGTCTTTAAGGCTTGAAGGTAAACAAGCGGCCATCTAGCTCAGAAGCAGCAAAGACCACATGGAAGCACACCAGCCTGTGTGATCACAAGATATCAAAGAGATCGGGTATCAGGTACCAAAGCACAAAAAAAATCATATCATTGTAAATGAGGGGGGAGGTGCGGAGTGGGTACCCAAAGCCAAAGCCCATCTGTAGACAACTGGACATTCCCTTACAGAAGGGTCACGGGTAGGAGACAAGCCAGTCAGGGTGCAGTGTAGGAACAATGAAACATACCACTTTCCTCTAGTTCTTAAATGCCCCCCTCCACGCTATCATGATCCCAATTCTACCTTACAAATCTGGCTAGACCAGAGGATGTACACTGGTACAGATAGGAAATGAAAACACAGGGAATCCAGAACAGATGAACCCTTCAGGACCAGTGGTGAGAGTGGTGATACCGGGAAGGTGGAGGGAAGGTGGGCTGGAAAGGGGGAACCGATTACAAGGATCTACATATAACCCCCTCCCTGGGGACGGACAACAGAAAAGTGGGTGAAGGGAGACGGACAGTGTAAGATGTGACAAAATAATAATTTATAAATGATCACTGGTTCATGAGGGGGGGACAGGGAGGGAGGGGGAAAAATGAGGAGGTGATATCAAGGGCTCAAGTAGAAAGAAAATGTTTTGAGAATGATGAGGGTAACAAATGTAAAATGTGCTTGACACAATGGAAGTATGTATGGATTATGATAAGAGTTGTATGAGCCCCCAATAAAATGATTAAAAAACAAAGATTTACATAATTATCTAGTTTTTACTAACCGAAAGAAATCCAAAGAACATTTTTTGCTTTTATGAAAAAAGGCAAAAAGCAAAACTCGCACTCAGTGCTTGTTTTGCAACGAACCATTCAAGAGACAAAGGATTCCTGGTGGGGTTGCGCCTTGGGCTGCCATTCAAAACCACCAGCTGCTCTATGGGAGGAATCTGAGGCTTTCTACTTCTTTTTTTTTTAAATCTTTTTATTGGGGCTCATAAGGCTCTTATCACAATCTGTACATACATCAATTGAGCAAAGCACCCTTATACATTCATTGCACTCGTCACTCTCATAATTCACCTTCCACTTGGGTTCCTGGAATCAGCTCGGTTTCCCTTTTTTCCCCCCATCCCCCTCCCTCCCCGATCCCACCTCTGGTCCCTTGATAGTTTATAAATAATTATTATATCTTATCTTACACTCCCCGGTGTCTCCCCTCACCCGCCTCCCCCTTGCCCATCTCCCAGAGAGGAGGTTACACATAGATCTCCAAGATCGGTTCTCCCTTTCTACATGCCCTTCCCTCCTGGTGTTGCCACTCCCACCGCTGGTGTTGAGGGGTTCGTCTGTCCTAGATTCCGAGGCTTTCTACTTCTATAACCAACTTCCGTCTCAGAAACTCTGGGGGCAGTTCTACCTTGTCCTGTAAGGAGTCAGCATCAACTCCATAGCAGTGAATTTAGTTTATTCAAGAGACAGCCCCAACCCAAGCCAAGCAGTGGGAGAGTGGTATTGCCACTTCCCTTTCTGCAGGACCACACACAGCAGCTCCACCTTAAGCCACCCTGCTTTTGAAGGACGTCTGTGAATACCGTATGTTAGCAGTACAGTAGGTTTTATGTGCTATTTGGAGTGACTTGTCAGGTTAAACACATTTTCTATACGAGTAGTAATTGCTTCTTCGCTTTACACTATCTGGGCTTCATAGGAAAGGTTCCCCTAAACACGTGAAGAGAAAGATGTGCCCACAGACTTAAAGCAGCTCCCCGTTAGCTTTCAAGGTTCTAGGACTCTTTCCTCCAAAGGAGACGGCACGTTTTACGATGAGCTTTTCTCCAGTGTCTTTCCAAGCTTGAAGAAGATAGGAACCCCGTCTTTGTGTTCAGCACTGCATGGCACCTTCGCTGCCCGTACGCGCCCCTGAACTTCTTGTCCAATGAATGAGTGAAAAACAAAACCACAAAACACCGAAAGTCGCAGCCCCAGACTGTCTTCTGAGTCAAAGGGACTCCCTTCTGTGTCACCAAGAGTAACTTCACAAACTCCTTACGGAAGGTCTGTACCTGTAATGTATACACAATGACCCATCATTTTCCTTGAAATCTCCTTTCCTTTCTTCTCATCTCCACTCAGAAATTGTCCCACACGAACACCCCTGCCCCACCCCACCCCCAACATACAAAGGAAAAATTTTTTGCTGCCAAAGTCAATTCCAAGTCACGGAAACTCGTGGGATGGAGTAGACCTGCAGGGAGCCTTCCCCAGGCTGTGGTCTCTAGAGGAGGTGCTGCCAGGTTTGAACTGTCCACCTCTCCATTAGTAATTGAGCCCTTAACTACAGCACTGAGGCTTCGTTTTCACACACAAAAACCCACAGCCATTGACTTGATTCCAATGCTTAACGACCTTCTCTAGGGTTTCTGAGGCGATACATCTTTATGAGAGCAGATAAGCTTCTACAGTCTCCCTCAGAGAGGCTGGTTTGAACCGCCAACCTTGAGGTTAGCAGTTCAACACTTACCTGACAGAGCCACTACAGCCTAAAAGCAAAAACCCCAAGACACTGCGGCTGAGTGGATTCCCACTCAGTGACCCTATAGGATGGAGTGGAACTCTTCTGTAGGGTTTCTAAGACAGGAACAGACAGCCTCGTCTTTCTCCCATGGAGCCGCTGGTTGGGTGTGAGCCGCCAGCCATGGTTACCAGCCCAAGATTTAACCCACTGTGCCATCGGGACTTATTACACTACATATACTCCTTTAAAAAAATGAAACGCTGATGCTGAGGGCTCAAGTAGAAAGCAGGTGTTTTGAGAACAATGATGGCAACATGTGTACGAATGTGCTTGACACAAATGATGCATGTACGGATTGTAAAAAGAGCTGTATGAGGCCCTAATAAAATGATTAAAAAACAAAACTCTAAAGAAAAAAATGTAGACATTAAATGACTTTAAAATGGTATGAAATGTTATGAGTTGCAAGAGCCACCAATAAAATGATTTTTAAAAATTACTTTAAAAATGTAATCTCTGGTCTCCACTTTCCTTGACAGGCCTACCAGTACTTCCCGCCTTCTGTGTCCTCTCAGTTCTCCATCACACATGGCTACTGACTGCTCTGGGGAGAAGGCCTCAGCTCAGAGACCCAGGGAGTGGAAACCTGCGAGCCAAGCAAGGGTCTGGGGAGAGCAGAAGCAGAGAACATTTTGTAAGCACAGTTAACCTGCTGCAGCCATCACAGGGGAATTCGGTTGTGCAATGCCTAGTATGTAGTTGGAGAATGGCGAGAGTTTGTCTCACATACTCTGGAGGTGTCATCCAAGGAGAGACCTGGAAAAGAACATCATACTTAGTAAAGTGGAAAGAAAAAGAGGAAGGAAGACCTTGGAAGACGTGTAACTCTTTATGGGAGAAGAAAACCCCTTTCTCCTGAGGAGTGGCTGGTGGTTTCGACGGCTGACGTCCATGAGCAGCCCACTCTGTATGACTGGTCCCAGATGAAGACAGCAGTTCTTTGCGGGACTACTGAAGCAGGAATGCTGGCTTCCTGGAGTGTAGACCTCGGTGGTTCTTGCTTTGCAACGCTGAAAGAATTCACACACACACAAAAAAAATAATTTAAAAAAAAAAAGAATTCACGAGGCAGAAGCATGTTTGTAATCCAAGTGCCTTTGATGGGGAAAAACGAAGTTGTAGGTATTCACAGGAAATCCCAGGGACCAAGAACAGGAAATCCCAAAATAGGGCCCTGAGAGAGAGACCTGAGGCTGGGGATGGGGAGGGGTACTCTCTGACCTTCCAGAGTGTGCCCAAACAAGAGAGTAAAAGAGGCTTACAAGAGGAGTCAAAGATGCCTGGCTTTCCTGTGGCAACTCTTAACTCCTCTGACTGGGGAGGCACAGTTGAAGGTATTGGTCAACCTCATAGGCTGAGTTTAGGTCCACCTGGGTGATGTCATATGTCTGGGCCTAGTCTGTGCACCCAGGTGGACCGCCCACCTGGGCCCAGGCTCAGTTTAGATCTTTCCATCGGTGTCTGATTAACGTGCCTGATTTCTTTCCAACCCCTTTCTTGTGGCCCAAGCAGGCATCTGGGGAGACAAGCCCACTTAGCCCCTATTCTGGCTTCCTAACAAGAATGGAGCCGTGATTGAGTCTTGCATCTTAAGTTAGCCAGAAGAACAAACAAGATTGGTCCATAGCCTTCTGACCAAGGCAGTCAGGGCATGACTCACAGGGTATAACTCATGACCGTGTGACCCCAAGACTGTCCCAGGAAGGTAACCTCCATTTAGGACATACCCAGGTAAGCACATAAGAGAGACTGCCTCTCCCTGAGCTAGCTGGAGGGGGGTGGAGGTAATCTACTTCTCAATGCACTCTACATTAGGGCAAGATTATCCAAGTCCTTGGTTAATCCACAAACAAAACTCACTGTCATCCAGGACAGGCTAGCACTGCCCAGGAGGGTTTCTGATACTGGGACTCTTTTAGGAAGCACTATGCCACCAGAACTGCCGACATGGATCAGTCGATGGTCAAAAGGAGTTCAGTGGAGCCTTAATCCACATGGGGACACTGCAAATGGGTTTTGGGCTTTCACTGCCATTTACAGCCTTCTGCAAATGGGGTGCTCAGAATTTAAGCTCCAAGATAATACACAGAGTTGGTGGAGGCTTGACTCAACTGTGCTCAGATATAAAAGGGACTCTATCTCAAATATTATTTTTTTTCAAATATTATTTAAGGAGAATGTTTATTAAGTCTTAAAAGAGACAAGATAAAGAACAGACACATTATCTGGATGAGGGAGGCCCTTAGCATGAGGTCAAATTGTTGTCAGATAATTCACAATTGGGAAGCAAGGTAAATCGGGCAGGGAACAGAGGGATCTGTCACAAAGTCATGACTGGTGGCCTATCAGTACGTCACAGGTACAGGTGGGACTCGGAAACCCACAGGCACAGTCTCAGCTATCCTGTAGGGTTGCAATGAGTCAGGGTTGACTTGATGGCAGTGAGTTTGAGTGGGTGTCTGACAGTGGGACTACAGAAGCAGGCACAAGGCCATAGTTGGGATGTTTATTGTTAGATCGAAGGAATTACAAGGTTGGTCCAGGACCTTCAGATCAAGCCAGTCATGGTGAAACTGACAGGACATGACTCATGACTGTACTGTCCTCAATAAGGTGACTTCCTTCAAGGACACACACAAGCAAGCCCTTAAGGGTGAGACTGCCTGTCCTGTCTGGAGAGTGGTGGAGGCAAGGAGGGAATCTACTTTCCAGAGCACTCTGCCTGCGGGTAAGATTACCTACATCTTGGGTTAATGATCAGAAATAATTCCATGAAGGCTATACCTATTTGAGGAACCTACGGTGAATTTGGGACTCACTGCCACCCCCTAGCCTTTTGCAAACTGGGGTGCCCAGGACTTAAGCTCTAATACACAGAAAACAAGCCACATTAACAGCTTTTCCAAAAGCCTGGGTACAAGCTTTGGTTGCAAGAACGAGCGGTCAAAATGGAAAAGCACGCTCACTGCCATCGAGTCTGTTCTGACTCACGGCCACCCTATAGGACAGCGGTTCTCCACCTTCCTACTGCACGGCCCTTTCATACAGTTCCTCGTGTTGTGATGACCCCCCCAACCATACCATGGTTTTCCTTGCTGTTTTGCTACTGGTATGACTCGTCATGTAAATATCTGATTTGCTATGCAGGATGTACTTTCATTGTTTCAAATTGTACATCATGAAAGCACAGTGATGAATCACAAAAGCAATATGGAATTATATATTGTGAAATATTTATTTCTCATGACAAATCAATGAAATTTTATCTCGAAGTATGGTGTAGCATGGGTCACAGACCATGCGGGGTGCTTTTATGTGGGCATATCTGCCTGTGGGCGGACCCTCCTGGAGATAGATAGAGGAGCAGTGTTTCTCTTCCTAAGACTATTGGAAATATGTGTTTTCCCGTGGTTTTAGGAGATCCCTGACCCCTGTGAAAGGGTCGTTTGACCCCCAAAGGGGTCACGACCCACATTGAGAACCACTGCTATAAAACAAAGTAGAGCTGCCCCTATGGGTTTCCAAGACTTAATCTTTACAGGAATGAAAATCCTCATGTCATCAGTCCCCCGTGGAGCAGCTGGTGGTTTCAAACTGCTGACCTTATGGTTAGCAGTTCAGTTTGTACCCACTGTACCCACAGGCTGATAACTCTCCACTATCTACATGTTTTAGTTCTGAGGGGGGTGGACCTCCTTAAGCCAACCTTTCTTTTTTCTTTTAAAATCATTTTATTGGGGCTCATACAACTCTTATCACAATCCATCCATCCATTCATTGTGTGTCAAGCACCTTTGTACATTTGTTGCCATCATTCTCAAAACATTTGCTTTCTACTTGAGCCCTTGGTATCAGCTCCTCATTTTCTTCCCCCTCCCTCATGAACCCTTGATAATGTATAAATTATTATTATTTTGTCATATCTTACACTGTCCGACGTCTCCTTCCACCCACTTTTCTGTTGTCCGTCCCCCAGGAAGGAGGTTATATGTAGATCCTTGTAATCGGTTTCCCCTTTCTACCCCACTTTCCTTACACCCTCCCAGTATTTCCACTCTCACCACTGGTCCTGAAGGGTTCATCTGTCCTGGATTCCTTGTGTTTCCAGTTCCTACCTGCACCAGTGTACATCCTCTGGTCCAGCCAGATTTATAAGGTAGAATTGGGATCAAAATAGTGGTGGTGGGGGGAAGCATTTAAGAACTAGAGTGTGGGAAGCCGCAGCTCTCGCCGCCATTACAAGATGGCGCCGGGCAGTCAGGGCGGTGGCCCAGTTAAGTGGTAAACAACCACTTAGAGCATGCGCACTGCTTAGATGACGTAGTCATAACTCCACCCTGGAGTATGCTAATAAGGGTTCTTGTGAACGCACCAATCAATGCACAGCACGTCCCCATAGAGCGCATATAAGCAGCAGTAGTTTGGGGCTTCGAGGTCTTTTTCCGCTTCTGCAAATCGAACCCGCATTAAACGCCTGTGGAAGAATCCTGTTGTAGCGCGTCCTTCTTGCTGGCGAGACTGAGCGCGCGCGACACTAGAGGAAAGTTGTATGTTTCATTGTTGCTACACTGCACCCTGACTGGCTCTTCTCCTCCCTGAGGTCCTTATGTAACTAACAGGATGTCCATTTGTCTACAGATGGCCTTTGGGTCCCCACTCCACACTCTCTCATTCAAAACCTGACTGTGTTCCTTGATGCCTGATACCTGATCCCTTCGACACCTCATAATCACAAGGCTGGTGTGCTTCTTCCATGTGGGCTTTGTTGCTTCTGGGCTAGATGGCCACTTGCTTAACTGCAAGCCTTTAAGACCCCAGACACTATATCTTTTGATAGCCAGGCACCATCAGCTTTCCTCACTACATTTGTTTATGTACCCGCTTTGTCTTTAGCGATCATGTCAGGAAGGTGAGCATCATGGAATGCCAGTTTAATAGAACAAATGTTCTTGCATTGAGGGAGTACTTGAGTAGAGGCCCAATGTCCATCTGCTACCTTAATACTAAACCTATGAATATAAGCACATAAATCTAGTTTCCCATCATTATATATAAATGTATTTACATGTGTACATGCCTGTATTTAGATATCTATAAATGCCTTTGCCTCTTAATTCTTTCCTCTTTAATTTCCTTTTATTTTCCTCTTGTCCCACTAACATGCTCAGCCTTCATTTGGGTTTCAGTAATTTCTCTTAGTTACATTGCCCTTGATCACGCCTAAGCCAACCTTTCTTATTTAAATGCCCCCTGCCTAGCCAGATTATGAATGAGACTGGTCAGGGCTACTATCCTTTCCTGTCTACCTTGGCATTTTCCCTTGGCAATTGGGTGTAATGTACCACGAACTGTCAAAAGAACCAACAAATCAGTCTTAGAAGCAGTATAGCCAGAATGCTTCTTAGGAGCAAGGATGGCAAGATTTTGTCTCATGTACTTTGGACATGTTACCAGGAGAGACCAATCCCTGGAAGGACATCATGCTCGGTAATGTGGAGAGTTAGTGAAAAAGAGGAAGACCTTCCATAAGGTATTGACACAGTGACTGCAGCACTGTGAAGAGGGTACACGACCCGGTGGGGTTTCTTTCTGGTGTAAGCAGAGCCACTCTAAGTGGGAACCCACTTGATGGCATCGAACAACAACAATGTGCTCGGAGATGACCTTAGACCAAGGTTGAGGATGAGGCAGGGGCTTTAGTGCAGGCAGAACAAATGTCTTTGGTTTCAGACATGACCTCATTTTCAAACACTCCTTCCGTCCCTTTCCTTCCTGTCTCCCCTCACATCCTTATCAGGAAAGAGGGGTCTGGAATTTTCAGTTCAGGAATCCTCAGCCTGCTCTCCCAATTGTCCACGTCCTGTGCCTCTGAGACTTACCTGTAAAGACACACTACCTTTGGATGAATGAGGTCATAGGCAAGAGGTTCCATCAAGGACACACCCAGGTAATTCCCTAAAGCCTAGACCTGCTCTTCCAGGAATAGGTAGAATTACTACTGAGATCCACTTTCTAAAGCATTCTGCTGGAGGGCAAGGTTGTTCACATTGCTAGTTCATGATCAGAAAGAAACTCAATGGTGGCTGAATCCAAGTAGAGATTTGAAAATGGATTTGGGGGCTTTCACTGTTATGCCACAGCCTTCTGCAAACTTAGTTCTCAGAATTTAAACTCCAACACTGGGTTAGGCCAGAAACTACTGCAGCCCCTTGTGGAGAGACTGAAGCTTGCCGGCCTCTGATCATCAGACATCTTTTCTGAAGCTTACGTGGTGAAGATGCCCCAGTAGGGTGGGGCACAAGACAAATGCAGAAATTCAGGCCTCTTAGCAACTCCCCAGCTTGTTGGAAAGAGACTCTTATCTTGGTAGTCTTCTGTTCCCTCTTCTGCTGGATGCCCTGACACCTTCATCCTTTTAGAGCTGGGAGTCTTGGCTCTCTGCCCTCAGCCCCACTAGTAACGTACTTTATGTACTTTATGAACGTGCCCACACACTTGGCTACCTTACTAAAGAGGCCGGAAGGAAGCTGCCTACTGAGGATGCCCAGAGAGGGGCCCTGGGGCTCCCCACAAAGCCACAGGAAAGACCTCCCCCATTCTCTGGCACAGAGAGAGAGGTGGCCCGGGCCTTCCCACTGCTCCCCAAGACTTGTTCTCCTGTCCCCTTGAGTTGATGCTGACCTAGGACGGCATAGAATTGTCCCACAGTGTTTCCTGGGCTGCCATCTTTACAGAAATGGACGGCCACATCCACAGAGTGTATTCAGACCACTGGACTCTGACTTAGAAGCTACGTGCCTAACCACTGAGCCATCAAGGTTCCTTCCCCCTGGAGTGGACAGGCCCTAATGAATCATTTCCCTCATGTTCTGAACCACCAAGTCCCCGTAAGTGTCATATTCTTCCCCAAGGCGTTTAAAACTCGGGCTTTGCAGCATTGTCATGCACTTGTATTTGCAAAGAGCTGCAGCAACAGATTTTATCAGCTTTCTCCAGACTGTTCTGGAAAGTGAGTCAATGGTTTATTAACCTTGTTTCACACCTGAAACAGAGCGAAGAAGCAACTCACCCAGGATCCGTTGAGCGTGAAGATAATTTTTTTTTTTAAAGCAATCTACTGGGGCCATTTCTGTGTCTGAGATCCTTGGGTTGAGAGCACTCCCAATGACTTCCCACCCTGCCCAGACCTACTAACCACCCAAGACTAAGAGGCGGGGAAAGGGACCCTCTAGCCTCTGAAACTGGGGCTCAATTACACTGTGGACCCTTGGCCAACAATGAAAGAAGCTGCAGAATGAAGCTCTGGCTGGGTAGACATCTTCTCCTCTGGCTGCCCTGGCTAGTAGTATGGTATGTTCCTGCCAAGGCAAACATGGGATGTGTACATGTGCACAAGGAGGTAACAGGCATTGCCCAAGAAAGGCTGTCCTTTCAGAGTGCCACAGATTCACCCCCTTCCAGAAAGCAGGGCCTTCCTCTCTGCCAGAGGGAGAGACTGGTTTATAATGGCCAGTAGACTGGAATACGAACCTCAAGGCTAAACTATTAACTTAAAGTAAGAAATAGAGCTGTCAAGCAGATGTAATATTTCTCACTCTGTTGGAAAATTGACACAGAAAACAAAATTGTCATCTGAAGGGTCCTTGATGGGTGTGTTTACCACACACCCAGTTCTACTCCTACCAGCTGCGACCTGGTTATTTTTCATTGTGGGAATAGATAAAGACCAAAATTTTTGCCAATTCAACATTAAAAAAAATAATTTTATTGGGGGCTCATACAACTCTTATCACAATCCATACATCCATCGATTGATTGGGTCAAGCACATTGGTACATTTGTTGCGATCATCATTCTCAAAACATTTGCTTTCTACTCGAGGTCTTGGTATTAGCTCCTCATTTTTCCCCTCCCTCCCCGCTTCCCTCTCCCTCATGAACCCTTGATAATTTATAAATCATTTTGTCATGTCTTATGCTGTCCTTCACCCACTTTTTTGTCTGTCCTCCAGGGAGGGTGTTATATGTAGATCCTTGTAATAGGTTATCCCTTTCTACCCCACCCTCCCTTCCACCCTCCCAGTATCACTACTTTCATTATTGGTCCTGAGGGGTTTATCAGTCCTGGAAACTGTTTCCAGCTCTGATCTGTACCAGTGTACAACCTCTGGTCTAGCCAGATTTGTAAGATAGAATTGGGATCATGACAGTGGGGGGTGAGGAAGCATTAAAGAACTAGAGGAAAGTTGTATGTTTCATTGTTGCCACACTGCACCATGACTGGCTCTTCTCCTCCCCGAGACCCTTCTGTAAGGTGATGTCCAGTTGCCTACAGATGGGCTTTGGGTCTCCACTCCGCACTACCCCTCATTCACAATAATATGATTTTTTGTTCTTTGATGCCTGATACCTCATCCCTTTGACACCTCGTGATCACATGGGTTGGTGTGCTTCTTCCATGTGGGCTTTGTTGCTTCTGAGCTAGATGGCTGCTTGTTTATCTTCAAGTCTTTAAGACACCAGACGCTATATATTTTGATAGCTGGGCTCCATCAGCTTTCTTTACCACATTTGCTTATGCACCCGCTTTGTCTTTAGCAATCATGTCGGGAAGGTGAACATCATGGAATGCCAGTTTAATATAACAAAGTGTTCTTGCATTGAGGGAGTACTTAAGTAGAGGCCCAATGTGCAAGTGCTACTTTAATACTAAACCTATAAATATATGCACATAGCTCTATTTCTCCATCGTCATATATATTTACATATGTACATGCCTATATTTAGACTTCTATAAATGCCCTTTGTCTCCTAGTTCTTTCCTCTATTTCCTTTTACTTTCCTCTTGTCCCACTATCATGCTCACCCTTCATTTGGGTTTCAGTAATTTCTCTTGGTTACATTGCCCATGATCACACCCACCCTCCTCACAATCGATTTTGGATCACTTGTTGTTCCCTTGTCCCTGGGTTTGCTAACACCCATTTCCTGTCCCCATCTCCCATGTCTACACTAATAGTCATTTTTGTCTCTAGATTGTTTATCCAGCCTATCTTATCTAGATAGACCGGCAGAGATAATAATATGCACACAAAAAAACACAAGACAGAGCAAAGCAAGGCAACAAAAGAACAACAACAAAAAAACAATGACCATAAAAAGCCTGTAAATAGTTCAAGGTCTGTTTGTTGACCTTTAGGAGTGTTTTCTCAGTCAAACCTGATGGGGAGCCACACCCTGGCCCCACAGTCTATTTTCAGTGTCCCCTGGGGATTTCCTTGTTCTGTTCCACTTGATGTTCTGTTGCATACCCTTATTGTTTCCCCTCAGTGTGGTGGGGTCAGACCAGGTACAATTCCCACACTGTGTCTTCAGTGTTGTCCCCCATAGTGCTATGGGTCAGTGAGGGATGTCATGTCTTTCGTGGGGCTGGCCCTATGATCCTCTCTGTGCTTTGACTGCTCTAAGCAGGAATATCATGCTCAGGGCTTGATGGACCAGGATTTGTTCCACTCTCTTCCTCTCCCTTCATTTCTCCTGTGTGCTCTGATCAGACATAGCCTCTCCCTGAGCTGTAGCTTCAGTGCTGTCCTCCGAAGTGGCCAATTCAACATTTCTTATACATATGTTTAGTCAATGTTTCAAAAATAGCCCATCACCCTCATCAGACATCCAGTGCCCTCTCATCCCTGAAGTAACCAGTAGTAAACTTTGATCCCTATACATGATATGCTAGATATTTGATATACCTGGAATCGTACAATATTTTTTCATCTATGTTGTGACAGGAATCAACTCTTCATTCCTCTTCATGACTGAATATTAGTAGCCCATTGTAGGGATATGCTACATTTTATATATCCATTCACCAATGCATGGATATTCTTGGGTTGCTACTACTGTTTAGGTACTATGCTGCTATTTCTTATATATGAAAGTTTCCATTAAAGGTTGTATTTGAGTTTAAATTCTGAGCAGTTTAGAAAAGGTTTCAGATTACAGTGGAAACCTCAAATCCATTACTGAGTCTGCTTGGATTATATCTCCATGGAACACTGCTTTGGTGAAAGAATTCTTGTCTTGCATCATCTGCATGTCCCATTAATGACTCCATTCCCACTCTGTGGTCCTGCCTTTGTGATCATTTCCATTGCCCTACATGTCCTCTTGGGTTACTGATTCGCTGTAAATCCTTGGATGCTATTATGACCTCATGGCCACGGTCCCCGTCATCCAGATGAATTGACTTTGTTTTCATCTTATCTTTACCCCGTTTAAGATTTAATAATAAACGTGTCCTATAAATTTAAGATTTGGAGTCTCTTTTGCTCCCTACAAGGTGATAAACTCATTTGGAAACAGATAATCACAATAAGAAGAAATAATTTCACGTTAAAAATGTTGAATCGACTTATGTTTTGGTACACATTTTTCCTACAATAATAATAAATCCAGGGTCATGCATCTAGTAGGGGAAGAACGGTAGATACAGCAAGCATGATCATCAAGGTATAACTTTTTGTATTAACATAGTTTCAATTCTCTTGGACAAATACCCCAGAGTAGAATTGCTACGATAATTCTGTTTAATTTTTTGAGAACCTGTAATCTGTTTTCCAAAGCGACTGTACATCATGACTATCTTCTTAGACCAGCACGGCTTTCTCTACATCCTCATTACCACTTGCTGTTCTCAATCTTTTATTATTGCCATTCTAGTGGATGTGAAGTGGCTCCCCTCTGTCTTCACTAATGAGGCCCATAAGAATAGGGATTTCTTTTGATCACCACAGCATCCTAGAACCTAGTATAGTTCTTAGCACCTAGCAGATACAAAATATTTCGTTAGAGACCAAAAAATGTTGAATTTTATTCAACTGAATAAAGCTAGTTGAGTGGACTAGCTAGTTGAGTGGACACAATGATTATTATGCATTTATATTCTATATACATTTTAGGCCTTTTCTTCTTTTTTTGGGTGCAATTTTGTTTATTTATTTTAACATTTTATTAGGGACTCATACAACTTATCGCAATCCATACATATACATACATCAATTGTATAAAGCACATCTGTACATTCTTTGCCCTAATCATTTTCAAAGCATTTGCTCTCCACTTAAGCCCTTTGCATCATGTCCTCTTTTTTCCCCTCCCTCCCTGCTTCCCCCTCATTGTAGGCCTTTTACCCCGGAACTTGAGACACTTACTCATCACATAGGGATTCCCTCATTATCTGGCATTCCATGTTTACATTAGTAAAGAAAATATCTGACTTTTGATTTTGTGCAATAATGATGGACTGAAGTCTGGCACTAACAAATGCTGAGGTGTGAGGCACATTGGCTATAGGTTAAGATTTTGTGTCAACTTGGGGGCCTATGCTTCTCAAGCATTTTGGCAGGTAATGAAGTAATCTGGCAGTCATATAATCATGTAGTCATCCTCTGTCTTGAGATCTGATGTGTTTATCCTCCGTTTTCTACCTAACACTGATTTTTCACATTAAAAATTTGGTTTTTAGAACCTAACCTAGAAAGCAAATGTTTTGAGAATGATGATGGCAACAAATGTACAAATGTGCTTGACACAATGGATGGATCTATGAGTTGTATGACCCCCCCAGTAAAATTATTTAAAAAAAGAACCTGGAGGGACGTGGGGAGGGAGGGAAAAAAATGACGACCTGATGCCAGGGGCTTGGGTGGAGAGCAAATGTTTTGAGAATGATGAAGGCAAAGAATGTACAAATGTGCTTTACACAATTGATGTGTGTATGGATTGTGATAAGTGTTGTATGAGCCCCTAATAAAACGATTAAAAAAAAAAGAACCTAACCACGCGGAGACACGAAGAACAGCATTTATCAGTGTTTTGTTTACCTGAAACTAGCATGTGTCACAAAATAATGTAAGTCACTTTCAGTTTTACATTTCTTCCTTTTCTAAAATTATTAAAGACCAGCGTTCAGCATGATGGGTCAGGAATCTGGTAGGTTATTCTTAGTTTTTAATTGCATAATCCTATAAGCACAATCCCTTTGTAGAGGAGAAATTAAGTTAAATTTCAGTTTTCTTAGTTTTCTTCAGATTACCTCTCTTGGATTTTAGGTGTCCACAAACCAGTCAGCTACTTATATGTGATTTGGAAGAGTCATTGTTTTAGGTACCACATTTGGGTCGTCCCCCCCCTTTTTTTAAACATTTTATTAGGGGCTCATATCCCCCTTTCATAACTCATAAAGCACTAACAGCTTCCTTATGCACAGCTTTGGGCTTCCTCTGCTTCTTTCCAGGCTGGTCACACTGGGACAATCCAAATTTGTGACAGAGCAGTCCTTTCCTGTTGACACAACAAAACCTACTCCAATTCAGCAGTTTTTAGCCCAACAGTTCAATGACACTGATTACATTCTCAAGGTCCTGCATTCTTACCCTCCTTTTCAGAGTTGTATCCCCACCTCACCTTCCTTAACATGAAGTCATTCCAAAGATTCCTATCTAATCTTTCCAGTGGCTATGGCCAATCTTATCCTTATAGATAGTTCTTTATAAAGCATATTGCTCAAGGCAGACCTTTTTTTACTAATTAAATTGTTGTCCCCTCTTCAGATCATTTCAGGAGATAGTTTTGTTATATTGTTTATAGTTGACCTCAGGGCAGCAATAGTTTCAGGTTTATCCACCCTCCATGACTCCAGAAAGTCTACAGTCCATAGGAATGTGATTTTCTGTTCTATATTTCCCTCCTTTTCTCTTTTATGATCAGGCTTCTTTTCTTGTTTGTTTGTTTGAGATGAACTCCTTTGTCACGAAAGACTCCAAGTCCATTTCAACTTTACTTTTCCACCAAAAGATTCTTCTATCAAAATGGCTCAGTTTGGTCTCCCGGAAAAGGAGACTGTTTTCCATGGGGGAGATAAGCGGCCACATAATGCCCCTTCCGTTGCTGCCTGCAAGCTTTTAATACCTGAGATGCTATGGAACTAGGAGGTACAACGGGAAGCACTGAACACCTTACTTGGCTAACGGATGTTCCATGACATTTGGTTTCCTTTGAATACATTTTTGTATGCTGTTTTGCATCTTGGTCTGGAAGTACCTGGTGACATTTACAGTAAAGAAGTCAGAGTGACGTGCTTTCCACAACTGATGTATGTATGCATTGTGATAAGAGTTGTATGAGCCCCTAATAAAACGATTAAAAGAAAAAAGGAGCCAGAGCAAGGCCGGGTTGAGGCTTATAGTTTAGCAGGGGACACTCAGGAAGTAGTTGATGAATGAATGTAAAACTGAGCGAAGGCCCCAAGGGAGGTTGAAAGATGTTTGTCAGATGCAAACTGAGGGCTTGGTTAAAAGATAATAAAAGGCACACAAAACGGGGGCCTGGCCTCTGGAATAAGGAGTTCTTTTCATGACTCCTAGCTTCACTTTACACAGTCCGTCTGGGGAACCAGCCGATTTGCTTAAGCACAGACTAGGTCGTTCTGCCCCCTGAGCACCCGGCAGTCACAAGTACCCCCGTGCGGCGTCCTTCACCCCAAACTTCCCCAGCCCCCAATGCAAATCCCTTGCTATCAGGAGGGGTCCAATGAGAGGGTTGCCAAAGCCCAGAAAGGGGCCGGGGACGCCCAGCCGAGGGGGGACGGCGCGTCCAGCAGAGGGTGCTGTGGGGGCACCCTGTGGCGGGAGGGGCGCCTGACCGGTGACCCTCGGAGCCAGGTGACTGGGTTGAGGATTTTCAATCCTCGCGGTGGTCCCTCCCCACCCCACTCCCTTGAACTACCGCCGCCCCTCCCCCCCACGGGACACCCCCCCCCCAGAACAATTAGCCACTCTCTGGGACTTATAGAGCGCTCTTTTCGAAAAAGACGTCTTCCTTCTGTTTCTGACGTCGCCACGCCGGTTCCCGGCCGGCCTGAGTGCGGACGGGTGGGGCGGGTGGGCGGGAATCTCGGTCGTCAGCTGCCAGGACGCCGCCGGGGCCGCGAAGGGGTTAAGCCGGCGGGGGGAGGGGCGGGGGAGGGGGCGCGGGCCGCGCCTGCGCTCTGCCGCCCTCCATTGTCTCCGCGGCGGCTCGGAGCGCCGGCGAGCGCAGCCCGGGACGGAGCAGGGCGGTGCGGCTGGCGGAGCCGGCGGCTGGCGGAGCGAGCGCGCGACGCGACGCGACGCGACCGCGAGCGCGACTTGGAGAGCCCCGCCTGGCCGTGCGGCGCTGCAGCCTGCCCGGGGCCTGAGGCGTCCGAACCGCCGTCCGAGGTCTCGGCGCCCTGAGGCGGCGAACGCGCCCGACGCCCCCCAGCCTCCGCCGCCGCCTCCTCCCGGGCGGGCGGCCTCTCGGCGCCTCCCGCCCTCCTTCCCTCCCTCCCTCCCTGCGGCTCCCCCGGCTTTCGGGAGCCCGGGGGCGGCCTGTGGCGAGCGGAACCCGCGTCGGACCGCGACTCCTTGGACCTTGAGGGGAAACATGCGTTTGGCTTGGATGGTTTTAAATTCTTAGTTTGGGATCCCGGCCCGCCTGCCTGCCTCTTCCGCCCCGCAGGGTTTTTTTTTTGGGGTTTTGTCCCCCCCCCGCCCCCCCGTTTTTCTTCTTCCCTCTTCCCCCTCAGCGCCTCCTTTTTTTGGACTCCCCGGCCCTTTATGCTGGCCCCGTCCGCCCCTCGCCGCTGAGAAGTGGGGGAGGGTCTCGGCCTCCAGGTTCCCGCCCCATCGGGGCCCGGGCTAGGATGGGGGGCAAGCAGAGCACAGCCGCCCGCTCCCGGGGCCCCTTCCCGGGGGTCTCCACCGATGACAGCGCCGTGCCCTCGCCGGGAGGGGCGCCCCACTTCGGGCATTACCGAGCGGGCGGCGGGGCCATGGGGCTGCGCAGCCGCTCCGTCAGCTCCGTGGCGGGCATGGGCATGGACCCCAGCTCCGCCGGAGGGGTGCCCTTTGGCCTCTACACCGCCGCCTCGCGGGGGACCGGCGACTCCGAGAGGGCGCCGGGCGGCGGAGGGTCCGCGTCCGACTCCACCTATGCCCACGGCAATGGTTACCAGGAGACAGGCGGCGGTCACCATAGAGACGGGATGCTGTACCTGGGCTCCCGAGCCTCGCTGGCGGATGCTCTACCTCTGCACATCGCACCCAGGTGGTTCAGCTCGCACAGTGGTAAGTCCGCGGGCGGTGGAGGCCTCCGAGGGAGGGTGGGGCACAATCGGGAGGGCGCCCCGGGGCTCCCTGACCTCGCGCGCTATGGAGTGCACGGATCCGGCCGATGCCAAGGGATGAATGGGCTACCCCCGCTCTGGACTAAGATGCTTGCCACGAGGCTCGCTCGGCAGTGAGTGGTTTAGATCTAGGGGTGTTCACTTGTGGCTGGGCAGCCTACCTTCTCCTCGAGCCCCTTTATTGGTACCAGCAACCTCAGCCTGGGTGGGTGCTCCTGTCTGGCCTCTAAGGCAGCGTGGGTGCTTCCTCGCTGTCACCGCAGCATTGGGCCTCCCTCGCTGGCAACAGTGATGGAGCCGGGTGGACCAAGCCGTGTCTCCACCGAAACTAAGTGTGAGAAGAAATATAATTGGGGGCAAGTGGTTCTTGGATTAGGACTTTCACCCTTGCTGGGGAAAGGGGGCCACCCAGTGTTACCAGCCCGCTGGAGATGTGTTTGGATTGTGGAAAATGGAGCAGCTAGCAAGCTGCTGGCACAGACAGGTGTGGCCTGCTGTACCAAGGACCAGCCAGGAGACTGCCACAGCAGCCTTTGCAGGACCTGGGCCCTGGTAGCAGTAAGCTTGGCGCCTCACACATCCCTCCATCTTTTTCCCCCCCTCCATGCTAAGTGCTCGCCCTTCCTGTGAATCTGCATCTTTTTGTCACACGGAGCCTAGCAAGGTGGGGCTTTATTTGGCTGGTTTGGGGCATAGGGCAGTAGAAGAGAAGGTGGATTCAGATTTTGGATGAATTCATCCTGTGAACTTCTGATGACTGGGCAGCGTAAGGCTGGAGGGGGATTTCCCAGGCTCCAGTTGGCAGGCAAGTTGCTGGAGGAAAACAGCGCTGCCAGCTGGGCTAACCTGAGAGGACAGGTTAGGCTTCTAGAAAACTGGCCAGGAAAAGGTGTGGGGCCACAATTAGCTGCTTGGCAAGTCAGCGTGAAGAAGTTCCTTGTTCAGACACCTTTGGGAGTGTTGCGATAATTGGACAGGGTTCAGAGGAAAGGTGGTACTGAGCCCCTTAGGAGACCCCTCTAGGAGACTGTCAATTGGACCACTTTTGTTGTGAAATAGGGTAGACTTAATTTCCTGGAAATAACCTGGATCGATTATTTTCTTTTTGAATTTAGTTTGTGAGTTTTTTTGTTGTTTGTTTTTTTTTTGAGAAACATCCTGATTAATTTAGGAATAATGGGGGAAAGGGGGCTTTTGAAATGCTGGCATGGTATTGGATTCCCCAGACATCTGAGATGGGTGGGAGTGAGGGTGGGATTGGGGCTGGGAGGCGGCGGCGTGTGCCAAGGGGGCAAGGTACAGCTGCAATTGTAGGCATGTGGCCAGCTCTAGGCAACTTGAAATCAATCTCTTTTTTTCCTATAATATTTTGTCCAGAGAGAGTTAGACATGTTTGTGGTGTGATTGTGATTAAATTTGTGGAATTGCCATCGGGGCCTAGTTTTAAGGTAAACTGGGAAGCACTTCAAGAAGGTTCTCTAACATCACAGATGGAATTTGGGGTGTCAAAACAAATGTGATCTTTTCTGGACTTCTCTGAGAAGGAGAGCAGATCCTTCACTTTAAGCTAAATTATCTTCCATCTGTCTTACTAGGAACATCTTTATCTGTTTCACTACCAGGTTCCAGGCTCGAGTTCAGGCTTATAGTTGGATTCGAACATTTCTTTTTCATTCTTTCATCCACAGTGTTGAGATTAGAGAGTGGGACTGAGTAATGAATACAAGAAAAGTTGTAGCATGTTTTCGGGGAAAGGTACCTAATGTGAATGAAGAGGGCTGTGTTCATTTTGGGCAATCGATTTTGAGGGTTCCTGGTGGCATAGTGGTTACTCATTGGGCTGCTAACAGTTCAAAGCCACTAGCTGGTTCTCAGGAGATAGGTAGGGTTTTCTAGCACCACCCTCCCCTAAATGGTAAATGGTTACAGTCTCCGAAACCCAGGTGGGCAGTTTTACCCTGTGCAACAGGGTTAGGGTTACTATGAGCCAGCATCAACTTGAAGGCAGTGAGTTTTGAGCATTGTCTTTTTAGGACTGCCCTGACCATTGCAAGACCTTGAGGATACTTGGCCCCACCCAGGAGAGCACATTCATTTCTCCTGAGCCATTCATTTAAGGAGACCTTTATACCTAGTTAGCCCAGTAAATACAGACTTTTTAGGAATTTCAGTCCAGTTCCACATTTTCCTTCTTTTCTTTCAGGATCCATCTGTTGTGGCCTTGATCAGATGGTGATAGTCTTAGTTGGGCACCACTGGCTGTATCTCTCTTCTCCCACTCTACTAGGAAAACGAAGAGATCAGCTTTTCAGGCCCTTTCGGAGGATGCTTATCTCCCGGATGGCCATCACCTCAGCAGTCAGGTCTGTGCAGAGAGTGGGAGGACTCGAACCTTCATATTGCTGCTCTTCTCCAGTGGTGGGTCTCTCTTACCTCGTGGAGCCAGCTGTGGGACACTGGGAACATCTCTTTCCTCGTTTGTTCTTTGCTTCAAGAAGAGGAACTCTTGTTCCCCTCTGGAGCCTTTGAGGCAGGGCCAAGCCATTTTTGCTCTTGTGTTGTGAGATAAGAAGGAGAAGGAGTCTAGGCCAGTTGATGGGATACTTTGCTTAGGTTTTCAGGATGCTTTTGACATTGTTCCTGAGCACAGTTAAGTTAGTGGGAGCATTCCATGCTCGTCAAAGTCTTGGACTCCCTCGGGAGTGATTCCCCTCTGTCCTCCATAGCATCTCTGTCCAAATCAGTGGTGCAGAGAGAGGGAATTTGATGGGGGGGGGGGAGCTATAATCCTCGGGTCCTAGCCTGCCCTCGCACCTTTTCTGAGTGGCTGTGTGACCTTGGGCAAGACATAGATCCTCTCTCAAGCCTCATCTTCTTTATTTGTAAAACAGATGTGGCAGTTCTCGCCAGTGGCAGCCAATAAAGCTTGTCCCCAAATCTCCTGAAAGGATCGCCTGCAGGCATTTATCTTTTCTCAGGTTGGTGACCGTCGGACATCTCATTTGTTTGTGCCTAGTAGAACGCTTGTCGTGCCACTGGTCTTCACGTGGATAGCTCCTTCTGATCCCTTAGGTCACAAATTTCTCCTCTGAGAGGCCTCCCATGACCCCTCTATAAAATGTGCTGTTGTTCTCGCCAGCCATTCACTCACCTGTTTCTGTAACAGCACTCAGCATGTTTTGTAAGTATTTTCTCCATCTGTTTACTTGTTTGTGCAGTCTCCCTAAATTCTAAGCTCCATGAGAGCAGGGCTGCCCTTGATCACTCCTGTAGCCCTTGCACTGTGCCGAGTTAATGAATATGAGTGCTTTCAGGTGCCTTGTCTCATGTGTTGCTTTTGCTGGCCATCTCATTTAGTTGCTGTAATTAATTTTACACACTGAGGAGGAGGCTGAGGTGCAGAGAGGTTGGGTTCAGAGAAGAACTCAAACAAGGTCATAACAGCTAGTAGTTGGTGGATTTGGGATACCAATGCAGGTCTCTTGGGACCCAAACCTGGGCTCCCTAACAGTTACATTCTTCTGCCTCTCATCCTACAACATAAGGAAGCAGAGAGTTTTGGAAACTGCCTTGGTCTGCAAGTCAGAAGTTTGGGCTAGTAATTAGCTCTCTGATCTGTGGCCTTGGGCAAGTGCGTCACTGAGTCCCAGAATCACCATAACTTCATCTGTGTGATGGAGATAACACCAGTCCTGCTTGCCTCACAGAGCCAGCTTAGTGAGGGTCTCTCGAGGTCATTTCTGTTAGACAAGCCTGTGGCATGTAGTTGGAAAGTGATGTTGTTCCTTCAGGGGCATTTTTCTGATAGCTCTCCACCTTCTTTGATTTCTTAAATAATTCTGCCCGTGAACTCTATCCCCAAATGGCTATTGATGCTCGCTCCTGAAATCTGACCTACATTGTTGGGATAGTCATAATACAGAATGCTGCTATAAAGTGCTGCTTTACAGAATCTGTTACAGAGACCCTTCCTCCCAGTGGTCACGGACCCTGCAGGGCTGGTCATCTTTGTGCACTCCTCCTAGGCATTTAAAAATAGGTTTTTTTATGTGGGGTGGGGGAGATTCCAGAAGGTCCACCATCTTGGAAGAGGTTGCCTATGTTTTCTGGGTCCTACTGTAAAATGGCTGGTCATTGGGTGTGTCATTGCACCTTCTCATTCATATATGTGTGTGTATGCATGTGCACACGTAGGGAAATATGAGTGGTTCTTTGTTGTTGCTAAGCCCTCAACTAGGGCTGATAGAAAATGCCTTTTGATAAGTCTTTGAACATATTAGCAAGATCTCTCACCGGTCCAATTTTGCTGCCACTTTAGGGCTCTCAAGTGGTTGAATTTTCCCCATTCTTATGGAATTAGGAGAGTTGCCTGTTCCATTGGAGTGACTGAGAAGACTGCTCTGTGCCTCACCGCAGGTGAGCTGGAAGTAATGACCTTTACCTGGTTTCTGGGGAAGGAAAAGCATGCCTCTTGATAGGTTCTCCACTCTTTAACAGTTCCCTCCTTAATGGTACATATTTTTTAAAGCAGGCTTTTTAGTTCTCTAGTTTCTATTAAAAATAGAAATGGGCTTTATTTTCTATGATTAGCAAGTTATTTTGAGAAAATGATAAATTCCCAAAGGTCACAGTTCCCTCTTCCTCACTAGGGTTTGAAAGTCTCACGAAAAACAGCGGTCGAGCTCCTAAGTTGTTTTCCTTATAGGATGTGTACACGTGTGTTACATGGCCAGCCCCACATCTGTCACAAGTGTTCTGACCCATGGCACTCTGAACCAGAAGAACGCTGTGACTTTCATTCCTTTTGGGAAAAGGAACATGGTATGTATCTCAAAGATGTGACTTTCCGCTCAAGTGTATCAGACTGTGACATTTTCTTAAAACTCCAGTTGTAAGAGTTTCAGAATTGGAACAAACTTTGTGTAGAGATTGGGGTTTTTTAAATGGCAGTGGGTCACTGAGGTTGTGGTACTAAATCTTGTGACTCAAAAGCTAAATTCTAAACCCCCAGTCTTCTAGTATAATGGCTAACTATAAGTGTTTAACTGTTTCCTCCCAGCGTTTTTTTTTTGTCATAACTTACCATATATACTTGTGTTTAACCGAGTTTTTCAGCACATTTTTAATGAGTTTTATATAAAGGGTAAGTGTACATTAAGAAAGCATCCCCAGGGCGGAGAAAAAAGAAAAAAAAAAAAAAGAATGCACCCCCCCCAAAAAAGAGAAAGCATCCCAACCCAGTGCTGTCCAAGCCCGTATGTCCAACATTAACATATTTTTAAAAACAATATTATGTACTTTTACTAATTCTGATTATTTTCCTTTTTTTTAAGTCATTTTGTTGGGGATTTGTACAATTCTTATCAAAATCCATACACACATTCATTATGTCAAGCACATTGGTACATTTGTTGCCATCACCAGTCTCAAAACATTTGCTTCCTACTGAGCCCTTGGTATCAGCTGCTCCTCATTTTACCCCTCCCTCTCCACCCTCCTCTCACGAACACTTGATAATTTATAAATTATTATTCTGTCATATCTTACATTGTCTGATGTCTCCCTCCACCCACTTGTCTGTTTTGTCCCCCAGGGGGGGGGGTTATATGTAGATCCTTGTGATTGGTTTCCCCCTTTCCACCCCACCTTCCCCTTCCCCTCCTGGTATTACTGCTCTCACCACTGGTCTTGAGGGGTTTATCTGTCCTGGATTCCCTGTGTTTCTAATTCTTATCTACCAGTGTACATCCTCTGGTCTAGCTGGATTTATAAGATAGAATTGAGATCATGATAGTGTGTGTAGGGGGGGGAGGAAGCATAATAGAACCAGAGGAAAGTTGTATGGTTAATTATTGCTACACTGCACCTGATTGGCTCGTCTCCTCCCTGCGACCCTTCTGTAAGGGATGTCCAGTTGCCTACAGATGGGTTTTGGGTCTCCACTCCGTACGCCCCTTCATTCACAATGATATGATTTTTTTGTTGCCTGATACTGATCGCATTGACACCTCTTGATCACACATTTTTAATGCAGTTTTTGTGGTAAAGTTAGGTGCTTTGGCTGATGTTTGGTTGGCTTAAACTCGAGTATATACGGTAATCTGAATCCAGGGACTCATAGCGATTGCTGTGGGTAATGGGAATGAGGAGGAGAAGGGCTTTTCATAGAGTCGGCAGTTTTCCCTTGTGAGCTTTTTTTCTTCTTCTTTTATTGGGGGCTCTTTCATCTCATCACAATCCATAAATTCATCCAGTGTGTCAAGCACATTTGTACACATGCTGCCATGATCATTTTCAAAGCATTCTCTTCCCAGTTGAGCCCCTGATATCATCTCCCCATTTCTTCCACCTCCCTCCCCCACCTGCTCTCCCCCCACAAACCTTTGATAAGTTATAGATTACTATTTTCATATCTTACATCGTCTCCCTGGGAGGGGGTTCTAGGTTGATCCTTGTGCCCTTGAGTCTTAACATTCTTATAAGATCCAGGTTTCTCTTTTAGTCCAAAGGACTAATCACGAAACCTTACATCAGAAATATCCCCAGAATTCATCTTAAAACCAAACAATACTGAGCTCACTGTTAACTAGTCAGTTTCCATTCACAGGGACCATAGAACTAACTGCCCTTGTGGGTTTCTGAGACTGTTTGCTGGAGTAGAAAGCTTCATCTTTCTTTGCTGACCTTGTAGTTAGCAGACTAATGGTAACCTCTAAACCACCAGAGCTCCTAACCCTCAAGTCGGAAGCAAAGAAATAGCTAAGTTTGATCTTAATGCCACAGCAGAACTTGCTGATAGACTAAGGAGCCTGGGTGCCTTAAGATCTTTGTGGACATAGTCTTGAATGAGAGTACAGCCGCCTTCTCTTGGTGGCCAAAGGTGAAGGAACATTTACCAGCTCAGGTGGAAGGCAGGGTAAGAGTCTATAGTTTCCTCTTTGGTCTTTAACAAGAAGGCAACCAAACACAAGCTTTCCTAATTATTTGAATAGTAGTAGGGTTCTCACACTTGACAATTCCCAAGAGTCTCTGGGCAGCCTGGTACCCTGCCAGTTATTGGACCCCACTCACAAGAGTTCTGTAGAGCCAAGGAGAAACCCAAGGATTTGCATTTGCAACAATTGGTTCTGGTTCTGAAAGTGTATGTAGCCAGTGGACCATACATCTGTACCTGAAGCCCAGCTCTACTGTACATAAGTTTTTCTATGTTGAAACAGCACAGACTGAATGCTTTTTTTGGCTGATTCACTAGCATTGTTATCAATATTATACTGGTCAGCTATTTCCTAAGCCAGAATTGTACTAACTAATCTCTCCTATCATCAGCAGAAAATAGGTTCATCCAATATTATTTGATGGTTTTCTTCTGGATGGACCCAGACCAGTCATTCTGCCTTGGTCCTGTGAATTGAAGTTGCTCTGAAGCAGAAGGTAGTGGCGGCAGTAAAACAGATGTACTAAATTTGTTCTGCCAGTTAACTGGGAGTCCCATGAAACCGTAACCCTAAACTTAACTCTACGCCAAGAACCAACTCTCATGAGATGTTTGCCTACACATAAGCTACTCTGTGTGTGTGTGTATTTGTAGATGTAGTGAGCTACACCTTTCATTCATTGTGCTGTTATTTACCGAGTGCCTCTGGAACACTTACGGTAAGGACGAGGATGGCAGTGTCAGGTGTCATGGAGTCTTTTCCAAGTCATAAAACCTTCCATACAGCAGAGCAGTCCTGTGCTGTCCTCCAGATTGTTGGGTTTGAGCTCACTGTTGGTAGCTACCACATCAATCCATCTCTTCATCTTTTCCGCTGGCCTTCTATTTTATCAAACATGATGTCCTTTTACAGGGACTGGCTGGTATCTCCTGATATCATGTCCACAGTACATGAAATCAAAATCTCATTGTCCTTGCTTCTAAGGAACATTCTAATGCTAGTTCTTCTCCAATGCAGATTTATTTGTTCTTTGGGCAGTTCATGAATTTTCAATATTCATCGGTAATCTGCCACTTCTTGGAGCTGTGCTTTTGGCTAATACCTTTATCATAGCTTGAACTTCTTCATTCACTGCTATTGGTTCTTGAGCATATGCTACCTCTTGAATTGGTAGAACATCAATTCTTTTTGATACAGTGACTATTTCTTCCATCTTTTGATGCTCCTGTATCATTCATTATTTTGCCCATAGAATCCTTCAGTATCGCATCTCAAGGCTTGTGTTTGTTTTTTCCATCACTTCTTTCAGCTTGAGAAATAATGAGTGTGTTCTTTTTGGCTTTATAACTCTTAAGTCTCTGCACTTTTCACTTGATCTTAGCCAAAAGGCCGAGAAGCGATCTACACTTTTCATTATAATATTGTACTTTTTAAAAAATATGGAACGCTTCACGAATTTGCATGTCATCCTTGCGCAGGGTCCATGCTAATCTTCTCTGTGTCATTCCAATTTTAGTATGTGTGCTGCTGAAGCGAGCACTATAATATTGTACTTTGCCTTCTTGAGCTGTTCTTTGAAATTTTCTGCTCATCTCTTTGACTTTATCATTTCTTCCATTTCCTTTAACTACTTTATGCTCAATGTGCCCTGGTGGCACAGTGGTTACAAATTGGGCTGCTAACCACAAGGTCAGCAGTTTGGAAACCACCAGTGACTATGAGGGAGAAAAATGAAGCTTTTTATTCCCAAAGCCCATCTGTGGACAATTGGACATCCCCTTACAGAAGAGATGAGCCAGTCAGTGCAGTACAGCACTGATGAAACATACAACTTTCCTGTAGTTCATTAATGCATCCCCCACGCCCCCCCCCACTATCATGACTTCAGTTCTACCTTACAAATCGGATTAGACCAGAATATGTACACCACAACAGATAATAGCCCTCAACACAGGGAATCCAGGATAGATAAATTCCTCAGGGCCAACAATGAGAATAGAGATACAAGGAGAAGGGGAAGTTGGGGGGAGAAAGGTTCACAAGGATCAACATATAACCCCCTCCCAGGGGAACGAACAACAGAAAAGTGGGTGAAGGGTGACAGAACGATGGAAGATTGGAAAATAATCTATAACTTATCAAGGGTTCATGAGGGAGAAGAAAAATGAGCTGATATCAAGGGTTCAAGTAGAAAGAAAATTATCTGAAAATGATGATGGCAACATATGTACAAAAGCACTTGACACAATGGATAAATATATGAATTGTATGAGATGTAAAAGCCCCCCAATAAAGGAATTTAATAATAATAAAAATAAAAAAAGACAGTAACAGAAATCCAGAGACAATTCTGCCCTGTCCTACAAGGTCCCCAGTAATCATTATCAACGCTTGAGAGCAAGTTTCAGCCTCATCTGGCATCTCCTTTAGTCTTTTATTTCCTTCCTGTCTTCTTTAGTGACGTTTTCCTTCATGTGTGATGTTCTTGATATCGTCCCACAACTAACTCATCAAGTCGTCTTCAGACATTTGTGTTCAGTGTGTCAAATCTGTCCGAGAGGTGATTTCTAAAATTCAGGTTGTATTTTGGCTCTCATGGACTTGTTTTCATTTTCTCCAGCTGCAACCTGAGCTTACTTACTTGTAATAATGATCTGTTCCAGTTAGCCCCTGGCCATGTTTGCCTGATCACCTTTGTACATGTTACTATAATATTGTGCTTTGCCTTCTTGAACTGTCCTGTGTCAGTTTGATTCCCATGTCTTCATCTGGGAGGTCCACATTGATAGTCTTCATTTATGTTGTTGAGAAAGGGTATTTGCAATGAAGTTGTTGGTCTTGCAAAATTCTACTGTGAGATCTCCAGCCTTGTTTTTGTCACCAAGGCCGTGTTTTCCAACCTACTGATTTTGCCTCTTTGTTAGCAACTTTCGCACCCCAGTCTTCAGTATCAGTGCCTCTTGATTGCATGTTTAATCAAATTTAGACTGAAGAAGTTGGTAGAATTCTATTTCTTCACTAGCTGTAGTGATTGGTGTGTAAAGGAGAATAGTAGCATTCCCTGGGTATATTTGAGGCAAAAACATAGTAGCTTATCACAGACAGTATTGTTCTTTAAAAGAGATCTTAAAATAATCATTTTGATGATGAATGAAACACCATTCCCCTTGAGTTTGTCATTCCCAGTATAGTAAACTATGATTGCCTTACTCACTCAAAATGGCCAGTACCAGTCCATTTTCAACTCACTAATGCCTAATGTATTGATCTTTATGTATTCTGTTTCATATTTGAAGACTTCCAGCTCTTCTAGGCATATATTTCATATATTCATTACTTCAGTTATTAGTAGATGCTTGCTGCTGGGGTCTTTTTCCTTCTCGTTTTAAGTTGTACCCCACACCAGAAAATGTAAGTCTCATTAAGGTGACTCTACTTTGATGAGGCAGCACTTCCTCTGTTATTTTGAGTGTTTTCAATCTCAGGGGCTCATCTTCTGACTTTTTATCAGATCATGTTCAACTGTTACTCTTTTTTTTTTTTTAATATGGAACGCTTCACGAATTTGCGTGTCATCCTTGCGCAGGGGCCATGCTAATCTTCTCTGTATCATTCCAATTTTTAGTATATGTGCCGCCGAAGCAAGCACTCAACTGTTACTCTTGTTTTTCACTGGCCCACCTTCAGAAGTAGATGGCCTAATCCTTTTTCCAGCTTGTGTTCTGTGAGTAGGGAGTCTCCAAATCTGCCCACCATGGATAGCCCTAATGGGATTTGAAATCGTGGTGGCATAGCTTTCAACATTGCAACGACAAGCAGGCCATCACAGTGTGGCAAATTGACAGACAAATGGTGGATTATAAGGGTGGTTAGTATTGTTACGTTGTTCCTACTAGCCTCCTTTACTTCCTCATTCCTTAAGGACTCTTGAGTATTGCAACTTGCAGAAAAATTCCCTTTCTATGTCAGTTCCTCTCTTGAATAAACAAACAAATTCAGATGCTCTGCCCAGGGACTGTAGCAAGGATAATATAAACTCTGCAGTGAAACTAATCATTCTTTACTGGAAAGATCAGGTACGGACCTTAGGGGGCAGCGAATTAGACCAGGCAGGCAGTCTTTTCGCTGTGGTTGCAGTCAAGTGCCTACTAAGAAATTCTTTATGTGTGTCTGTCTGTCTCTGTCTCTCTCTCTCTCTCTGTCTCTCTATGTATGTGTGTGTGTGTGTGTGTGTGTGTGTGTGTGTATATATATATAGTCATTTTATTAGGGGCTCATACAACTTATTACAATCCATACATACATCAATTGTGTAAAGCACATTTGTACATTCGTGACCCTCATCATTCTCAAAATGTTTGCTCTCCACGTAAGCCCCTGGCATCAGCTCTTCAATATGTATCAATATATTATGGCTCTCTATCTTCTCAATGATTATAAATTATAATTTGTTTAAAAAAAGGAAAAATTTTCATTTGTGTGTATCTTTGACTTCGGTGTCATTATCATCCCTAGAATCATGTTTCTTTCAGGTTACTGAGCACTGTTTTCCAGAACATGATTCACCATTTTTTAAATTGGCCTTTGTAAAATGTATCCCAATCCATAAAACCCTCATGGAAGTATAAGGAACAGTGCCCCTCCTTGATTTTGCAAGTATCTATTGCCACCACACTAGCATGGTATTGCTTTTTAAGGTTGTATTTTAAAACTTATTTGTGATAGCAACATGGGATTAAAATGTCATTCCCCCAAGAAATAATTATTAAGTGTGTTTTATGGCTAAATACTTTCTGTTCAAAATAAAGAACTTAAATAGTATTGCATGATGAGAGACCTTTTATGAGGATTTTGACTGTAAGGTGACTTTTCCTGCTTACCCAAGGTTGAGTTTCCGATAAATCCCACCTTGTGTTCAGGCATACGTGGCCATCTTGGTCTTGGTGAATTAGACTTTCAATCGCAGAACTCAATTTTCTTTTTAATTTTGTTTTTAAGTTGGACAACAACAAAATTGTTGCGAATACATACAACAAAACCAAATCCAACAGTTCCCACAGGCTCAGTCAGTGGCATTTTGTGAGCTGTGGCACTGTTCTCACCCTCCTTTTGCTAGTTGTTCCGCCTCCACTGACAAGCTCACTGCCTCCTTAGCTCCTCAGCTCATCTTTCCAGTCCTCCTTTGATCCCACATAATTAGTGCTTATAAGAGCAAAGTGCTGGTGCAGACATTCTTCGCTAGTTGTGCACACCTTTTGTGTCGTTGGTATTGGTGTTTAAATTCTGAGCGCCGTGTTTGCGGAAGGCTGTAGATAGCAGTTAAAAACTCCAAAACTGTGTTTGAGTCTTCATGTGGATTAAGTCTCCATTGAATTCCTTCTGACCATTATCTAGCAATGTGAACAACCTTGTCCTTCAGCAGAGTACATTAGAAAGTGGATTACTGCCACTCTTAGCCATTCCCGGGAGAGATTTTCTAGTCTTTAGGGACTAGCTTGCCCAGGTCTGCCCTTGGTGGAACTTTGGGATTCTAGGGTCATGTAGTTATGTGTCATAGCCTGACTACTGTGACTGGAGGTCCCTGAAATAGTCTTAAAAGCTTTTCTGACTAGCATGACGCAGGTCCCATTCCTGTTTCTGTGCTCCGTTTGCAACTGTGAAGTATTGATCGACTGCCAAGCATGCTTTTGTGACTGTTTCCTTTGCTCGCTCTCCTATGTCGTATTTCAGCCTCCAGTTCTCTACAAACCCTTGGACGCCCTTATGACCTCGGGCGGAGGCCACTCTCATCTTGAGGATGCATTCATTGTCTTTGTCCACTTTATAAATAGTCTCTGTAAATTGTATTTGAGATTTGGGGATCTCCTTTACCCCCTAACAGGTTCTAAGAGGACCTTAAGACATATTTTTGACTTAGGGTTTCAGGGCAATAGTTTCAGAGACAACATCACGCATCAGCCTCAAGCACATATAATGTACACATGTATATGCCAGCCGTGTGGCGAAGCAGGTCTTGAAGGATCCTCAAGCTCTAGGGACACATCCACGGGTTTGGCTAGTTGAGGCAAAAAAAAACTAGCTCAAGCAGCAGCACACTGATTCGATCCCATCATCACAGAGGAAGAGAGAGAGGGGCGGGCCTTAGAAAGCCATTTATCTCATTGCCCTCCAATCAAGCTGTGACCTGATTAAACCCTGCCCACATGCTCCTGTTGGGCTAGTTGGCACAATAAACCTAACTATCACACAGGCATAGAAGGCAGTGTGTTCATAGAGGTTGCACATTCCTGTTGCTCTAGGCAGAGAGCAATTCTGCTTTGGATGCCGCTCGTAAGCTGTTAAGATCCCAGGCTCTGTACAGTTAACTTGGAGGTAGAGCAGACACTAAGCACATTATTGGGCCAATTACTTGGGATGTCCCATGAAATCATGACCCTAAAGCCCCAATCCCTAAGGTTTTGGTTGTGCATAAGCAGCTTCAACAGCTACTCTGGCTCAGACTTTCTAGTTGTTAATACCCATAACTGGCTCGGAAATGTAATGAAATAAGCCGGGGGCCACACACAGTTGTTCTAAAATTAGTCACCTCCATGCTGTACTGTGTAGCATCTTTGAAGGTCAAAGTTGGTTTGCTAGCCTGTGAGAGCAACTGAAATCTGTAGTTATCCAGATGACATGGGAGAAAGGGAGGAGTTGAGAGCCCAAGAACCTGGGCTCCGACCAGCTAAATCATTGTGCACATGTTTCTCAGCTCTTGGGAAATCCCTTTCATTTGTTTCCATGTTGAATAACCCATTTTCCCTGCTGAGAAAGTGTTTTTTCAAGATTCTTTTATCCTGAGTACTCTGGGAATTCTACAGTGATTTGAAGTAACCCTTGGGATTCCAGCCCCACGCACTAAAGTACTTGGAGTATCATAAATTAAAAAATAGCGCTCCAATCTTGCTTATACCTTTAATGCCTTCAACAGGGCAGGCCTAGGCAGTGCTTTGTTCATTTAGACATGAGTAGGAGCCAGATCAATGGAATCTAATAACAGAGACATTATTATTACACTGCTGTAACAAGCAGCCTGTGTGCCATGTCCTCCATTATTAGATCTCCTCAGGCCTGGTAAGATAGGGCTGCGACAGGCATACCCAGTACAACCAGTTGCCCTGGAACACTGCAGACAAGTCTGAGACCTGTAGAAGGATTGGCATCTTAAAATCTGATGAGCCTAGTCATGTTGGCTGTTTGATTCATCCAGCCCTGACCTCATCCCTTAGCCCAGAGGCTAGATGCAGCGCAAAAGGTAAATGAATCAGAACAGCTCCAGAATCCCCTATGGAATGAGAAATAGTATTATGAGCTGTTCTGTTGTGCTGTGGGTTTGGAAAACCTTTGGATTCCTCTCCTGAAAATCTGTTTTGGGGAAAAGAAAGGGGGGGGGATCTTTTTAATGAAACAGTGTGAGTCACAAAGCAGCCACCCGCTCTCATAATAGCATTTCTCACCAGGGGAATTTTTGGTTGCTGTTGGGGGAGGGATTTGAGTAGGTTGTGGATGATAAGCCTTCAGTCCCACATAACCAAAGGCAGCCATATCAGAACTCGGGTGCTTCCCTCCCGACAGCAGGCCCCCTAAATTCCAAGTACAAGACAGCATAACAAAGCTGGAGAGCAGTGCCCTGGTCATTGAGGCTACAGTGTGACCAATTTGGTTGGAAAGTCTACATTCACAAACAGGACTTTGAAGCCCCAGCAAAGGCCTCAGGACCTTGAAACCGAGGCCTAAGGTCAGAGTGCCAGAGACCCGTTTACAAGCAGAGCCTGAGCTTTCTGGAAGAAGGGGTGACTGTGCACCTGATGACTAATGAAGCCATGCTATTGCTGAGGTTAGGGGTTGGGCTGCTAGCCACAAAGTCAATGGTTGAAACCCACCAACTGCTCCCACAGATGAGGCTCCCATGAAGATTAAGTTTCAGAAATTCTGTGCTTCAGAATTGACTCAATGACAGTGGGGTAGGGTTTGATGGAACTGATAAGGAGCCTAATGGTGGCAGTGGTTTGAGTACTCAGCCCCTAATAGAAAGGTTGGCAGTTCAAGCTCACTAGCCACTCTACAGGAGAAAAATGGCTTCCCTAAAGATTTACAGCCATGGAAACCCGTATGGGGCAGATGTACTCTGACCTACAGAGTTGCTGTGAAGCAGAGTCACCTCAGGGCAGTGGTGTGGTTTGGCTTTGGTGGACCCAGTGCTGAGAATGTAGGGCTTGTGAGGAGTGTCTTGGTTGCATGGGTCTCCTCTTCCTATAAGGTGAAATAGTGGCATGGCACTGGAAAGCCACACAAGCACTGAGAGTGGATGGCGCCCAAAGAAGGGGCACATAACCTTGCCAGCATCTTGTCAGATAGTGAAAGGAAGTACTACCGTGATCGCACAATGTTGTGAAGATCATTAATGGCACTTTGTAAAATGATTACAAAGGAAAAAACATGGGTATATTTGGTCACTTTTTTTTAAAAGAAGGAAATACTGGACATAATAAAAATTTAGAACAAGCCAGGGTTATAATGTCAACATCTTAACTGTCCATCTTAACCTCTATCGCAACAGAAACTTAATTGAGTTTTGAATATTTCTAATGTCACTGGTTTGCAATTCTTCATTTCACATGTCTGTTATCTGAGATACCGATAAAGAAGAGTCTGACCACTTAAGACTATGTGAACACCTGCTTTGCTTCAGAAAGCTTTGGCTATCTCCACTGTGTGTGTGTGTGTGTGTGTGTGTTTTCCTGGTTTTGTACTTTTCTTCAAAGCCTCTTAACAGCCTCCAAACCTCTGGAGCTCAATAAAGTATGCTTTGGATGCAGAAGATCCGGCAATAAGGAACAGAGAAAGGGACAGAGCATAGATGTGGAAGGGAGAAGTCTGGGACCAGACCTGGAGGGTACAGAAGCCCTTTGATAATGACTGTAATCAGTTTAGAAACCTCTTAGGAACCACTTAGGACTCAATTTTCCCACACAGAAGTTCCACACCACTATAAAGTAGCTTTTGCTTAAGTAGTTCAAAACCCGTGAGCGATAAACACATGATTTATCCATATGATTATTTTGACATCACTTTCACAAAACCGTGGGAATTGCTACCCCATCTCTTTTCCTTGAGGATCCACAGGGCACACCCTGTCAAGGGTATTGGGTCGGAGCCTGGCCCACATTTCCTATTTACTTTCAGAAGATAAAGGTAAACTTTCAGACTTGTGATTGCTGAATAGGAAAGCCCTTGGGGTGGGGGGTGGGGGAGTGGCAGTGCTGTTTCAGTTTTAGTTTCAATTGTATGTTTTAGGAACTCAAATAATTTTGTCACTCTGTATTGAGACTTTCTTGGAATTCCCCCTACCCTCCTCCTCAGAAAACCAACAATTTCAGGTACTCAAAATAATAATACATAAAATAACCTCCCAAGTAGTATACCTCCCCATTCCCATTTTTCTCCCCCCTCCCCAAAGGTCACCACTACCCACCGTACTCTAATGTATGTCCTTACTTTTATTACCTATATCTGAACTAGTGTTGGTTTTATCTGGCTGCTTTATATCCAACCTATGTAAGCTGTGTAATAATAGCCCTTGACACTCCTATATATACGTATGCCTGTGCGCAACACATACACACCATACTCATTACATACATATCATAATGTACTTCAGATACATGAATTCATTTTTAATACCTATTGCTCTAAAATACACTTCCCTTGAGTCAGTTTGAACTCATAGACACCTTACATAGGACAGAATAGAATTGTCTCTTAGGGTTTCCAAGACTGAGTCTTTACTGCAGAAGGCAGCTTCATCTGTCTCCTTGGAACAACTTGTGAGTTTGAACCACTGACTTTGCTGTTCGTAGCTGAACACCTAACCCACAGTGCCCCAGGGCTCCTTTATTTCTTTGTTAGGGCCATCAGAGTCAATTCAAACTCAGTGACCCGATCCATGTACAACAGAAGGAAACACTGCCTTGGTGCTGCGTCATGCTCACAATTAACTGCTTTGTCTGAGCCCGCTGTTGCAGCCATTGTGTCAGTATGTCTTGTCAAGGCTCTTCCTCTTTTTTCCTGCCCATATACTTTAGCAAGCATAGTGTCCTTTTCCAGGGACTAGTCCTTCCTGGTAACATATACAAAGTACACAAGACGAAGACCTGCCATCCTTGCTTCCAGGGAACATTCTTCACCAGTGCCATAATTCAAATGCATCACTTCTTCAGTTTTCCTTATTCAGTGTCCAACTTTCACATGCCTATGAGGTGATTGAAAATACCATGGCTTGGGTCAAAGTGACATCCTTGCTTTAAAGAGGCCTTGTGAAGCAGATTTACCCAATGCAATGCATCGTTTGTTTGATCTCTTGGCTGCTGCTTCCATGAGCATTTCTTGTGGATCCAAGCAAGACGAAATCCTCGACAACTTCCAGTTCTGAGGATTTGGATGTTTTAAAGAGTTGTAACCCACATTGAAGGCTCCATATTCAATGCTGTTCTCGCTGGTCTGAAGATGCTGCAGAGAGTGTTGGTAGTGCCGTGGGCTGAGTATTGGGCTGCTGACTGAAAGGTAAAGCTTCAAACTCACCAGTCTCTCCTCAGGAGAGGGATGAAGTAGTCTGGTTTTGTAAAGCTGTATGAAGCTCATAAACCCTATTGAGCAGTTCTGCTCTGCCCTGTTGGATCTTGAGTCTGTATTGACTTGATGGCAGTGGATCTCCCATCAGTGCAATTTAAGGTGACTTTCAATTGCTTTGAGAACGTTCTCATATATTTCCTTACATACGTGAATGCGAGTTTTACCAGGGTGCATCTTAGTAATGCAGTAGCTGGGTTACAGGATGCATGCATCTTCACCTGTTCACTGGATGCTGCACAGATCTCCCATGTTTACACTCCCAAATAGCTTCGTTTGCACATGCCAAAACTTAATGCTGGCAGGCTTGTGATTTTATTTATTTTATACACGATCATAACTGAGGCTTCAAAGAGTTCATGGCAAAAGTTCCCCCTTTCCACGAACTTTTTGAAGCCCTATCATGTATTCATATATAATGTATTAAGGTTACATATTTAACCTTGATATTCTGTGAAATGTGTACTTATGGCTCTTGTTTTCATATAAAATTTCTTGCTTGAGTGAATGTTTGCTTCTGTCTCTGTAAGTGCTCATTATTTGTTAGTACATGTGGTGCAAGGAGCCCTGCTGGCATATAGTGAGTGGGTTGGACCTTGCTGCTAACTGCAAGGTCAGTAGTTTGCAATCACCAGCAACTCCATGGGGGAAAGATGAGGCTTTCGACTCCCATAGAGATTCACAATCTGGGAAACCTACATGGACAGTTCTATATCAACTTCGATGGCAGTGAGTTTTATATGTAATGCAGATGTCTCTTTTCCTAATTTGTGACTTCACCTCTTATGATTTCTTATGATGAGCATACTGTAATGTGATTGAATTTTTAAAAAATTGTTTTGTCTTTAAAATGTTTGCCTTTGTGTATTTTGTGTCTTAAATATGTACTTTCCCTGGTGTCATGAAAGGTGCTCTGGTTAAACACTGGGCTGCTAACCCTGCAAGCCAACAGTTCTGACCCACCTACCAGTTGCTCTCAGATGAAAGACCAGACAGTCTGTCTGCAGAAAGATTTGTAGTCTTAGAAGCCCTGTGGAGCAATTCAACTCTATCTATAGCAGCGGTTCTCAACCTGTGGGTCGCGACCCCCCCCTTTTTTTGGGGGGTTGTCAAACGACCCTTTCACAGGGTTCACCCAATTCATAACAGTAGGAAAATGACAGTGAGGAAGTACCAGTGAGAGTAATTTGATGGTTGTGGGTCACCACAGCATGAGGACCTGTGAGGAAGGTGGGGCACCACTGCTCTAGTGGGTTGCTATGAGTTGGAATTGCCTCTGTGGCAGGGGGTTTGGTTTGGGGGTTCTGGAGTCCATAAAGTTCCTATCTTATATTCTAAAAATTTCAACATTTTGTCATACTCCATGAAGAATTACACTTTTGAATAGGATTGGATCAGAATGTATATTGACAGCTTGTAAGGAATAATTAAGCCTTTTCCTACTTATTTAGAAAGCCACCTCTGTGGTGGTGTGAAATTTCTTATGGCTGTCTGGTTGTTTTTTTTTTAATTGTATATTCCTTCCATCTTTTAAAAAAAATCATTTTATTGGGGGCTCGTACAACTTAAAAAAAATTTTATTAGGGGCTCATACAACTCTTAGCACAATCCATACATATACGTACAGCAATTGTATAAAGCACATCTGTACATTCCTTGCCTTATACAACTCTTATCACCATACATACATCCATTGTGTCAAGCACATTTGTACATTTGTTGCCCTCATCATTCTCAAAACATTTGCTTTCCACTTGAGCTCTCGGTATCAGCGCCCTCCCTGTCTACCCTCCCTCATGAACCCTTGATAATTTATAAATTATTATTATTTTGTCATTTCTTACACTGTCTGACATCTCCCTTCACCCACTTTTCTGTTGTCCGTCCCCCAGAGAGGAGGTTATATGTAGATCCTTGTAATTGGTTCCCCCTTTCCACCCCACCTTCCCTGCACCCTCCCGGTATCGCCACTCTCAGCACTGGTCCTGAAGGGATCATCTGTCTTGGATTCCCTGTGTTTCCAGTTCCTATCTGTATCAGTGTACATCCTCTGGTATAATGGCTGTCTATCTTTTAGCTCTGTAACTCCCACATGATTGGGTGGAACTATGCAAATTGAGTGTGTGTGGCACACATAGTTTTAGTTGCTACTCCCCTGGCTTTAAGGATGAGCCATCTCAATAGGGAGAGAGATTTCCAAAGATCTTTGGAAGTGGCGGAAGCTGAGACTAGAGGCATCGGAACCCGAGGCACAGAGATCATAGGACTGAGCAGACAACAGTATGGAGATAGTAGTTTGGAAGGCAAAGCAAAGTGCTGGCTTCTGGGTCCACAGAGACAGAAACCGAGGGACTGACTACGTGGCTGAGAGCCTGTGGACAAGAGAGACTTAGCTCCTGGCAGAGAGAAGAGGTGTTGGTGTGCACCAATGACTAGCCTTACTGTTGACTGATTCTGACTTGGTAGCAGGTGGTACTTGTTAAATTGCCTAATAAGCCCCCTTAATTGTGTGTATATTGCCTGTAAGTTCATTGTGGCCATCTCAGAGAAGAAAGAGCCATGGCAGCTTGGTGTCAGAATAGGGTACAGAAGGGTGGAGCATGGAGGCACATAGGGAGGCCAGAGGAGGTCAGATATGACCCCTCTGAGCCATTTTAGACAACCTCTCTCATGTTCCCTTTCCTGGCAGACATTAGTTTGTTTCTGAGCTTTGGATTCTATTCCATTGGTCAGTTTGTCCATCCGTGTGTTAACAGTCTCTTTGTAGCTTTGTAATAAGTCTTTAATTGTATTACTTATTTTTCTTTAAAACCATGTTGGCCGAACAAAGCTTTCTAAGGGACAAATAATGGGAGTTTGCATAGTATCAACCAAATGAAGTGCAGACGACCAGGAGCTGCTCAGTCTGTAGCTGACGTTCTTTCTTAGTGACAGGACAGTTGGCTAGCCAACCCTAATGGGCAGTTTCAGTTTTGTTTGCTACTACGTTGTACAAGCAATAACGTTTTCCCTATGTCCTATACTACAAACAGCAGAATAAACAGTTCTCTGTTACAAATAACAAGAAAAACTCACTAGCTATTTTTGGCCTCATTATGATTCCTCAAACAGCTTGTCAGCTTCTGTAGGGAGAAGATGTATTGACATTTCATTGAGTTTGTTCAGTTGTCAACTTTTGCAAAATCGAGTTTGCCCTTGAACCTGAACTTCATAGGAATGGATTTAAAGATAGAAGAATAGAAGCTTTTTTACTTCTTTAGTTTGAAAATTATTTCAACTTGAGGTTACAAAGCTTGTGTGTGTGTGTGTGTATGTATAGTGTGTATGTATGTATGTGTGCGTGTGCTTGTGTGTGTAAAGTGTGTCCCTCAACCCATAATCCTCAACAGTTAACAGAAAGACGCAGCTAGATCATTTGCCATTAAGTTGATTCCAGCTCATGGTGACCTTGTGTGCGTTTTGAGCGGAACTGTGTCTTGGGACGTTTTCTGGCTGATTTAGTTTGGTTTGGGGGCTGATTTTTTTTAAGATTACCAAGACTTTTTTCGTAGGCACCTGTGGGTGGACTTTAACTTCTAACCTTTTGGTTAGCAGCTGAGTACATTAATCATTTGCACCAACGAAAGATTCCACCTAAAAAGCTGCTGTGTGTCTGCCCACTGTTGATACTGCAAAGTGGTGTAGGATTTTCATAAATGAAATTTCTCAAGTTTAGGATTTTCTTGTCCCTCTTTTTTGAAAAAATTAGTTGGGATTGAATACATATATCACATCATTCCCATATACTTGGGGATTTGATGTTGACCTGCTTCATAAAAGTGACAGGTGTGTGAAGTCTATATTCCTGTGTAAACTGAGAGATTTAATGGACCCAGCCTCTGGTTACAAGTTGTCTGAGCCAGTCTGCTGCAAGCGGACCCTTTGCTTTTCTATTGTGTGCTCAGCCAGCTTCCTGCTTTAAACAGTGCCTGACAAGGGCTCTGGAAGCTTGCCCTGGCTTTGCCAGAAATGCTGGTGGGAGAATGGGAAGCTGATCTGGGCTGAAGCAGTGTGGAATGGCTGAGGGTGCAGACGTAGGGTCAGACTGCGAGCCTGCGCCCCAGTGTTGCTGTTATTCGGTTGGGGAACCTTAGACAAGTTACTGAGCACCCTTGTTCCTAGAGGGAGGCTAACTGTGATAATATCCACCACGTAGGATGAGTGAACTTGTACTCTTCACATTCAGAACAATGTCTCGCAGATAGTAAGTGATCAGTCAATAGAAGCTTCTTATAATTTATGTAGTTGGATCAAGTTTTTATGTATACAATGTATGTACATGTATGTAAATTAGTAGTTCCTGAACCTCCTTTAAAAAAATTTACCACTAAAAAATTTTTTTTTACCAATAGGTACCTTAAAAGGTTTTTTGGGTTACTGTAAACAGCAGCTTTAATTTTCTTAAAGTTGTGGGTTTCTCAGAATCTGCAGAGTTGCAAAAGTCTTGTAAACCTTAAGATTGAATGCAAAATACCTGCACAGAGCAGCCAAGAGAATCTAATGGTCTGCATAAAGCTAGTATTTCTTCTTTTCTAATCCTCTCATATGTCACTTCTTTCTTGTCTTAAGGTGCTGGCTGGATCCTGTTTATCAGATGCTATTATCATGAGCCATCCTTATGTTGTTCCTATTTTTAAAGGGAATGCTTCCAGCATTGGAAGTGTTGTGTATGCTTCTGGTAATTAGGTACCTTTCATTCGCATCTATTTCTAGTCAGCTGGTTTCAATATCACAAATGGCTATTTCATTAAACATTTCCCTCCCATCTGTTCTGATGATCATCTCTGTTCTTTCTCCCTTTAACTGTTAAGGAGGTGAATTTATATTCATAGATTTTCTAATGTTAAATTATCCTTGTATTCTTTAAATAAACTGTAGTTAGCTATGTTTTCTTTTTATGCAGGGAAAGATTTAATGTGTTAATGTTCTACTTTGGATTTTTACCTATGCATTGTAAAGTTGGATTCAATCTTATTTATTTATTTTTTAGATTCAATTTTATTTTTATACTGTCCCTCTATTACCAAGATTAATGCAGCCTTATGAAAAGAGCTAAGGAATGGTTTATTCTCACTATTGCTATGGAGTTCCTATAAAAGTGTAAAATCCAAACCTACTGTCAAAGATAATAACTGAACCAAATCAAGCCAAGCCCACGGCCATGGGTTCCAATTCTTAATTCCACCCAGGGTGGCCCTAGATTGAGTTTCTGAGACTATAAATCTTCACTCAACAGACCGTCTCATCTTTCTTCCTCGGAGCCACTGGTGGGTTTGAAGTGGTCACCTTGTGGTTAGCATTCCAATATCCAACCCACTGAGGCTCTTTGTTAAAATTGTAAAGATAGCTTCAGAAAACATTGTATATCCCAAAGAGGTAATGGACTGGATTGGACTGGACTAGAACGAAGAGACAGTACGGGCAGGATTAAGGAAGAAGCACCCATAGACGGAACATAGCAGGAAGCTTTTGCTATCCCTAGAGCTGATGGGCAGAGAGAGGCACTTGCTTCTCAATTTCTTTGCTCACTGTTCTTTTGTACATCCTACTTTTACCCTTCCAACTTAAAATTTCTCTCTTCTGGAGGTAGGCTTTCAAAATAGCTTCAGTGAGAGGCTATTTGCAATAAATGCTTGCTTTCCTACAAGTGGTTTTTAGTTTCCATAACCATTGAGGGTTAACGTAAAATAAAACATCTGAGCCGATAGTTTTATTTTGTTTATTTTTTCCTCAGCTATGGGACAGTGTTACCGTGTCCCATTAGAGTCTGGCTTCTAGTGTAGGAATTGAGACGTCTGCTAGCTATTGCATCATTGTAGAGTTTATCTGTTTTTTTCTCGGCTGCTTTTATATTGTCTCCATTCATGGTGTTTTGCAGATGTGTTCCTTTTTTTTTAATTAATTAATTAATTAATTAATTTATTTTTGCAGATGTGTTCTGATATATTCAGGGTTTTGATTACTTTTGATTTATCTAGCATGATAAATGTATTTGCCCTTGATGCTACACTTGATTTTAACCAAAAGTCCAAGAAGTGATGATATTTGTCCTGAATCTGAGATTTTATTTAAGTATCTGAGAAATTCTGTTATTTATCTCTTTAAACTTTGCTTCTCTTTTATTTTTTAATTTCTTTTCTTTTCATCTCTATTTGATTTGGCTTCTTAGAGTTCATATTATCATTTTGAGATTCATGCGTGTGATGGTACACATCGACCACTATTTGTTTTTGTAAACATCTTATTCCATTATGGGAACACACCATGTTTTGCTTATCCATATTTTTTCATTTCTTTTTTTGGCATTCTTGGAAGCCCTACATTGAACCTCCTCATTCCACTCCTCATTTCTCATAAACACTTCCATATTTTCAGCACGTCATCTCTGTGCTGCCCTGTAGTAAAGTCTCGCATCTATCTGCCAGGGTTGCTGTGAGTGGGACTCAGCTCCATGGCAGGGGGCTGGTTGTTCCCTTTCTTTGTGCTGCTTCCCGGTGCCCTGATTCCTTCTTCACTTATTGCTTAATCCATCCAGTGAGTTTTATATAGCAATTAACTACATTATAAATTCCTTGTAATAGCTTCGTGTATTGTTTACCTGGTTACCTGCCATTGAATATACAAACAAGAACACATTGCCGTATTTCCTTGTTCAGGTTGTCCTCTTTGGGAAGACAGCGGGGTTGGCTAACTGCTTTTGGTAAGTTCTTATCCTGATCAGAATTTCCATGAAGCCATATCACTCTGGCATTAGACTGTTGCACAAACAAGACCTGGGGGGGTGGGGGCGAGGGGCAGGAAGCTGGAAGCCCATCATCATTTTGTTCTCCACTCCCAGAGGAAGAGCAGCTCCTGAGTCATGTAGGGAAACCTTTCCGCATTGTACCTCTTGGGGGTTCACAGCTGTGGCAAAGATCTGTTTCTATGGTAACAGAAGGCTCAACGCTTCCTCTGTACTCAGGATATGTAGAGGGAAGTTACATGAGAGTTTTTAGAGCTTTCCATTTTCAAGGGAGGCTGTTTTATCCCTAGTAGTCACTAGCAACATATGGCTATTTCAATTAAAATTAATTAAAATATAAATTTATAAATTACATAAAATGAGAAGTTACATCCCAGAGTCACATTAGCCACATTTCAAGTGCTCGGTGATCACCTGTGGCTGGTAGTTACCTTAATTGTACAGCACAAAGCAGTGCAATTCGGACTCTTTCACCAATATTCTCTTAAGATGATGGAGAATTTATAAATATGAGATTGCAGGCAATGGTTCAAGCGAACTCTGATGATCCCAGACCCTCGGGGGCCTCTCTTTAGAGTTACTGCCATTCTGTGTATTCTGTATGGAAAGAGCCCTCATGGTGTAGTGGCAACTCATTCACTGGGCTGCTAAATCAGGTTAGCAGTTTGAAACCACCAGCCACTCTGAGGAGAAAGTAGGAAAGATGGGGCTTTCTACTCCGATAAGGTCCAGGGTTAATTCTACCCTGCTCTAGGGTCACGATGAATATGTGTAGGAACGGTCTTGAGAGACGATGCCTCATCCTCACTTGTCTCACCTCTCACTTGGTGTACTCTGCAGGAGGAGGGTCGACAGGTGAATGAATCCCTGGTACTAAATAGGCTGTGGGGAAGATGGAGAACAGTTTCCAAGTAGATTTATTGAATTTGTTCAGCCACAATTAAACCAAGAATAGGGAAGATATATTTGTGGGGAGAAAAGCAATCTTATTACTTAAAATTTGACTCAGCTTGGAAATTCCCTGTGATGAAATCTTTCTCCACCCCCTTAAAATGCTATCTCATTCACCTTTGAAATGCTAAAAAAACAGTTCTGAGATTCTCACAAAGAAAAGTACAGTCTCCTCTCTGCCACCTCCACAGACACACCCCGCACTGTCTTCAAAGACAGCAGCATTCCGCAGGGGCTGGATGCCTGTTAGACCAAGAAAAAGAACAAGGCTCTCCTGCTGCTGTAGCGTCCTCCACCATCATCAATGACACAGTGAATGTCCGGACCAGGATGTTCGTGACTAACCAGCTACTTCAGGGAAAACAAATGGCCACTGATGTCCTTCACCCTGGGAAAGCAACAGTGCCTGGCCAGTCCTAATAAATTTCATCTTAGGCCAAAATGTACAAGACCACACCAGATGTCAATTTTGTACTTGGAATTAGAGCCCCTTTTGTTGGTGGCAAGACTACTGGCTTTGGTGTGATTGATGATTCTTTGGATCATGCAAAGAAAAGTGACTCTGAAGTCAAACGAAAAGACCTCCAGAAAGCTGCGCGAGGAACGCACGGACAGAATGAAGGAAGTCGGAGACTGAAGGCCAATGCTGGTGCTGGCAAAACGTGAGCTGGAGGCTGCATAAATTGACTCAATCTGTGATGATTATGTGGATTTTCACCAGAGAATAAACTATATAATCTTAAAAACCAAAGCCATGTAGGTCAGTCAGACCAGCCCCCACCTGACCAACTATGAGAGATGGGAGACCCATTGACCCCACCCTCACTCCTTGCCCCTTACAGGCATTGTTCCCGGGACTAGCACCCCTTCTCAACAGAGTACTCTAGATGCCCACAGTTCACAGTTACCTGTTGAAGCTGGCAGGTGAGACTAAACCAGTTTACTGCCCCTTGCTAGTAAACAGCTCACTGCTCTGAGGACACATATTGTTCTTCTGATCGCAGAGTTTCTATTATGCACCAAATGTGGTAGTTAAAAATCTTTTTTTTTTAAGTCTATTTATGGCCTATGGTAAAGAATAAACCAAACCAACTGCTGACCCAGTGGAATCCAGTTTGTAGCAACTTTGTGTTGGGTTTCCCAGGTTGTACATCTTTATGGGGAGCAGACAGCCTCATCTCTCTCCTGTAGGTAGAGAATAGGGATTGAGATAAAAGCTCAGCAGGATACAGGTCGAGAATAAAGAGAGAAGGTAATTTGTGTCCGAAAAAGGTTTCAGTACTTAGTTGGTGCAGGTGACTTTCAGAGAGTTGGCAGAGGTGGCTTGGAGGTGTTTTTGTGGAAGAAATGATTCTGAAAGGAAACCTGTAACATGACTAGAAGAGGGTTAGAAAGAAAGTGACATGCATGTAAGAACAGTTCTCAACCTGTGGGTGGCGACCCCTTTGGGGGTCCAATGACCCTTTCACAGGGGTCGCCCAGTTCATAACAGTAGCAAAATTACAGTGATGCAGTAGCAGTAGACACAGTTTTATGGTTGGGGAACTGTGTGAAAGGGTGGTGGCAAGAGGAAGGTTGAGAACCACTGATGTGGAAGAAAAAGGAAGTTGGAAAGGGGAAAAAAGAAAAGGCCTTTGCAGGAAGGGGCAACTGAAAAGGATCAAGCCATTGGTGCTGCTGAAACAGGAAAGCAGTAGCAGACCTTTGCGGTTTCTCAGCCTCTGTTGTCGTCTTAATGCTGCAGGTGAAGGTTTTACCTTGCAGCAGGCTAGTGTCTCCGTCAGTAGTCCCTGGGTTTGACTGCATATGTCGGTACCTTCTGTATTTTAAGCAAGCCTGGTAGCAAGATTCCATCTCTCCCCTTTTTTCCTGATCGCAAATATAAAAGCATTGATGTTGAAAGGGGGAGACCCCCTGTGATCTCTTTGGGCTAGCTATATTTCTCTAGATTTTTGCTCCAGCACATGAATGGATCTGTGTAACACCATAGAAATCCTTTTATATCCACAGTTTTACACTGTTAATGTTTCCTGTCCTGTGTTTTTCCATTTGCGCTAATGGATTTCTGTCTGGTTTTATTTTTGTGTCTCCGGTAATCTGGGGAAACTTCTCCTGCCTGGAAGTGGAACCCATTCCACAGTATCACTGTATATATCACCCCCTGTGCCACCCCGTCACCCCAGTATGTGCCTGTTGTACCTGTCGGTGACATCATGATTAAAAGGGTGGCCAAAGAGGTTTGCCCTGAAGTGCATTTAGCCTTACACAGCCCTTTGCTAGGGAGACCAAATCTACTTCCTCTTCAGTTATAAACCTCTATGTACGTTGTTGCCAGAATACCACAGGGCAAGACCACCTAGAGCCATTCCTGTAAACTTAAAAACCAATAACATTATAAGCTAGAAAGAGCCTAGAGCCAGGCCCCAGCAGCAGGGGACTTTGGCAAATCAATAATGCCAGACCATAGGATTCATGTTGTTGTCAGGTACTGTCAAGGCTTTCCCAACTCACAGTGACCATGTGTACAGCCAAAGGACACATTGCCCAGTCCTGTGCCATCCTCACGATTGTTCTTATGTGTGAGCCCATAGGGTTCGTAGGACCCTGGCTTTGTTCTCACAGCCTTCCTGGAACTCTGAAACCATTGCTGATAAGTTGATGCCAACTCACAGCGACCGTTAGAGTGTCCAAGACTAAATCTTTACCAAAGCAGACCACCACATCCTGCTGTCTCAGCTGCTGGTGGGTTGGAATTGCACCCCCTACCAGATGGCAGAGCACTTTAACCTCCGTGCCACCATGGCACCCTTTCAATTTGGAAGTGATCCAAATAGGTCTATCTGGTTCCAGAATTCAGAGCTTTTTCTCATTTTTCCCTCTTAACGGGACAATTGCTTCTTCTAGAGGCAGAACAACTTTGGGAGGAGGTGGAAGGAGCATTGCAGGCAGCAATTATGGGTGTTTTTGCTTGTTTGGGAGTGCTGCACACAGAACTGTCTAGCAGACAGCACATTCAGACAGGCCTGCAGCAGTCCACCAAGGTCTGGGCACCCGTCTGGGACAGCAACGTGGAGGAGTCTCAAGTGCAGGCCATTCCAACAGCCCCACTGTTTGAGTACTTGTCACTCGAGTCTCCTCCCACGTCCAGTAACTTCTGCAGCAGGAAAATGACTAGTGACTAGGCATTGTCTTCAGTTGTAGAGGGACATGGGTCTGTTTCTGGGGTTAACCACATGGGATATTCCCAACAAAAAGCACCCTTTCCTCAGTAGGAGTTACAGAAGGTGGCATCTGGCACATGACTACCTGAGGACTAGCCTGATGGACATGAAATGAAGACAATGCCATAGAACCTGGAAACAGTTCAGGATGAAGTTGAAATACCTCCTCCACCCCCACCACCAATAGCAGGGTCCCCGTGAACTCAGAGTCCCTGAGGATGGCATGTGACATTTCCCCCAGGACGTAGGACAAAGAAGCAGACTGGCGGGGGGGAGAAAGTACTTGGGTGAATTCTGTAATGATTTGAGCATATCAGCCACGCTGGATACTGAGCCTTTGAATTCTTCCTAGTGAGATTGACCTTACCTTCTGCCCTTCAGTTAATCCTACTTGTGTTTATCGGCAAGGCTGGCACAATAAACTAAAGCACCTTCTTACCAGTATGCTTTTGTTGGTTTTTGCATCTTCCTTGAGAAAGGAGCATGTGGCGGTCTAATATGGCCTAGTGTGGGATGCCAACCACACTCAGACAGCAGTAACTGTACTGCCTGAGTGCCAGGCCTAGTTCTGAGTGCACAGAGTGTGTGTACCGTTACCATCTCCTTCTACAGATGGGAAAATTAACTCTGGAAAGTAGGGGATTCACTTAGATTTGCCCCCATATTTTATCAAAATGCCATGATTTTGGACATCAAGGACCTCTAGGAGGTACAGTGGGACAAGTGTTGGGTTGCCAACCAAAACAGCGGTAGTTCACAGCTCCATGGGAGAGAGCGGGTCAACTTCTAAAGATCAATAGCTTTGAAAACCCTATAGAGTAGTTCTGTGTCCTGCCAGGTGGCAATGAGAATCACCTCCTGCAATGGATGAGTTTTGGAAATTCTGGGAATGCTTTCCAGCCCTGTAGCCCTTCCTCTGTTCTTGAGCTCCATAGAGCATTCATTGTAGTCTCAGACAGTAGTGAGGAAGTCGAAACATTTCTCTACCCTGACATCACTTCCGCCCTTTTCAACAGCCCTTGACCCCAGCAGGAACCGCAGCCCATCACCCCCCTTCCCTTACTTCCCTCTGAGATCCCATGATCAACCTTGATGGTCACTGCCTCATCTAACACTCCCCTCCCACGCACCCCTTGCTCCCTTTTTGCTTTGTCATACTTGCTTGGCTGAATCAAAACTGGAGTTAAATCTTGGGCTGCCTACTCTGCGTGCATTCCCGGACAGGAGGAAACATGCTCCCTGGCCTCATTCTAAATTCATGAGCACTCCCCTCCCAAGGGAATGCTGCCTGGGAATCCTGCTGCGTTTCCCTAGTCCATTCACTCCCTGACCGGCTTGGAGGACTGTTTAGATCTCCTCTCCCTCCAAATGCCTTTCTCAGCGCCTGCTGGCGAGCTCCCTTTTTATTTCCTAAGTGAATGCCCACTGGCATGACCACCACCCCTTTGCATCCAGATTGGAGCTAGCTGCTCATGCTCCCCGCGAGGGAGGCGCCTCTACTTGTCCCGTATTTCACGCCCACTAGCCAAGTTATGGGAAGAAAGACAAGGTGCCACAGTTTCAGAAACCCACTGGAGGGTAGTGCTACCCTGGCCTATAAGGTTATTATGAGTCAGCATTGATTCTAGGCAGAGTCTGGTGTGCCCAAGTTAAGAATGAGCCCTGGTGACACAGCAGTGCTTAAAAGCACCTGGCACACATCTAAAGGCCAGGGGTTCAAGCCCACCAACTGCGTGGCACTCTGCTTCCCTATTAAGATTTACAACCTTGGAAACTATGGGGCAGTGTTCTATTCTGTTCTGTATGCTCAGAAGGAGGAGTTAGCATCGACTTGACAGCCATGGGGTTTCTGACAAACCAGGTGTGTCGCTCCTGCCTTCCTCCTTTCTCTCCTGCTGACAGTTTGCTTCTCTAGTGGAACATTTCATCTAAAAACAGCAGGAAGAGCAACAGAAGGATTCTCTCTCTCCAGACTCTGCCACATTTCTCTCCTTCCTTTTATAGCCAAACTCCTTAAAAGTTCTCGCTTCTTGGCTTTTATTACTCCCCCCCCACACACCCACACACATTTCCTCATGCCCACTCCGGTAGATATTCTTCCCCTCAGCACGTCAGTGGTAACTGCTCTTACCAAGGTCATGGAGAAGCTAGCTCCATGTTGCTCAGTCCAGTACTTCGTTCCAGGTCTCAGTTTACATGAAAGGCAGGCACATTTGACTGACTTGATCACTTCCTTCTAAGATTCCATAGTCAAAAAAACCAAGCTCACTACCACCAGGTCGATTCTAACTCATAGCAGCTCAGGAGGACAGAGTACAACTGCTCCCTAGGGTTTCTAAAACTACGTGTTTACAGGAGCGGCCAGCCTCATCTCTCTCCTGTGGAGCCAATCGTAGATTTGAATCACAGACTTGGTGGTTGACTGTCCAGTGTTAACCCACTGCCCAAGCTCCTTTGAGGATGCTATATTCATCTGGTAAATCTAAAATGGTGTGGGGGCCCCATCTGACCTTCTCCACCTTCACGAGATTCACTAGAATACCTGGAGACATCAGCCCATGACTGATTCCCACAAAGCGGGTGCACCCGCCTTCATCCTTTACTAATTCTGACACAAACATCTCTCAACACACACACTACTGTTAGGTTTGACAATTCATTGGAGTAGCCACACATAACTCTCACACAGTGCTCACAATTATGGGATTTATTAGAGAAATTAGGTTTTTTATTAGGTTACATGTCAGGATCAGAAATGTTAAGAATACAGTTCTTTGGTCTTCAGTGCCATATCTCAGGCATGCCTCTCCCTAGTCCCTTGGCCTCTCAATCTTGTGGCCCCTTAGCCCCTGGTTGGGCAAGTGTTTCAGAGCATTACTGACAAGTGCCCCAAAGGCACCCTATTCTGAAAGTGAGCCTCCAGTCTAAAGGACTCTATTCACTCTGTCAGCTATGATACCCACTGCTTTGTCTGGTGCTCTGGCTCTTGGTTCTGCTGCCGTTGCTTGTTTGCCACTCTTCTCTGATCCTCCAACGCCACAGTTCTATCTCCTGGTTCATTGTGGGACTGTAGGGCCCAATGGATGTGCTCCACTCGTATTCTTTCCTGATGATAGCAGAATCCCCTGCCCCTGTTTCTGAGATGGCTCATTTCAAACCTCGTAATGGTTCCAAAAACTAACCAATCCCCCTGTAAGAGTTTAATCTGCCGTGTTTGAATGGTCCAGTGCAGTCTTTTGGTTGGAGTTAGAAAGACCAGGCATTGAGATACAATTCATAGATCATACAACGCACCCAAATTAAGTACACAAGTCCATGGTGTTCCTGTGCCCACAGCGTTTTGCAACAGTCAACACTATTTTAGAAGATTTGCATCAACACAAAAAGAAGGCTTGTATGCCTCCCCGCCCACCTTGGCCCTAAACCCGTTGCTGTTGCGTCTGTTCCGTCTCTGAGTACCCTGCAGGACAGAGTAGTGCTACCCCAGAGGGTGGCCAAGGCTGCCACCAGTCTTTGTAGAATCAGTCTGCCAAATCTTCCTAACACAGAGTGGTTGGGAAATCTAAGCCGCCGGCCTTTTGGTTCACTAGCTGAGCTCTCAACTGCCCCTCTAGGACTGTTTCCCCCGTGGTAGGCAAGCACAGATCAACTCCAAGTCTTCCTGGATCTGCCTCCACTGGACATGTCATATAAATGGAATCACATACAGTGTAAGCTCTTTTGCGCCTGGATTTTGTCACCGCCTTTTGTTTTTTTGCTGTCTTTTCTAGGATTTCATGTTCATTATTCATAATGCATTGTGTCTGGCATCTTAAGCTCAGAAAGTAGATTCATCCATTAGTGTCACTTGTAACCCTGTTCATTCGTTTTTGATTGGCTGGGTCTGCAACTGATTATCCATTCTTTTTTTGATGGACACTTGAATTATACTTTGGGCTGTTAGAATAAAACTGCTATGGAAATTTGTGTGCACTGGGTTTCTCTTGGGTAGTAGATGTTGCATCAAATGCCAAGTGTATCAACTTGATAAGAAGCTGCCACAACAGGATTACGCACCACCATAAATTCCCACCAGCAAAGATGAGAGTTCAGCTTGATCCCAACCACATCAACACTTGGTATTATCCAGTGGGGGAGGTAATTAAATCAGGATTAACAGCCTAACAGGATTAACAGCCCATGAACACAGAATACCATATATACTCATGTATAAGCCAAGTTTCCCAGCACATTTTTAATGTAGTTTTTATCCTAAAATTAGGTGCCTTGACTGATATTCCGGCCGGCTTATGCTTGAGTATATATGGTATTTAAATTTTTAGTTTGTTTCAACAGTGTTTTGTAATTTTCAATGTGCAAGTGTTAGGCTTTTTTTGTAAGGCTCATACTGATTTTAGGTTCCTTTGTTGAAAATATTTTATTGGACAATTTTAGTGTGTTTTATTGTTTTTGTTTTAATTTCTTACATTTTTAAAATTGTAAATTCAGTGGGGGTTTACATTTTACACCATCAATTTTGTATTCAGTAGTTTAAACTGTGCATCCGACAACACCCCCACCCAATAGTTTATTCTTCACCCACTCCTTGATTGCTCATCTTCCTTTTGTTGGCATCATCTCAGTGGAAGCGGGTTTGGTTTTTATTTTCCATTTAATCCAAGTTAACACCAATCTAGCGATTGCTTTGTCTTCCTTTCTTGCCCTCCCCCCTCCCTCCTTGCAGACTCCAAAGTCTGTTCTCTTTTGTATGAAAGTCTATCTAGTTTGTCTGTTCCTTATAACTATGGTCTCATTTGATATTCGTCCTTGTGAGTGCTTGATTTTCTTGGCATAATGGTTTTTTAGGTCTGTCCATTGTTTTTTTGGCGTTGCATCGTATTCCGTTCATGTGGTTTTGATTGCTGTAGTACTAGAACTCAACAAGCCAGCTCCACTTCTACGCAGTCCTTTCTGACCCCTAGGGACCTTGTGACTACTTAGGGGAACAGATGGCTCTCCTCTTTCTCCCCAGGGAAGATTGGCGAATGTGAACCAACCTTGCAGTGAGCAGTCTAAGGCTCCACCTACCTGACAGCTACCAGGGCTTCTAGAGTTAAGCCTTAAAAATCATTTTTCTTTTGTAATCATGGGTGTAAGTATTCTCAGTACCTAGAATTTGGATCCGTCTTAGAACCAGTTTGTAATTGTTTTTGCAAAACTCCTGTAGGGATTTTTACTGGACTTGAGTTTTCCTTTCTTTTAGCAATGTGTTGTCGTTATACTGGTTGGTGATATGTTAAAATGTGTATTTTCCTATAATGTGTTGCTGCTGCTGCTACCAGCTGCCCTTGATCAAAGGGAGGAAATACAGTCTAGTCCTGCACCAGCCCGTGATTAGTTGGCATAGAGGACTGTTGTCTTCCATGGGCTTTCACTGACCCATGTTTAAAGAGTAGCTCATCAGCTCTTTCTTTCTAGTCTGTCTTAGTCTAGAAGCATTCCTAAAACCTATTCTGCATCATAGCAGCATGCAGGCCACCGCACGAGGTACACTAACTGGAGATCAAGCCCAGGTTTCCCATGCAGAAGGCGAGAGAATTCTACCAGTGAGTGACAGTGCTGCATAAATTTCCCTGTAAGCACTTGTTGGTTGGTTTGATTTGTTTTTTTTACTTCACCTCAGGAATTTTACAAGTATCTTGTTTAACTGCTGAGTATTGGGAATTTAAAAACATATTTTCTGGTATTGGTCTTTACCATCACCCCATGATATGACTTGAGTCTTCTTGCATTTATTGAGACTTTAAAAAAAAAGTCCCAGAATGTGGTTTAATGTGGCGAACATTCCATGCCCTTTTGCAAAGAATGGCTTTTTTGCTGCTGTTGGGTGGATGGTTCTATCAGTGTCATTCAGGTCCATTGGGTTGATAGTGCTGTTCAGTCAGGTGTTAGTTAATAGGATGAGACTGCTTTTCTGTCTACTTGTATTAGCCACAGAGGCAGGCACATGAACAGAGCCATCGGTGACTGTGGATTTTGGTGTGTGCGTGCTCACTCTGCTGTCAGTTTGTGCTTCATGTGTTTTGAAGCTCTGTTAGTCAGTGCATAAGCATTTAGGGTGGTTATGTCCTCTGCATGAATGGCCCTTTTACCATTAGGAAAATATTTTCAATATCCCTGGTCATATTCTTGTGTAATCTACTCTTTGTCTGACTTTAACACAGCAACTTGGTTACTTTCTTCTTGTCTTTTACTTTTAACCTGTGTCATTCTATTTAAAGTGGGTTTCTTCAGAGAATGAGTATCATTTCCTGTTGCTTTTTATCCATTGTGACAGTCTTTACCTTTAACTAGAGTCTTAATATATTTAATGTAATTATCAATATGATTGGATTAATACTTTTGCTTATTTTTTGTTTCATCTGCTTTATTTTTTTCTTGTCATCACTTGGATTATCAGAATTTTTAGTAATTCAACTGTGTTTTCAGCATTGACCTCTGACTTATGCTCTTAGTGGTTACTGTAGTCCTACAGAACACACCTTTAACTTATCACAGTGTGTCTTTCAACTAGTTCAACTTTTGAGACAGAAGAATCAATCCTTTTCCTCACAACAAAATTATTCAAGAAACATACATTTATATTTATGAACAAATGAAATCACCATTATCTGAACAATATCCTGTAAGATTTTTCAGTTTTACTTCCAGAGCTATATGTTCACAACAGAAGAGCTACAATATGGCTCTGGAGCTGTGGTTTACTGGCCCGTAAATGAGTTTGTAAAATTTAAACTCTAGTGTAAGAAACTTAAAAAAATTGTTTTTATTTTTTAAAATCATTTTATTGGGGGTTCATATGACTCTTATCATAATCCATACATCCATCCATGGGTCAAGCAAATTTGTACATTTGTTGCCACATCATCATTCTCAAAACATTTGCTTTCTACTTGAGCTCTTGGTATCAGCTCATTTTCCCCCTCCCTCCATATATGGTACACATGACATTTTATATATATATATATATATGTGCACAAATACACTGGTGGTGTATAGAGTGGCTTTGTGGGTTAGGTATTGGGTCTCTAACCACAAAGTTGATGGTTCAAATCTACTAACTGCTCTACGGCAGAAAGATATGCTGCTATAGATTTAGTCTTGGAAACCATAAAGAGTTGCTGTCAGAAGCTGGTGCATAAGCAAATGCGGTGAAGAAAGCTGATGGTACCCAGCTATCAAAAGATATAGCATCTGGGGTCCTAAAGGCTTGAAGGTAAACAAGCGGCCATCTATCTCAGAAGCAGCAAAGCCCACATGGAAGAAGCACACCAGCCTGTGTGCTCACGAGGTGCTGAAGGGATCAGATATCAGGCATCAAAGAACAAAAAAAATCAAATCATTGTGTGCTCACCTCCCTGATAAGATTACTGAAGACAAATGGGTGCATAAGCAAATGTGGTAAAGAAAGCTGATGGTGCCCAGCTATCAAAAGATAGAGCAGCTGGGGTCTGAAAGGCTTGGAGGTAAATAAGCAGCCGCCTAGCTCAGAAGCAACAAAGCCCACATGGAAGAAGCACACCAGCCTGTGTTATCATGAGGTGTCGAAGGGATCAGGTATCAGGCATCAAAGAACAAAAAAATCAAAGCATTGTGAATGAGGGGGAGTGTGGAGTGGAGACCCAAAGCCCACCTGTAGGCAACTGGACATCCCCTTACAGAAGGGTTGCAGGGAAGAGATGAGCCAGTCAGGATGTAGTGTAGCTCTGAGGAAACACAACTTTCCTCTAGTTCCTAAATGCTTCCTTCTTTCCGCCCCTCCCCCCCCTAATCCATCTTGATCCCAGTTCTACCTTATAAACCTGGCTAGACCAGAGGATGTACACTGGTACAGATAGGAACTAGAAACACAGGGAATCCAGGTTGGATGATCCTTTCAAGACCAGGAGGGTGGGTTGGGAAGGGGGACCGATTACAAGGATCTACATATAACCTCCTCCCTGGGGGACCGACAAAAGAAAAGTGGGTGAAGGGAGACGTTGGACAGTGCAAGATATGACAAAATAATAATTTATAAATTATCAAGGGTTCATGAGGGAGGGGGGCGTGGGAAAGGGAGGGGAAAAAATGAGCTGATGCCAGGGGCTTAAGTGGAAAGCAATTGTTTTGAGAATGATGAGGGCAATGAATCTACAAATGTGCCTTACACAATTGATGTATGTGTATGGATTGTGATAAGAGTTGTATGAGCCCCTAATAAAATTATTTTTTTTTAAAAGTTGCTGTCAGTCAGAATTGGCTTTATGGCAGTGGGTTTGACTTTTGGTGTGTGTGTGTGTGTGTGTGTGTGTGTGTGTGTGTGTGTGTGTGTGTAAGCTCTGGTGGCATAGGCGGTTACAGTCGAGTTGGTAACAAGAACATCAGTAGCAGAAGCCACCAGCTACTAGCCCCAGTGGGAAAAAGATGAGATTTTCTGCTCTCGTAAAGATTCACATCTTGGAAACTCAAGGCTTCTCTGTGTTATAGGGTTGATATGAGTCAGAATTGACTCGATGACAGTGAGTTTGAGTTAGTTTGATTTTGATTTTCTCTGTGTGTGTGTCTGTTCTATAACCTTAAAGATTTTTTCTTTCTATTTATTAAGCATTATCTTCCAAAGAAAAGATCTTAATGGCTTTTGTAATGTAGGTGAGTTTGGTTTTAAAATAAGTTCAGAAATACACATTCATCAGGTTTCATCCAAAGATCACCAAATCCTATACCACTGCCTCCACTTCACCTACTGCACTTGGCAGGAGGGTGAATGAGTAGTCCTTAGACAACAAAACCCAGATTTCACAGCCCCAGTCGCAGACACTGTAAGATCTTTGGCAAATTATGTGAGGTTGACACCTGAAAAACAGAGTCTTTTTCTGGTTCTGTGGTTCTGGAGAGGGAAATTTCAGCCCATCAGAGAGGCAAAGACTGGACTGGAAGGAGCCAGGAGACTAGGAGTAGGGGAGCCCACTTTGTAGCTTATGTAAGACTGAAGAATGGTCACATGGGTAATCTGCAGTCTCTTTCTAAGCTCTAGCAGAGCTAAGCTCCCCCTCCTGTCAACATCCATCTGAATTCAACAGGCGCTTTCCTTTCTTACTAGCAGGAGACTCAAGGACTTGTTAACTTCCAAATGTGAATGTTTTCCTCCCCTCCTCTCAGCCATGAATCAAGATCAGTAAGATTTGCTTAGCTGCTTTGAACTCAGAGCTCATCTCTGCAGCTCTCCTTTTAAGGATCCATCTCTAGACAGGCACGGCCTGTTCTCTGGCAGCCAAGTTATCTGCTCTCTCATCCAAGGAACGTTGGACAACCTGTCCAAAAATACAGAAGCAACTTCATTCATTTTCTCTCTCAGCTGTTGAAATTGTAACCAATTTAAAGAAACAGTAATGCCGGGGTGGTACCTCCATGAATAGAACCTGACCAGTATACTTGTTCCATGTTTATGTATTCATACATATTTAATCCCCATGTTTCATTTTATATGTTTTAATTCCTCTGATGATGATAACTAAAGTGTTTTCTTAAATGTGTTTGCTTAGAATGTATTCAAGAAAACCCTTGGACTGTGTAGTACTTAAAAATTACCTTATTGTGAATTAGATTGGGGGTTTACATTATCTGATCATCATTTTACATTCAACAACTTCTCAACCCTCCCCATGGTTTACCCTATCCTACTCCCACCCCCACCTTAGGCTGTTCTTGTCCCCTCTGTGTAGTACTTTCTTTTTTTTAAACAATTTATTGGGGCTCATACAATTCTTTTCACAGTTCATACATATACATACATCAGTTGTATAAAGCACATCTGTACAGTCTTTGCCCTAATCTTTTTTTCTCCTCTTTTCTTTTTTTACATTTTATTAGGGACTCATACAACTCTTATCACCATCCATACATATACATACATCAATTGTATAAAGCACATCCATACATTCCCCGCCCCAATCATTCTCAAGGCATTTGCTCTCCACTTATGTGTAGTACTTTCTATAGAGCCAGTTGCATAGGAGTTGAAATAGACTTAAAGATTGAGTATGACATGAACTGGACTAATATTTTACACATAACAATCTCAAGAAGTGGGAAGAAATTATTTCCATCTTATTGTTGAGTAAGTTGAGGGTCAAACAGATTAAGTACCTTGTTCAAGACCTTTTTTGTGTGTGTGGGTGGGGGGAGACAGAGCCAGAATTTAAATCTCCATATGTCCAACACCATCTTTTACAGCCTTAGGCAAAGTTAGAATTTTGGATGTGACTGCTTTTAAGGTTTCTTTTCTATTTGAAAGTCACCTGGAAATGTTGGTGTGCGGAGGAAAGAGCAGAGTGGGTGATAAGTTGCGACTTCCACATACAAGCGCTTTGATTCCTTCCTCTTGTTCTAGTTAGCTCGTCAGTGGACTGGCCTTAGAAGGGGTTGCCGTGTAACGGCAGTCCTGTGGCTCCTCTGCTTTACTGAACAAGGCAGCTTGGAAATATTTGGCTTTAGTATTATTTGGGCTTTCCTTATTTGAGAGTGGATCTTTTTCTTTCAATTCCCCATTTCCATTTGCTTTAAAATCTTTAAAAAGTTGTCTTTACTCAATACTTGTGAATAGAAAGTACTTAGAGGAAGAAAAATAGTGAGCTGGAAATATTCTAACCACTGATAATGTGGCCCATGGAAAGGACAGGAAAAATCATATGTAATTTGCATTTTAAATATAAAATTTGAGAAGCAACAACACTTTGGGCTGACATTTTGGCAAGAATCTATAATACAAAAGTGAGGCTTATGGATACTTCCTTTCTCCTTCATGTAGGTGGATTTCAGAATAATCCTACCCTTTAGGTGTAGAGAACATGTTGACTAGAGTTTCCAGCCATTGACCCAGAAGAAGGTGCAGAGCAGACTTACAACCTATCTTTATTATGTTTTGCTTGGTAACCAAACCTAATGCCAGAACTGAGCAGCTTTCAAAACAAACAATAAAACAAAACAAAAAACCATTTTGTATCTACTTGTCATTCTGTGATTCCCAAATGAAGGGTCATTCTGTGATTCAGAAATGAAGGTCGGGCTCAGCTGGGCGATTCTTCTGTGTGGTAGCAGCTGGGGGGAGTCTCATGAGGTTGTATTCACACATGGTGGCTAGGAGATGGCTTCATGTCTGGCCCCTTGAGGGGCATGACTAGGACACTAGGATTTCTCTCCACTGGCTGGCCCGTGTTTGGGTATACGGCAGCATTCCAGAGAGTGAATGTGGAAGCTGCAGTTGGTTCAGGTCAAGCTATAAAGTTGGCCTCTTTTCTTCTGGATCCTGTTGGACAAATCAATGATTTGGGTTGGTTCTATAACAAGGGAATGAGCGAGGGAACATGGCAGGCGACCTTTGAAGTGGGCAATATGGTTGCAGCCATCTTTGTAAACAGAATCTCAGGTTTTATTAGAGATCTAAGAGTCTGTTAGGGATCTTAGGATCTTTTCTATGTGGAGTTTGAGCCCTGAGCCAGCCAGTTAAATTAGTATTCGGGGGAACGGTGGTACGGGACAAAACAAACAGCTGATGTTCTTACAGAAACCTCTGCTGCAAGCGGATTCTGACCCTGGTAAACTGTGTCCAGTCGCCTTTCCAAGGCTGTTAACCTTTACAGATGCAGACTGTCTTCTTCCAGAGCTGATTCCAAACACCCTTCCAAACTGCCCAATGCAGAACGCACTGCCCCTTTAGCGGCCCTCGCAGAGGCCCGTACAGAAGTCCAGCGTGTGCACTCTTCTGAGCTCGCTCACATTGAGGCCTGCAGTCTGGCTCTTGCAGCATGGCATTCCAGGGTGCGAGACTGTGAATCCTCCCACTCCTTCGGGCCACACTGATCAGAAAAACTGAAAGTAATTTCAGGGCAGCTACACTTTTCTTTCTAGAACACAGTCCTACTTCTAGACCAAGTCTTCCTGTCTGCTCCAGCAGGCAATGCTGTTAAACATTGCTTTTTAAAAGTTTTCAGGTGAATCCTGGTAAAAACCACATCTTTTGTATCTTAGTTTAACCCAGCATTAGAATTTAATGGAAATGCTGAGCTGAACCATCAAAACTGGCATGATATAGTGTTACCAGCACCTGTCAGAATTGTGTAGTTCCTGTAGATCTAATAATCACACATCTGTGGATTAGGCCAGAGCCCTGGTGATATTGATATACTGGTTACCAATTGGGCTGCTAACCATGAAGTTAGAAGTTCAAAACCACAGCTTCTCTGCCAGGGAATTTGGGGGGCAGGGTGGAGCGGGGGAGGAGTTACGGGAAACCCACAGAGATAGTTCTGTCCTATCCCAGAGGGTTGCTATGAGTCAGGATTGACTTCTTGTTACTGAACTTTATTATGGGTTAGGCAGGAGAAAGACTAAACTGGGCTTTCTACTCTGTAAAAAGTTAGTCTTGGGAAGGCACGGGCTATGGGGGCACTGTGAGTCAGAGTGTGACTCAGTAGCAGTGAGGTGTTTTCATGTATTAGGTGTTGCACTGTTAACCACAAGGTTGACTGTGGAACCAGTTGTCTGCTCCTGTAAACATTTACAGTCTCAGAAACTATACAGAGTCCTATAAATCGGAATTGACTTGATAGCACTGTGTTTGGTTTTGGAGCTGTTAAAACTTAAGTAAAACTTATGATGGTGGAACTGAATGGGTTTAAAATTAAAATGAATTTGAAATGCTATTTAACCATTTTTAGAGAAAGTAATTTTTCATTTGTAAGAATATTTTGAATAATTTTATTTACTTTTTTTTTACTTTTCTGAAAATTATTTAGAAAGGCCTACAGCAGAACTCTTGACTTTCACCGATTTAAAATATAAGGGATTGGCTTTGTCATTTTCAGTAAGGAACACATTTCATTCTAGAAACAACTTAAAAGCTGAGAATTACTGTAAGTGATATTTGAGAGTGTGGTCAGGATGATATAGTGGTTATGCATTGGGTTGCGAGCCTCATGGCTGGCAGTTTTGAAACCACCAGCAGCTCTGTAGAGAAAGACTGAGCTTTCTACTCCTGTAAACAGGTATGGTCTTGGAAACTCACAGGGGTCACGGTGAGTCAGCAGTGATTTAATGTGAGGTTTTTTGAGAGCGAGATCACTGGTGTGGAATGGAGTGCTAAACCAGGAAACTCCTCCCAAGTAACTTAAAAAACCCCACTGACATCCTTGCAGACCCAAGGCTGTAAACCTTTACAAGGCTGTGAAACTTTAGGGGAGCAGACAGCCCCATTTTTCTCTTGAGGAGAGGCAAGTAGGGTTGGTTAGCAGTCCAATGCTTACCTACAGTGAACATTAGAGGTTCTGAAGGCTGGCATGTGGTCTCTGGGCCAGCTGCATCATCAGCATCACCCGGGTGCTGGTTAGAAATGCCAACTCATGTGCCCCTACCCCCCGACACACACTGACTCCCTTATCTCTTAAAGGGTGGGGAGTGTAGGAAAGGAGGGAAACTTGTGTTTCAACAGATTTCCCAGGTGACTCTTACATGTGGTGAAGTTAGAGAAGCAACATAATAGAGGAGTTCCTTACTCAGCTGTTTACCTGAAATTGTCATTTCTATTAGGAAGTGTCCCCAAAGATCCTTCAGATAATGTGGGAGTATCTCTTTTTAAAGTCAACATATAATTTGCATACCATATGATCCATCAATTCTAAGTCTACAGCTCAGTGATGTTTAGTAATTCATAGTTGGGCAACCATTCCTAAAATCTAGTTCTGTAATACTTTGAACACTGCCCATGCTCATTTCCAGTTATTCCTTGTTACTACGCCTAGTAGACCTAGCAGGCTACTCACTGTCTTCCCAGATCGGCCTTTTTTCAAAATTCCATACAAATAAAGCCATGCACTATGCATTCTGTTTTTGAGGTTCATCTAGGTTGACCATGTACCTGTATTCTAATGTATGAGCTTAATACATTTTTTTCTCCATTCACCAGTTGATGGGCATTTAGATGGTTTCTACTTTGAGACCATTATAAATAATGCTGCTGTGAACATTTATGTACAAGCTTTTGTGAGGCACATGTTTTATTTCTCTTGGGTAGGTACCCAGGAGTGCAATTGCTGAGTAATAAGCTACATCTGCATTTAACCTTGTTTAAGAAAAAGCCAAATTTATATTACAAAGTGACTGTACTATTTGACATTTTCACCAGCAATTTATAAATCTTCCCTTTACTTTGCTCCTCTTCAACACTTGGCACTGTAGTGTGAATTACAGGCATTCTAAGAGGTGTGTAGTGTACCACAGTGTGGTTTTCATTTCCACTCCCTGATGACCAGTGATGTTGAGCATTTTTCATGTGCTCATTAACAATTCATATGTTGTTGATGAAATGCCTCTTTTACCCATTTGTATTTTACTTTGTTTATTCTGATTACTGAGTTGTAAAAGTTATTTACATATTCTGGGTACATTTCTTGTATAAGACATCTGATTTGCAAGTGTTTTCTCCAAGAAACAGATCTAATAGGGGTTGAAAGTAGAAAACTTCTATTAGAAAGCACAGGGGAAATTTTTCATGATCTTAGATCAGGCAAGTAATAATTAAGTACATTATACCAAAACCAAATATTTTGAGTTGCTTTTATATGTGGTGTGAGGTAAGGGTTTTAAATCCCATTGTTAATTTTGCACATGTATATCCAGTTGGTACTGGTGCCATTTGTTGAATAGATCTTCCATTGCCCACTGAATTCCCTGGGCAGAATTCATTGTGAAAATTCAAATGAACCTTGTAATTATGTAAAGGCTTATGACTGGATTCTTCCTTCCGTTCCACTGTTCTGTATAGCTCTAATTGGTTACTTGTAGCCTTCATAGTAATTTTTCATATTGGATATTGGTTGTTCTCCGGGTTGATTCTTTCTTTGTAAAACAGTCTTGGCTCTGTATGGCTATGTGAATTTTAGGGTCAGCCCATGGATTTCTTTCTCTTTTTAAAAAAATTAATTAATTTGTTTTAATTGTTTTATTAGGGGCTCATACAACTTTTATCAAAATCCATACATACATCAATTGTGTAAAGCACATTTGTGCATTCATTGCCCTCATCATTCTCAAAACATTTGCTCTCCACTTAAGCCCCTGGCATCAGCTCCTCATTTTGCCCCTTCCCCCTCCCTTCCTGCTCCCTCATGAACCCTTGATAATTTATAAATTATTACTTTGTCATATCTTACACTGTCCAACGTCTCCCTTCACCCACTTTTCTGTTGTCCGTCAGCCTGAGTATTTCTACAGAACAGTGATGTGCTTCGGAATCCTGCTGTTCACCCCTCAGGAGGAGTCCACATGGTATCTGACTGTGATTGGAGAGGTCGTAATACCCCAGTCTGGGAGAGCATTTTTCCAGGGTAGGCAAGTCAGGTTTAATAAGCACTGTGGGAGAAAGGACCTGGGCACCTCCAGAGCAGTGCTGACTCCTGGTGCTGCCCTCAGTGTTGTGCTGCTCCGCCCACAGCCATTTGGATGAGAATGAGAGAAGGTTCTGCAACCAGTTTAGCAGGATGCCTTTATATTCTTTTTCAGCCCTTTCTTCTTTTAATAAAGAACAAATCCAAAACTTACTGCCATTGAGTCGATTCCAACTCGGCCACCCCATCAGTCACAAAAGAACCACCCCACAGGATTCTCAAGGGTATAAATTTTTACAGAAACAAAGTGCCTCATTTTTCTTCCGCAGAACAGCTGGTGGGTTTCAACTACTGGCCTCACCATTAGCAAACAGCCCAGTGCTTAACCCACAGTATCACCAGGACTCCGCCTCTTGCTGGCCATATTTAAACCAGCGGGTTTTAAAGTAGCCTGGCTAAGACCAGTTCCCTCTGCACTGAGCTACGGAAAAATTATTGGTGAGTTGCTTTTATCAGATTTTTTCATCCTCCCTGTGTAAGCTTCCCTGTATCACTCGGACTAGATGGGCTTTTATCTTCTCCAAGGCTTGCCACGTTCCCTTGCTCAGTTTACTTTGAGGAATATTTTCTCTCTTTGCAAAGGCTGGCTGCGCATCTTTTGACGGTTTAAATGTGTATTTCTTTTGAACAGGCTGCCTTCCATGGCATAATACAGTTCTTGTCTCCCGTCCACCTCACTCGGCCTTGTTGTGCTGGATCCACTTAAATCCAACCACTTCTGTTGAGCTAAAATTAGCTCTCTACAGGCTATTGTTTTAGGCCCCAGCAGGAGCATGGGGAGCCCTGGTGGTTCAGGATGGAAGCACCAGTGGGTTGGCGGTTCAAAGCCACCAGCTGCCCTGTGAGAGACTAGTGTGATCTTGACCTTGAGAACTGAAACCGTGGAACTCTGGCAGTCTTCTGGGAGTGAGCCTTCTGGGCTGTGGGAACAGAATTCTTACCCTTCAGGCCTTCTTTAATCGACTCACCTTCCTGTCTGACTTCACAAGGACCTCTATCTTTAATTGAATTATTTGACGGACATACAGTTTGCCTTAACCAACAAGAAGGCTGTGTGATAAGTGAGTTGGTGTTGTTTGGTGCTCTGGAGTTGGCTCCTACTCGTAGTGACCCTGTGTACAACAGAATGAACACTTCTCAGTCCTCTGTCACCCTACATTTGTTATCTTTAAGGCCATTGTATCTCGTTGAGGGTTTTCCCCTTTTTTGAATGACCTTAGTTTACATACATGATGCCCTTTTCCATGGACTGGTGTCTTCTGGTAACATGTTCAAACCATTTTTCTAAATCGTTTTATTAGGGGCTCATACAACTCTTTGTCACCATATATACATCAATTGTGTAAAGCACATTTGTACATTCATTGCCCTCATCATTCTCAAAACATTTGCTCTCTACTTAAGCCCCTGGCATCAGCTCCACTCTCCCTTCCTTCACTGAACCCTTGATAATTTATAAATTATTATTTTGTCATATCTTGCCCTGTCCACGTCTCCCTTCACCCACTTTTTTGTTGTCCGTCCCCCAGGGAGGAGGTTGCATGTAGATCCTTGTAATCGGTTCCCCCTTTCCAACCCACCCTCGTTCAAACCATTTCTAAGGAGTAAAGCATTCTAGCTTTACTTCCAAGAAAGATGTAGTTTTTCTTCTGACCGACAGGGTACTTGCAATATTCTTTTCTAACTAGAATTCAAAACCACTAGTTCTCCCGTGGGCTTCCTTATTCATTATCCAGCTTTCACTTGGGTAAGAGGGATGGAAGATACCCTGGCTTATGTCATGTGCACCTTAGGGCTCAAAGTGACGTCTTTGCGCTTGAACACTAATTCTCCATTGGTCATGATGTCTATTGGTCCAGTTGTGAGGATTTTCGTTTTCTTGATCTTCACCAGTAAGTGCTTCAAGTTGCCTTGACTTTGTCATCTGCATATACAGACTGTTAACGAGCCCTCTTTCACTCCTGATTCTGCTTTCCACAGCTTATAGTCCACCCTCTCATCTTATTTGCTCAGCTCACAGATCAAATACATGTCGTGAGAGAATACAGCTCTGGCCACACCCTTCCTCATTTTAAACCAGGTAGTGTCCCTTTGTTCTGTTTGAATGATGGTGGCTTGGTCTATGTAAAGGTTCTGCATGAGCTCCATGAAGTGTTCCGCAATTCTCATTCTTCTTAGTATTATCTGTCAGTTCTGATCCACACAGTCAAATGCCTTTGAAAATACCTTTTCAAATACCTTTCTGGTATTGTCTGCCAAGAGCCATTTGTCATCAGCAACAATATCATTTGTGACATGCCTTCTTCTGTATTTGGCTTGAATTTCTGGTTGTTTCCTGTTGATGTACTGCTGCAACTGTTTCTGAAATACCGTCAAGAAAAATTTTACTTGCTTGGGATTATATATATATATTTGTATATATGTTTTTGGTTCAATTATTTATTACACTGAAATTGATCTAGACATATACAAGAAAAACAGCATTAAGTCTATCATCCAATAAAAGTTTCAAATGTGCATAGTATTTGCATATGATATTGCTGGATAATCTTTGCTTTCTGTTGGGGAGTGATTGAGTACGAATATGTATCTCTTCTGGTCACTTGATCATTTAGCTGTTCTTGAGATGGTCTTGAAATTCAGGTCGGAGATAAACAAAATGCTGTTATTCGATCTCCAGCTTTGTCTCAACCACCAAGGTCTTATTTTCCACCTCTTTCTTTGTTTCCAACTTTCCTATTGTAATCATGAGTAATTTTGATTTTGATGTTCTTTCATTTTGATTTCATGTTCTTTCAGTTTCATACTGAAGAAGCTGGTAGAATTCTTTAGTTTCTTCATTACTAGCTTTAGTGGTTGTTGCAAAAATTTGAATATTAACTAATTTTGATAGGTGTATAGATATTGTCACAGACAGCATTGTGTATCAAGCTGTTTCATACTTCATACAATGCACATTCTGATTACTAGTGGATGTTTGCAGCTGTTTCTTCTCATTTTGAGTCATGCTACATCACCAAGTGAAGGTACTGGAGACTTTATTCCATTCATGCCATTAAAACCAACTCTACTTTGAGAAGGCAACCCTTCCCCAGTTACATTTTGAAACCGTGGTTCACTGTTATTCATAAGGTTTTCAGTGGCTAATCCCTCAGAAGTAGACAATTCATAACCCACTTTGTAGTTTGCTATTTGTCTAAAAGCTCTGTTGAAACCTGGTCACTGTGGGTAATCCTGCTGGTACTTGCAGTACTGGTGGAATCGCTTCCAAAATTACAGGAATGCAAGCCACCATATAGACGAGTACTGACCCAGGAGTCATATACGTATAAATTAAATAATATAATATTAAGCATCTCCAACTGATTGATCATTTCATACAATTCTCCAAAGTCAGTGGAGTTTGTGCTCTGGCATCTGTGGGCCTCTTGAAAGTAGAATCTGTTTACCTGATGTTGCTTAATATTTCCTTGAGAAGATGTCAGTGGCAGAGGGTTGGAAAGAGTGAATCAGCTAGCTGCTACTCCTGTCCTTGCAATTCGGTAGAAAAGCCTCCTCTTCACCAGACTCTGGCAGGTGTTCTGCTTGGATCAGTGGGTATTGCTTACCTAGTGCTCCTGAAAGAAAACTTGATCTTTGAGCACTCAAGTGAGTGTTCTTTGTTAGTAATCTGAAACACATTGCCTCCCAGATCCAGGAACAGAAAAACGCTTGCCAGGGCTTGAGGAAAAGTAGGCAATTTACTTAAATTTAAATGCAAGAACACTGCCTGCCCTTTGCATTGTGGTGGTGTTTTTGTTTGTTTGTTTGTTTGTTTTGTTTTTAAATTTATTTAATGCATTGACCAGTTCCACATTTCATCACCTTATGCAACCACCACCAGTAAGTGGTAGTATTAAAGGTAATTTTAAATGCATTTTGTGAAGGTTAAAGGTTTTCCATTCAACAATTCATAGACATTTTGTTTTATATCGCTGAATGCAAACCCCAGTATAACACCTTGTGTCTCACTTCTTTTGTTGTTTCTACGCCTAACCCTGCTGAACTTTGTTCTTGATCTTTCTGAGGTGTGGGGATCTCCCTCTGTTATTGTTCCCCTACTACATCTGTCCATCATTTGGCTGAAAATTGAGCCATTTTGGTGAGTTGTTTCCAGACCTGCTGGGTGACTAAGGGCTTTTGGGGGGACTGAGGAGGGGGGAACGTTATTAGTGGCCTCTATCAGACCAGCGAGCCCCATCTTTTTTCTCTTTGTTCTACATTGTTCTCTTTGATTCTTTTCCAGTTCTGTTTTCAAGGTGGTGGACCCTGATGTTCAATTGTTTTCACTCATCTTTTCTCTCTCTGGACAGGGAGAGACCAATATTTGTTTGTACCTGAGTGTGTTATTTTATTGTATGCTTTTGTTTTTAGGCATTTATTGTGGATTGAGTTTATCTCTATAATATGTGTTGTCACTTCTAAACCCTGATGGCATAATAGCTTGTGGGTTGGACTACTAACCAAGAGGTAGAAGTTCTAATTCACCAGCTGCTTCGTGGGAGAAGATAAAGCTTTCTTCTCCTATAAGGAATTATAGGGGCAGTTCTACTCTGTTCTATAGGGTCAGTATGGGTCTGAATAGACTCAATGGTAGCGAGTTTGGTTTGGGTTTTGGTATAATCCCATTTATGGTTTCGTTGTCTTTGTTATGCCAGTGAGGCAGGATTATTGTATCTAGAGCCAATCTCTTTGAAGATGTAAAGGAGACTAAACAATCCAGCAGAGTACAAAGCAGAGATAAGGGAGAACGCTGAGGAACCAGAAGCTGAAGAGACAGGACCTTCCGCCTAAAGCTTCCCATACTATGAATTTAGACTTCTGACCTTCCTCTTAAACTGCGAGAAAATAAGTTGCTGTTTGTTAAAGCCGTGCACTTGTGCTATCCTCTTTCTAGCGGCATTAGATAACCTCAGAAATATTCTTGGCCGTTTTCCCCCTTGGGAAAAGCCTGAGATGGAGACTTGAGAGTCTCTATCCTATATATAGACAGGGCGGATACCCAGGAAAGGCTACTGCTAAGAAGCACAGTGTTTTGATGGAGGCCGAGGTTTCGTAACCCCACTGCAAGGAGGATGCTGTGACACTGTCAATTATTTGCTTTGCCACACTCTGGCCTGAACTTGACTTTGACCGCGTGAGCCGTATTGCACCTGGTATCTGTGAACCCTCCTTTCTTTCAGTGGGAGCTTCTCTTTAATGATCTTGCCGTGCACTCCCAGGTGAATGTAACCTCTCTCCTTAGCACCGTTCAAACTCAGGGATCACTGGAGTCATGAAACAGAGGTGCTGCCTGCGGATGGTTTAATTTTGACTGGAGAAGAATAAGCATCCTGGACATGAACTGGCTTTCTTTGATGCCTCTGCTTCCCATTGTGTGTGCATCTGTTGCTGGCCTGGTGGTGGTTTGAGAGTTAAGCTTAGTTTGCCCTAAAAGGCGTATGTGCCCATCGGAGAGAGCAAAGTTGTGGAACTCTCTTAGGTGTTAAGGGCCTCTTAAAGTTAATGCATTTTATCTCAGGACCTCAAGTAGGTGTTTTATAATTTATAAAACATTTTTACTATAAAGACCAGTACAGAAAAACATATAGCAAATATCTGTGTACCCATCACCAAGATGAAACTTTATACCCTGAGGATTTACCTATCCTTGTACCATTTAGCTTAAGCTCCCAATTTTGTGTGTGTTTAAAAAAAAAAAGGAGTGTAATGCATCTATCTGTTTGACAGTTAAACTCACAGCTTTCTATTCTTGAGATTTATTCTCACAGATCCAGCTCATTTATTTAGACTGATAGAGTGGTCCATTGGTATATGGAGAAATGAACCTTCATTTATTCATCTGTGTGCACAAGGGACAGTTCATCGGAGTCTACATATTAGTCATTACGAGTAGTACCACAGTGAACACTTCATGCAGTCAGTTCTAATCATCATTGGTAGACTTGTTAGTAGATTGGAGTCCATCATATTGCCGAACATGTGTTAGTTCTAGTAGCTTGTAGATTCCCCTGCCTTTCCTCAGGTAGATAATCGTATCACAGTTGGGTTTCTTCCTTTCTAGTAGTCCTTAAATCTCTTGTCTCTATTTATCTCCCTGTGTGCTTGGCCTGTTAGATTAAAGCTCTTAAAGTGTACGTGCTTGTCTTGTTCTGATCTTGGGAGAGATTTTCATTCTCTTGTAACCAATCTGTGTCCACTGACATTTTTTACTCAGGTAAGTGGGAAGTTGCTATCCCACTTTAAGTGTGTGCTACCATCTGCTTGTCGTGGTACCTGTATAAATGTGTGGCTATGAAGAAACAAGCTTCATCCCACCAACATAGTGCCCCATGAAAGTATTAAAATCCATAGTACCTAAAAAATTGTTCTTATTTCACTCAGTATCTTTTATTACTCATAACGGTTTCAACAGAAAAGTCAAAAATTCAGTCTTGAACAAATTGCGTAATTATTCTGATTTCGTGTATAGTGTTGTCGCAAAAAGCAAGGCTGCTGTGGCTGTGGGATTGAAGATGTTTCCATCTGTGCGTCTGGTCTGAAGAATGGGTGTCTGGAATGGCTCAGGGAACTTGTCTACACTCTCCCTTTCTCATTAGGAGAGCCAGAGAGATGACCTGGATCCTTTCAATGCCCCCATGACAGGCTGATGGGGAAGGTAAAACCTGAGGTGGTGGGGGCAGGATGTGTATTTTACAAGGCCAAGTTTTAGCACAGAGATGGCATGGGGGCTGATGTGGTGGGGGTTTTCTACAGTGCCTGGCAGGACAATTCCAGCAGTGAAGGTTCCTCCTCTCATCAGGCCAGTTTCGGGGTGTGGTTTGGCCTTGTCCTTCAACAGCTTAGTTTCCATCCCATGCTGCCGTGCCAGCTCAGGCCATTTCTGTAAGAGACACCCAGTATCCTTGTTCTTAAGGTTTTTTCTAATTTACCCAGCCATTTTCTGCAGGTTTCTGTTTTGAATCTTTTTTGGGGGTCCAGTTCTCTTCCCTTCTAACTTTCTGAGTGCACTCTGAGGTGCTTTCTCCCCTTGGTTTTTGAGTTAACAACTCAATGATTTTCCATTTTTATTTTCCAGTATATTGATTTTTAATACCTTTGTTTATAAAACTGTACAACTCAGTGCAAATTTATTCACCCATCTAAAGTGCACATTTTTCTGCATGTGTGTGTGTATTCACAGAATTGTGCGACTGTTGTCATAGTCGATATCAACATTCTCATTATCTCCAAAGGAAAACTCTATACCCTTTGGAGTTGCCTGCTCTCACTCAAGCCCCTCAGCCCTGTTGTTGGGGTAACCCCCAACTCCAGTTCTAAAGTAAGCCCCCAGCTCTGAGCAACCACAAATCTACTCTGTCTCTCTGGATTTGCCTATTCTGCTATATGCTTTTTAAAACAATAAATTTCCCCCTAGGTTGTACATTAGCTATATCCAACGAGCTCTTTTTAACCACAAGGGGCTCATGTTTAACTTACGTTTAATTCTTCCTAAAAAATCACTTTGCATTCACCTAAAAAGCTTATGCTAATTTAGTATTCAGAATCCATGACTGTAGACTATAACATGAAAGTATCGGTCATAGATCTTTTAGTGTCATTGACAAATTTCTTTAGGTGTCCTCCCTTTTATAGTTTCTCTTTCTTTGGAATTTTGGGTTATTCTCTATGTATTTAATTTATTTTAAGTATACTTGTCTTTTTTTTTAAGTGTACTTATCTTACAGGCAGAATCTGTCAGTTGATACTGTTTTCTGATTCTTACCCATAGTGTGTTATTTCCCTTGTTTAGTAATTTTTGCCTGTGAGCTCATCTTAAGCAGAGTATGGTTACAGATCTCAGGAAGGCTTTTCTTTCCCCTGTAAGCTTCTTCTTTTTTTTTTGCCAAGGCCACAGCTGGTTAAGTCTCCTGTCTTTGGGGTATTAGGGCTATGTCTGTTCCAACTCTTCATTCCCCAGGGATTTAGGGACGCTTCTCTTATCCTGTGGGCTGTGATTCCCACATAAAGGGCTTAGGTTTTTGTACCTGGGAGTTCCCGATTCAGTCTTTTGTTTTCCAACAGGTTTAGCTATCTGTGTAGCAGTAGCTTTTCTGCTGGCCTAGGCTATCATGTTGCTGTCACTGGAAGTTCCCCTGATTTTATTTTCAGAATCGAGACATGCCCCTTAAGAGATCTTTTTCTTCTGTGAGCTTTCAGCAGATGATACACTTCAGTTCAACACATGAGCATTTGCATGTGTCAGTATGGTGTTCTTTCCAGTGTGATTAAGCTGGAGCAAAGTTATTGCATTTAAGAAGATGAAAAGAATTGTGGTTTGCTTCCCTGCTGTGGTGGCAGTTAGAAGGATTTATGACTTTTTAACATTTCCTTCTTTTAGACAGTGCCTTATTTTCAGCAACAGATGGAAACAGCTATGTCTAGAGCAACCCTGCTTTGACAAACCCAGGCCTGGTAATGAGTGAAATAGTTCAAAAGTAAGCAGCACTGTAATTTTCAGTTTGTAAGTTTGCAGCCACGCCAAAAGAACTGTTGAAAACGTTTATTTTCTTCCATTTGACCCTCTCAACTTACCCTCAGAGCTACCTGCTTGAATGACCCTACCCATAGTATTTTAATGTAAAGCCAAGATAACAATCCATAAGAAAGGAACACTGTCCACAGGCATAAATGGCTTGGACATAGCAATGAACATTTTTGGTAACATTGATAAATACTCCTTGAATTAGGAGATTAGAAGGGACTTTTGTGGGTGACCTGGAAACTTCCATGGTAGGAACTCGACAGGGAGCAAACAATTAGAGTGGTTGCTCTATTTCCGCACTTAAACCGAATGGAGAGATGGGGTGGTGAAGGACACCTGTTGAGAATCATCTGAGTCAAACCATTTATTATGGTGTTATAAGAAGCTATAAAAATAATAGTAGTCCCCTGTATTCATACCTGTCACCACACATACACTACATGATTATACCAAAATGAGGATATTGGTGTTAGTAAGATCCAAAACCTTATTTGGATTTCAGCAGTTTTACATGTAGGCCGATATGTGTGAGATGGAAGAAAGGTGCGTGTCGGCAACCCGCCGGCACAATCCTCCTCTGTCCTACAGGGTCAGGAGCAGCTTGAAAGTAGTGAGTGGAGTTTATGTCTTGAGCGTGTGTGTGTCGTTTTGTGCAGTGGCATCCATGTGTAAACGAGGTATCTACCACTAAAACTAAGATACACCTTCTGGTCCATCGCCACCCAGCTCTCTCCAGTCACACACCACGAACTCCCACAACCACTGATCTGTTCTCTGTAATTCCATTGTTTGATAATGCTATATATAAAGGGAACCAATTGACTTTATTCACTCAGCATAATTTTGAGATCAATTCAAGTGCGTGTGTCAGGAGTCCAGTGCTTTTTATTGCCAAGCACAGTATTTCCTGGTATGGGAAGGCCACGGTTTATTTAACCCAACACAAGAATTATATATATTAAAAAAGAAAAGAGCCTTCTGTGTGGGCACAGCTACGACATGACCTCCAGCACCACTGTCCCAGACAGAGCTTTTTGACTGTGCTTGCTTTAACACGTATCTATCCACCCATCAATCCATCTTCGTTTTTGTGACACATTTCAAAGTGAATTGCAGGCATCTGTGCATTTCTCGCTAAATATCTGAACATGCATATCATTGACTGGTATTCAGTATTTGTTTATAGTTGTGCCCACCCCCCTCGATGTAAATTTGACATACAGTGAAACGCATACATTTTAAATGTGTGTGGGCTAACGGTTTCACAAGTGTGTGCATCAAGTGCAACTCAAGCCCTGTGACATAAGTCTCCTGTAAGCCCCTTGATTTGGTGTGTGTTTTAAAACTCCTTATTGTGAGTTGGATGGAGGTTTACAGGGCAAATTCATTTTGATGCACAAGCTTTTAAAGCACCCTTGGTGGCCTGAAGAGCCTCCTCTGGATTCAGCATTTTATCCTATTTTCTCTATTGCCAACGGTTCATCTGTGTAACCCTCCTTCCGTCGAGCTATCCTCCTTTCACCAGATGTAGTTTTCGCATCTTCAGGATTCTGTGCTAGGCTATGCTCCTTTGGAATCCACTGTCATCGATTCGATTTCCACTCTAGCAACCCTACGGGACGGGGAACTACCCCTGTGGGATTTTGAGACTGTTATTCTTTACATTGACATTTGATCGACTCATCTTTGTTCAATGAAGCAGCTGGTGGATTTGAACTGCTGCATTTTTTCCATTGGAGCACAACGTGCAGGTTTGAAAAATGGGGCTTGCTGATATGCGGCGGGTGGGGAGGGGTTCTATTTGCCGTTTGGGAACAGATATGGGCTTGTGTTCCCAAGGCTGGGCCTGCTAGGACCTAGCTCCCTGAGGCCTTTCCATTGGAAGCAAAGGGTCTTTCTTAAAGCATCCTGCCCTGGGCCTGCTGGCTGCCTTCCCAAAGCTCTATTTATATATCCCGGAGGGAATCAAGGGGATTTCGTCTCACCTCCCACCCTGCTTTATAAAATTAGTTCAGGTGGGTGGTTAGAACCTAAAAGTCAAACACCAGTTATCTAAATATACATGTGAGGCTGGAATCGCGGGTCAGGAAAAAAGCGTGTTCTCCAACTGGAGGATCCCATGTGGAAAGATACAAATTGGAGGTGTTCCTCGGTTCTCTGCCACCTGAAATTCAAATCCCCATTAAGGGTGGGTCTAATGCAAAAAACACAATCCATCTAAATAAGCAGAGTAGATTCATGTAAATAGTTACTTCCTGTGTTCAGATGAGACTTTTTCCATTTGTGCTTCAGTATGCATGTGTCACCTTTTGAAGAAAAAAATCTAGATTTCAGAAAAGCCCCTCTAGGGTATCCCTAGGTTGTCCCCACTGCCCCTGTTGAGGCCATTGGTTTGTACAGCTCCTCCCAGCATCTTGAACATGCCCCCCCCACCCGCCCCGGGTTCCCTTTGGTGTTGACAGGGTCTTCCTAAGCCCTTCTCAGACACTGACTTAACAGTGTGTCTCTTCCTTCAGACAACACGCTTAACTCACATTTTAAATGATTTCACAAACACCACACCCTTTTGACAGGTCACTTAGTACTGTTTCCCCCATTAACAATCAACACACACAAAACCTCAATGCTGTCAACTTGATTATGACACATAGGGCCTTAGAAGTTAGACCAGAACTGCCTCTGGGTTTCTGAGGAGCAGCTGGTGGTTTTCAACTGCTGGCTTTGTCGTTGGCAGCCCAGCACCAAACCCACAGTGCCACCAGGGCTGAATAGTCCACCAGTCAGATCATGTGGACACTTGATGCTTCCTCGGCCGTGTCTTCCACCTGAAGTTCTCCAGGGGCATTACCTGATCGCCCTTCTGTACCTCTCCTGACATGATGTCCTGGAAAGAAGACTGGCCTTCAGGAGTCGCATCCTCTTCTCACCTTGTAGTTCCATCCAATTCAGTGAGACCTCCATCTGTGGGGTATTTCAGCCCCTTCTTGCCTTGCATATTCGCACCCCTTTCCTTTCGTCAAGTATGAGCAAGAGGGTCTGCATCTCTCCCTGGCCTGCTCCTCCTCTTTGGCTCTTTTGCTCTGGAACATTGATGTACTTGGTACTGTGACCAGATCAGCCTCCTAGCATCCATGCAGAAAGAGGGTCTTTGTAACAGCAGAGTGAATAGAGAACACGGCTTTCGTCTCCCCACTAGCAAGTCAGGCTCTGTCTCAGGTGAATTGACGTGTGTGGGAACATCATGACATATTCCCCTTTGGCTTCATCTTTCCTGGATAAACTATTTCTCTGGTCTAAATTAAGTGGTAGCTCAAACTTGGGGAGTTTAGAATCATGCCTCTCTGTGAGCTTCTCCATGCCTTCCCTCCAGCCCCTCAGTCTGAGATTTAAAACCTACACTTCACCGAAGGCACCGTGGCTGCTCTTGCGCAGAAGCTGGACCACAGCATGCTCCTTGCTCTTGGCCTTGGAGGACTGCCCTCGGAGAGTGGTGTCTTCCTGGGGAGGCCGCAGGCTGATGATGCAGGTCCCTGTCCCTTCTGACCAAAGACTCGGGGAAGAAACTTCATCCATCCATCTCTGTGGAGCCACATGTCTGCTGGAAAGCCAGAAGGAAGTCCACTGTGGTCACCCTTCTGTACCCCATTTACAGCTCTCCAGGTGGTCCTGGAGAGGAAAGAACTTGTATTTTACAGAAGAAAAGCTGCCTGCGAACATAGCCGTAAAGGGATAATTATTGCCTCTCCAACGGATATTTGCTTCTCCTTGAAAAGTCAACCTCTTCTCCAGCTGAATACATCTTCAGATGACCGAGAGAGTGAGTGTGTCTTAGAGAAGCTTCAAAGAACACACGTAGCATTTTGTTCTCTCTGACCTTTCCTCAGGAAGGACAGTTGCTAGCCACACTGCTCAGAACTTGGAGGGTGTCAGTTCTTCCATTGCCGAGTAGGAATATTTTATTTGCTTAGAATCAGGAATACTTGTTAGAAAATTCTGAGGCCGGTAAGTCATTTTAGGTACCAATAGCAGCCGTTATTTCTATGGGCATCCTTCACCCTTGAATTCCTTACATTGCTACATCCTTGCAGAAGAAATAGAATCTTCCGTGGTAAGAGCTCAAGGAAGGTGACGCAGGGAAGGCATTATCTCCTTCCTTCAATCCTGGGGTAAAAGCCAACTGGCTGTGTCAGCCCACATTTTGGTCAGGTGGTGCTCTGGCAGAGACCCTGTAAATAGGGTGTTGGGTTGAAGTTTCAGTTGTTTTCCATGAGAGTAGTGTTTGTAACCTGCTAGTGTCTGTGACGTGCACAGGCTTGAAAACCTGGCGTATAATTCTGACTGATGGTGGTGTTTGCTGTTGTTGGTTAAAGAGGAAGTGTGGGGTTGATCACCTTTGACCAGAGAAACTCTGTCTTTGAACAAGAGGTAAAGATTTTGAAGCGTGTAAGTGGTCTGCTGTGGGAAGACAAATCACTATAGACTTGTCTCATGAAGGGAACAACCTCCTTCCTGCAGTAAGAATCCCTGTGGGAAGTAACCAGAGACGGCCCTGGCTATCTCACTGCCGGAAACAAAATAAAGCGAACATACCGAGATGCATGGACATCCTTTATTTTTATGGTTAGCCAAGGTCAAAATAAGTCCTCCGTGCTGCCTGGTTTACTGCTTTGAGAAACCATTGAAGTCTTCCTATGTGTCTAGAGGTGACGTATATGTGACTCTTAATGTGATTCTCCGATGAAGGGGTGAGAATGGAGAGTGTTTAATGAGCTTCCTTAGAAGGGGAGGCCAGCGTCCCCACTGCAGGGACTAATGGGCTTTGGCGGCTGATCCTACTGACACCTATGAAGGAAAGAACCCAGAACGAGTGGAGTGGGAGAACTGCCTTCAGGAAGGCGAGAAAATAGACAACACTGGCTCCGTGCATGAGGCCCCTCGCCTTGTTTGAGGAAAATGTCGCAGGAAGTCGTTCCTCCTCCAGGCACTTTCTGATTGAGTTTCCTGGGGTCTTTGGCACTTAGCATGCTTGGGGGAAAAGTTTACCTGACAACTGTTGCTGCTGTTGGCCATTGTCGCAGCGATCCCAGCTCAGAGTGAGTGGCTCCCTGTGTTCTAGAGTAGTTCGGCCCTGTAGGGTTTTCATCGCTGCAAGGCCTTCCTTTCCCCTCGTTGGGTGAATTCCAACCCACCAGCCTTTTGGGTGGCAGGCAGCCGCTTCACTGCTGCACCACCAGGGTTCTTTTATCTTCCGGAGTAATGCTGCTGCATTTTCTCTCAGGCTTCTTCAACATCTCCTTGGGGTTTCTCTCATTCAGAAGATGTCTCAGCTGGCACTAGGGCTCCCTGGCTACCCCCAGCCTGTCACCACTCCTCTGCTTCCTGCCCTTCTGTGATGCCAGCATAGCTCAGATGCTTGGTTTGTGCTTGCCCATGCCAAGCCGATCCTGATCTAAATGGCGTTTAGTGCAGTCATCCCAACACAGATAGAGAGGGAGGCAGAGTCTTGTTGTCTTGTCCACTTCTCAGGAATTACCTTGGTGGATCAACACCTGGAGGTGTTTAAATGTGTTATTTTGGCCTGGGCTTAGGAGGCGATTGATGAGCCAGGTGGCTAGAAGCTCAAGTGCTGAGAAGAATTCACAGTCCCTGAGACGTAGTCCATGTCCATGTCCACATTCCAGCCTTGTCTTTCCAAAGCCCTAAGGAATAGGGAAGGAAAGAACTCAATTGGTAACCAAGAAAACCAACAAACCCGGCTTTGAGCTTCCCTAGCTGCTTTGGGAGAAAGTCAGTGCCTGTCTACCTTGGCAACTTCTGATTCCACAGGGGGTCGTGGGTGGAGAAAAGCAGGGGCCTCCAACGCCATTGTAAAGCCCTCAGCAAATTGGGGGCTCAAGAGAAGTAAACTTTATTTTGCCCGGCCGGGTACTCACAAATACATTAATATTTGACCTACCCCTGTTCCGGTTCCTTCTCTGCAGGACTATATACTCATCTGGTTGTGGCCTGGCTGCCTGCTCTTGGTTAGGCTGGTGTACAGCCACAGCCATTTCTTGGCTTCCAGAAACCTTGCTCCCAAGGGGTCCTATGGAACAGCCCAACAGTAAGATTAAGAGTTGTCAACAGCCTCTCCAAACAGCGAGAGGAACGGTGAAAGGTGATGCAGTTATTCCACGGTGGCAACAGCCATGCAAGAAATGGCGCCCTCCGGGGGCTGTGGGGCAGCTGGAGCCCTGCTGGCTAGTTAGAGGTCCTCCACCTTTATAGGGCCCTTGAGCAGAAAGCTAGTAAGTAGCACATCTCATTGCATTGCTTTGGTGCTCAGGAAAGAAGTGCTTGGATTGAATTTGGTCTCTTGATCTTGGCAAACTCCGAGGTCCGATGGCAGCAATAGGTAGTCGTGCTCTTGCTTCTTACGGGTGTAGCTTGAGCTCGAGGGCCTGGGAGACGGAACCAGTGTTAGCTCTTCCATGGCCCCTTTCTGTGCCTCCCTTGAATAGATCTGGCCTCCTCACCCAAGAGTTGCTCTGGGATTTCTGTGGTCTCTCCTTTTTCTGTTTCTCAGCTGTCCCCTAGTGTTTTCCATTTAAGGGGCTGTAACGGGCTAGGCTTTTCATATTTTAATATAACTGAGTAGACGCAGGCCCTCGAATGTCCCCGGCTTGCTTGCTATAGGAAGGCACTGCTCTCAGAATGGCCTGCAGATTAGGTAGCAGCACTCCTTAAAGATACTTCTCCCTTGCAGGCATGGCATGTGGAATTTAAAAATGAACAGCAGAGTAGATTAAGAGTAAGAACTGCCTGACCTCATGGGGGTATCTAAGAAGACTATGGCCTTTTTATTTTTGTTTGTGGCCACATGCTGCAGGTCGCCCAACTACTTCATCTGATGGATTTGACCCCTCCCCTCTTGCCTTCAGGCTGACATTGCTTCGTCTGACCCTTGGAAGTTACAACCTTGCCCTTGCTCCATTTCTCCCATTGGTTCTTTGCATATAGAGCCTAGGACCTTAGGCAGGAAGCTGGTGCCGTTTACCTGGCTAGACAGCCTGGCCAGAATGTCTTTTTCAGCTGTGGCTAGGGGAGCATCTCTCCACCACAGAAAACCAGAGAGTGCTTGGAATTGCCATGGCTAAGCGAAGATGGTGTGGCCACTTCCTCAGGAGGAAATCTAGAGTGGGGGGCAGATTACAATAGTAGAGTCAAGAAAACTGGATCTTAGTCTCAGCTGCCCCTGGGGTTTGGGAGGTGAAGGGTGCCACTGAGATCTTCTGTTCATTCTCCCTTATACTATTGAAGGTGCTAAAGGTGTGCTACCTAAGGGGTGGGGCTTTGTGTGGCCAAGACAATGTGGAGGGAAGAAGCCTGCCCCGGGGTGACTTTGTTTAAGGAAAACCAATGAGATAAGACTCAGTGATTCTTGGGATTCTTGCCATCACGTTTTGGATGGCTTCTCCAGAAGAGACCATGAGGACAAGGTTGTCGTGTCTCTCCCCCCCCCCCCCCCACGCAGAATGACTTCCCTTCTGGCCACAAGCTTGGTTCCAAGTGCCCTTTGCCACTTGGTAGCAGCAGCTGATCTGGCAGAGGGAGGCCTTTGAATGAAGCTAGGCCAAGTGTAGGAGTGATTAGAAAGCCCTCCCCCTTCCACTCCCCACCAACTTGCCAGACAGCTGGGACCATGACGCTGTTGGTTGAGATTGTATTTCCCACAGATTGATCTGTAAGAGCCTTAAAATTAGGCCTTAACTTTCGACTTGTGAGGGAGTATCTGCAATCTCCACGGCTCAGACCTGTCTGAGCAAACGGCTGCTCAGCAACTTCAAAAAGGATTCAGGCGGCTTTTTAAACTTGCTGTGACAGACCTGTTATAACCCATTTCTAATACCACGCTCAGAACCTTATTAGTTTGAGGATTCTCAGAAGCAAGAGAACGCCTGGGAGCTGTTCAGAGTCAGGTTAAGGTATCTGAGGCCCATAACACCAATCTCTCTGAAAAATGCAATTCTTAGTCTCTTGGGAATTAAGACTCCTTCCTGCCAAACCTCTGAAGGTGATTGGAGATGATTCCACCTGCAGGGTCCCAAGGTCAACACTCTGACCTTTGAATAACGATGAGAACAGCTGAAGCAAATTGAAGGGTCCTGTCTAAGTGCTAAGTTACAAAGAGTACAAACATGGGCTCTGTCCCTGCCTTTCCAAGTACTGTGGGTTCGCATTGTCACCTGCCCATTAGTCTGGGTCAGGAGCAGGGGACACTCTCTTTCCTGCCTTCCCCTGACAGATGTGACAGTGTAAACTTAACAACTGCTGTTGACCTCCTCCTGAGGGGGTGGACTCGAAGCTTGATCTGTGGGAGCAGAAGCTGCAGCTCGGTGGCCAGGGAGAGGCAAGAAGAGGGCCTGCTCATGCCCAGTGCATAAGAGTCACAAGGAGACTGCCCTGATATCCCTACTGGAGCAGAAAGCCCAGTCTTTCTCCTGAGCAGCTGCCGGTGGTTTCTCACTGCCGACCATGCGGGTTGTGGCCCATCTTGGAGTGACGACACCTCCTTGCAGCAGCTCTGAAAATATTTTGGGACACTTGCATGTGCGAGAACTGGGGCTTCTCAGTGCCTTTTATTCCTCATGGGAATAGTGCTGCTTCTCTTCAGGCAGAAGAACCGTAGGTCCTTGGCGCCTCCTCTTGGGGGTGGCCTCTAGATCACCCAGATGAACATAGGAAACAGCACATGGCTCCCTAATGTCGCATCCTCAACCTCAAGGAGCGATTCAGAAATGTGAGTGCGCATCGGCTATAAACGTGGCCGAACCTCAGTGAGAATTTTTGCCTTGCGCTCTCTGCTCAGTGCCTTTCCTGCCACACCAGAGCTTGGAGCATACTTACCAGCTGTGACCAAGCGGCCTGCAGTAGGTGGCCAGAGCAGGTGTGGACAGCCAGTCGCCACTTTATGGTAATTTCCTCTTAGGCCCCTTCACCTTTGATACTTCCCCCACACCCATTTGCTAGCCACTGGACCTGATACTTGTTCTGTGTGATAGACCTTTGAAAAGAGGTAGGGTGGCTTGTTTTAGAGCGTTTGCCTTACCAAATGAATGGAGATCACAAGCCCTAGTGGCTTTGAGAGTTGACCGGTGAAGCCTCTGAAAAAGTCCCTTGTGAACCCTGATCTTTAGCAGCCACTTGCCATCCCCTCTGCCAGCTGGCTCTGGTAGTTAGAGAAGGGTTCACTGCCACCAGGACCTGGCAGCATAGGGGCAGAGGCAGCCACTGCATGCATGGTTCCTACACAAAGAAAGGGTGAGAGCGAGTGGTCACCTTTGGAGTTGGTTAGCCTTGACCTTGCTGTCTGGTGGCCTTCTGCTTCCCTCCTGCTGGGCAGGATTAGTGAAGCCTTGGAGGTGGCCTCCTGGTTTGGAATTTTGATTCTGTTCCATGTTCTATACATTTCTAGACCATCCCAGGGAATATAGGAATCGTGTTTGCTACCTACAGTAGTGTCCAGTCTCTGAGATAAGGACACTGCACCTCTTGGTGGTTCTTGAGGGAGCCCCGGTGGCATAGGGATCTGTTAAGTTGGGCTACTAACCGCACAGTCAGCAGTTTGAAACCACCAGCTGCCCCTCAGGAGAGTGAGATGAGGTTTTCTACTTGTAAAAATTTGCAGTTTTGGGAACCCAAAGGAGCAGTTGTCTGTCCTGTAGGGTTGCTGTGAGTCAGAATTGGCTCAATGGCTGTGAGTGAGAAGGTGGCCCCAAGGCCCTGAGATGGAAATGAGACAGTTTTAGCCACTCTTGGCTGTTGTCATGCTCAGCACCCAGTGTGTGTGTCACCTGAGAGCCGAGGTAGCTCCTATGGGAAGACTGCCTGCCCAATCTGTTCGTGCATTCCAGCTGAGGAAATGTCGCTTATGCCGCCATAGACAGGTTTCTCTCTCACCCCCGCCCCCCTCCCTCTCTTCCAGTGACTTCACAACCACCTTCTCTTCTAATGATTACGCTTTTGTGAAATTAGTATAGAATGCATTCTTTTTCACCCCTCTCTCCTTTTTGGCTATCCTGTAGTCTATCAGATGAGCATTCCCCAAATCTGCCGGAGACCTCCATTAACCTTGAAAGTCAGAGGTGGTGTGGAAGCCATCAGACATCTCGCCACTTGCATCTTCCCTCCCAGTGGAAATGGCCTGGAGTATGGTTTTGAGGACTGAGGAGACCAGATCACCCGTGTGATGAGAATAGTTTGGGGAGCGGGGGGCCCAAGCGGAGGGTATGAGGCACATGAAGAGCTCATAGTGCTCAGGGACAGAAGCAAACTCAGCTGGTTAGGCTCCATGGGGAAGGGGGTGGGCTGTGACCCTGAAAGGTGAGGCAGGAGCTGTTAGCTGCTAGCCCCCTTCCGATGATCGGTCGACCCCCAACTCATCACTGTGACTATCTAGTTTTTATTGGCAGGATTTTGGGAAGCAGACCGACAGACCTTTCTTCCTACTCCATCTTAGTGTGGAAACTCCACTGAAACCTGTCTGGCACCATAACAACAGGCGCGCCCCTACTGACATGAGCATGAGCCGGGAGGTGTATTGACTGGGAATCCAACCCAGGTCTCTACCTCAACCCCCACCAGCCCCCAGAAGCCACTAAAGTTGTTTGTAAAAAGTACCTGCTTTGCTCTGTGGGGTCTACCCACAAGATAGAAGCAGGCAAGTGCACAAGGAGAATGTGTGCTGCAGAGCTGGTGCTCGCACTGAGCACTTAACTTGTCTATCGAGTAAACGCCAGCTCTCCGGGAGGAAAAATAGAACCAGACTCTGCCATGAAGTCGATGCCGGCTCATAGCAATCCTAGAGGACAAGGTAGGACTGCTCTGTCCTGGTTTCCGGGACTGTCACTCTTTACGGGAGAAGAAAGCCTCATTTTTCTCCCAAGGACCCACAAGTGGATGCAAACTGCTCACCTTGCGGTTAGCATCCTAACATGTAACTCACTACATCCTCAGGGCTCCTCCTCTTTAAGAAAGTCCTGTACGACTTTTGCATAAGGGAGACAATTGTGTTTTTCTTTGGGAAGAAAATACTGTTAAAGATGATCACAGCAGGGGATACCAAGGGCTCAAGTAGAAGAAAATGTTTTGAAAATGATGGCAACAAATGGATGTATGGATTGTGATAAGAACTTTACAAGCCCCCAAGAAAATGATTTAAAAAAAAAGATCAGCAGATTTCAAAAAAGATCACAGCAGATTTCAATAAATACATAATATATCCAGGGATATATTTTTAAGATAAAGACATTTTCCATGTGTCGTACTGTTAGAACAGGCCCCTGGTGTAGAGCCTATGCCCATTGTCCTGGAGAACGCAGGCTGTTCCGGTGGGGGCAGAGTGCTCAGGGGGTCCTTGGAATCCCAGGTGGCACAGTGGTCAATGCAGTCAGCTGATATCAAAAGGTGGGTGGTTCTGGTTAGCCTAAAAGCCCTCGAGCAGAAAGGCCTGGAAAGTAGCCATGGGAACCCCTGCCAGAGCGCAGTGCTGCTCTGACACACGTGACTTGTGGACTGGTTAGGTGGCAGTGAAAGACCTCCTGTGCTAAGCTGTACCCAGCGATGGGAAAGGGGTTCCCTGAGCAGCCAGGAAGGGTCTGGGTCCCTGTAGGTTGCTGGCAGTGAGGCAGCTGTGCCAAGTGGGGCTCAAATCTACTCCCCGTTCCTTTATTACAGACCATCTAGTTCAGGGGGTGGCAAACTGAAGTTCACGAGCCATATGGAACTCTGGATGTACGTGTGATTCTGAAGTTAAATTAAAAATAAGAACTATCGTAGTCTCATTTATTAAAATTTTAAAGGATAGTCAGATGATGGTAGTTTCATTTATTCATAAAATATATTTATGGCTCTTGAATAATTTTTAAATTGTTATAAGGGACAGGATTGGCTCTTCCATCTCTGAAGTCTGCCTATTGTAGCATGACCAGGCTGTGCATGTGTAAAGGCCTCCCCCAGCCGGTTCAGTGGCGAGAGGCTGGGGGTGGCTCTGGGTTCTGAGATCTTACAAACAACACCTTCATCACGCCTACAGCCTGGCTTCACATTCAGCCCTGCTGATTCACGCAGGAGAACAACCTTTCCCTTCTCACCAGGCAGCAGTGTGCTTACATGTCCGAGTCTCTTTCCTCTTCCATAAAATGGGTCTGGTCACGTAGGACTCCCAGCCCTCTGCCCCTCTGCACCCAGCACGTGAGTAGAGTCTGATGCTCCTGGAATCACCGAAGTTGTGAGAATGATTCTTTCTGGTGTTCACTAGCCCAAAGGGTGCACCCTTAGTCCACGCCACTAGCCCTAAAGATCTGGATTACGATTAGCCCAAGTCACGTCATGTGGCAGTCTTTCCAATATCTCCTTTCCAGCACAATAGGAAGAAAAGGGTGGGGTGGGGTGGGGGGGAGCTAGAAGAATCGGTTTGCAAATACAGAAGCCTACAATTTGAGAGCTTCATTTGTTACCTCTTTCCCCTGTGGCCACAGAGCTCTACACTGTAAAAAACATTCTTCGCTCCCCTTGTTGACTTCCTCCATTGATGTCTTTGCAAATGTGTTTTAAGTGTGGTTCCTAAAATGTCACTTCAGAGTTAGGAGGTGACACCCAGGCATTCTGGAGTGCAGCATCTTTAACTGGCCTTTATTACCATCACCTCTAGTCTAAATTCTCATCTCCAGTCCAGATCTTCCTGGTCCCTACCTTATACCAGATAACTCACACCTCAGATTTCCCAAAACTCACCATGTCCCAGAGTCATCCTTGTCGTCCCTGCCCATCTCCACGAAAACCACATTTACCCAGTTGTCAGAAACTTGAGTGTCCTTTTTAGTCTGCTCCTGTGTGCATTCTGCTAACTCTAACCCATACACTTCTCTCTGCCAGGGCTGGATACAAAATTCAGTTATCAATATAAGTCACTGGAGGACAGGTTTACCAGATGTCCCTTCAGAGGCTAAGCCCACCAGAGTCAATTAAGCAACTAACCTGAGACCACCACCCCCAGTGGACCAGGTTTTTTAAAAAATACTTTTATTGAGGGCTCTTACATATCTTATCACAATCTATATATTGTGTCAAGTACATTTACACATATGACGCCATCATCATTTTTAAAGCATTCTCTTCCCAATTGAGCCCCTGATATCAGCTCCCCATTTCTTCCCTCCCCCCACCTGCCCACCCTCAAGAGCCCTTGAGAAGTTGTAGATTATTTTTTCCATATTTTACAGCGTCCTCTTTTGTCCCTCACCCACTTTTCCATTATTCATCCCTCTGGGAGGGGGTTCTAGGTTGATCCTTGTGATCCGTTCTCCCTTTCTCCCCCCACCCTCCCCTAATCCTCCTGGTATGTCTACTCTCCTTGTTGGCCCTGAGGGGTTTATTTATCCTATCTATTCCCTGTGTTTCCAGTTCTTATCTGCAGCAGTGTGCATGCTCTGGTCTAATCTATTTTGTAAGGTAGAATTGAGGTTATGATAGTGGGGGGAAGGAAGCACCAAAGAGCTAGAGGAAAGTTGTGTGTTTCATTGGTGCTGTACAGCACCCTGACTGGCTCATCTCTTTCCTGTGACCCCTCTGTGAGAGGATGTCCAGTTGTCTACAGACGGGCATTGGGTCTCCACTCCATGCCCCACTTCATTTACATTGGGTATGGTTTAATTCTGCAACTTAGATGCCTGATACTTGATCACATCGACAACTCATGACCACATAGGCTAGTGCTTCTTCCATGTGGACTTAGTTGCTTCTGAGCTAGATGGCCGCTTGTTTATCTTCAAGCCTTTAAAATCCCACATGCTATATCTTTTGATAGCTGGGCACCATCAGCTTTCTTCACCACATTTGCTTATGCACCCATTTTGTCTTTAGCAATTGTGTCAGGAAGGTGAGCATCAAAGAATGCCAGATTGTTAGAACAAGGTGTTCTTGTGTTGAGAGAGTACTTGAGTTGAGGCCCAATAACCTTCATTCTTAACATATAGATATGAGTACATAGTTCTATTCCCCACTCATTTTATACATACATACATACATACATACATACATACATACATACATACATACATACATACATACGTTAAGGTGACCAGACGTCCCGTTTTTGAACAATTTTTCCCATGTCTCGCGGTGTTTTTAAAAAGTCCCGATTTTTGGAAAGAATGCATGACAAGCTATGGTATACGGTTTTTGGCTGCCATGTGGCTATTTCGCCAGGATATGAGTTTTATCGCTGGTGTCCCGCTGGTATCCCGCTTTACCAATGTTAAAATCTGGTCACTTTAACATGTATGTACATGCCTGTATTTAGGCTTGTCTAAATGTCCTTTGCCTCCTAGTTCTTTCCTCTGTTTCCTTTTTACTTCTCTCGTCCCACCATCATGTTTGGCTTTCATTTGGGTTTAATAATTCCTTGCTGCTACATTGCCCTTGATTGAGCACCGCCACTAGGCATCCTACGGCCTTCCATTTAGTTCACTTGCTGTTCCCAGGCCAGGGTTCTTAATGTTTTCCAGAGGCTAGTTTAAAGTTGAGTCCACCAGCCTGCTTCTCTGCACCCAGACCCCTTTGGCCTGGATGATACAGCCCCTACCGCAAAGTTTCCAATCCATTTCTTGTCCTTCTGCCTGTCTAAAATGTAAGTCAATCTCAGATGTGTTTCTGGAATGCTGCCCTCTCTCTCATTCTTAGTGTGTCCTATCTGATCCTCTCCAGCCTCCCCATTTTTTTTCATCTTACCTGTCAATCTCAACCCCCCCCCAAATGCCTTTTTATTATAGCTTAATATGCACACAGAAGCTGCTTAGATAGAAGAATATGTCCCAAAGTATTGCTGCTCAAGGCGCAGTGCCCACACACACAAGCTCATTCCAAACAGAACCTGCTTAAGCATGTCCCCATAATCAGCGGATGGCCGAGGACCAGTTCTCTTAGCAGTGTCCTTGTCTTGGCCTCAGGCGTCTGTCTGTTTTTGGAGATTGCAAAGGGGTCAGTCACCTTGATTTTTTTTTAATCGTTTTATTGGGGGCTCTTACAACTCTTGTTACAAACCATACATCAATTGTATCCGACATATCCGTACATATATTCCACCATTCTTTTCTAGACGTTTATTTTCCCTTTAGCCCTTGGGATCCACTAGCCTTTGGGATCAGTTCCTCTTCACCCCCACCCCGCTCCATCCCTTGATTGAGTTTCTTTAAGGACACAGGACAATCACTGGGCTTATTGTGAAGCAGTCTTACGAAAACTGACAGGTGCATTGCTGAGCGAAGAGACCAGGGGAGCTTCATGGAAAATGTTTTCAGGATAATGCCGTATTCATTCTTTGAAGGTAGTAAGGGTTCTTCAATGAGACTTTCCTTGCGAAACCTTCCTCTACCCACCCTGGAGCCCAGATCTTGTTCCTTCAGACCTGTTTCTGCTCCCAAAACTCAATGACCATTACAGGGAATGCGACTTGAGTCTGTGAAGGAGGCCTGCCCCTTAACTGACCCCTGAATGGCATCTCAAGTGGGCATCCTACATGGAACACCTTGCAGGTCCCAGAACGCCCAGAGGCAACTCCTGTCCCTTTCCAGCCAGTACTGCCCTCCTACCGTAATTGCTGGCCTGACATGTGACCGGAGAGATTGCTCTGGGTTATTTTTGTACTTTCAGGAAATAGAAGCCTAGCATCTGCCTCCTTCGCTGCCCCCCCCTTTATTTCTGAATGGCTGCCATATCAGTCTGCCTGGCTGTTGGCCTTTCCTTGGCCTTGCCAAAGTTGTTCTCCACTGTGAATCGATGGCACATGCCTTATATGTGTCATTACATATTAGCTCAAAATAAATAGACAACTGTTTCTTAGCATCCCAGGGATTTGCCCAAGGCACAGAAGGGAGGCCTGGACCCTCAGCTGGAAAGTTGGGGGTTTGGGGATCAGTGTCACACGCACATTTGACTGTTAACTACTGGCTGTCCTCAGACGCATCGCCAGAGCTTGATCAGGGTGCTTCTGTGGGCTAAGACCCCAGGGAGCTGATAGTGCCCCTTGCTCGTGCTCTTAGGCCTGGCTCTGGAGTCTGGCCAGGACACCATCTGAACAACAGAGCCGAAGGTCGGGATTGCATTCTCTTGAGGGTAGATGTGTGCTTTGAACTGCCCACCACATGTGGCTCCTTTTACAACCCATGTGTGACAAATCAGGATCAGTGAGGTTTGGTTCTCAACCTTCCTAATGCTGCAACCCTTTCACACAGCTCCTCATGTGGTGGTGACCCCCCCAACCATAAAATGATTTTCATTGCTACTTCATAACTCATTTTGCTACTGTTATGAATCTGGCGACCCCTGTGAAAGTCATTTGGATCCCCTGTGTGAAGGCAGGGTGGTACAGTGGAAGGAGAAGGTACCTTGAAGTTGAGTGGTATAAGCCCCCTTCAGGAGCTGGGGGCTATGAAGATGGCTGTGGTGGGGGAGGGCAGGCACCCCAGCACAGAGCTGTCCCTACCCCTCTCTCACCTTTTTGGGGGGCTTCCCGTCTAGGAGACTCAAGGCCACTGCAAACGTGTGAGCAGGAGGATCCCAATTCTCCATCAGTGACAATGACAGAGGGATGCACTGTATTAAGATCCTGAAGGACTTATAGATAGGGAGGCCTGGAATTTACTGGAAAAACGCCTACTGCTGGCGATTAGACCAGCTATCCCGCATCAAGCTGCCTCTGAAATGAGGCGTGCGGATGAAAGGAAGAGAAAGAGACATACAAAGCATGGGATTGGGAGGCTACTCTTCTTACCAGGGATTGGTTACAAAACAAACATCAAAGAACTTAAAAAACATTCTTAAACTCTTATCTATGCAAATGTTACTTAACTAGTCACACTTTCTTAACATTTGAATAATAAAAGCACTAAGTTCTCAGACAAGCACAGGGATATGCAAGATTCAAAAGAGGTTGTAAATAACTGAGTTATCAATGTTTTTAGCTGCGAGGTCTTAAATAGCAGTTATTTTGCAATGCTTTTGTCTGCAAAGACACAAAGGCACCAAGGACTAATTGGTCACCCATCAATAAACACCTTGATCAGCCCAGGCCTCCTACAATCCACTATATAACTTAATCATTCAACCTCAGGCTCATTTGGGACTTTATGTCAACAGGTTTAAACCAGGACTGCCCTAGCAACCAGTGCCTACACACCTCAGAAGTAGATTCAAGGAGAGACTGGCCCTGAGTCCCTATGTGGTCAGGGTGGGGAAGCACTTATGTCCTTGCTATTGTTCTTTGTCTGTCTGAAAATGTCAAAGAGGAAGTGGTGGTTCTATAAAGGCAAGCAGTCTTTCAGACTGCCAAGGACTTTAGAAGTCCCCACTGCCCGGGAGGTAGCTGCATCCAGGATCCCTTGCTGGTCTGGGGGAAGAAGCTCAGCTCCCCAGTGCTGTTCCTTAGGTGTCAGGGCACTTCCTTCCTGGTGGGGGTAGATCAAGGTGGGACCAGCAGGCAGTGGCCTCCCTACTCTTGTCAGGAGCCAGACATCCTAGCTCAACTTGAGTTGGGTTAACATGGGACAAGTGCTAAACCTTTCTCCTTCCCACTTTCCAGGACTGGCCATGCAGTAGCCAAAGTAGAGCCCGCTCCTCAGGCCGCTGCAAAGGGAGGTGCTCGTAGCACTGGGACCCACAGTCTGCACGTGCGCTATTATCTGCACCCTTATCAAAACCACGGCCTGGGCCGGAAACAGCGCAACCTCAGTGGGTTTTTAACCGACACTCCATCTTAGGCAACATTTGGTGGCTTCACCGTTCTACTTAACCTCAGTGTGGTGTGGCAGTCGCTGGGGCCTGGGGTGGTAGAAGGCAGCTGCCCTCAGGCATGAGTTAAAACAGCAGTCTGACATAGCCTTACTCTGTTACCTCTTTCTGGTTGCCCAGGTGGGCTTTCCCCTTTCCCCACTCAGTTCTCTGAGATGCGACACTCATTCATTCAGCCGATATTTTCAAGGGCTTGTTAGTTGCCAGACTCTGGGGGCATAAATCAGTACAAGAAACAGACTGTCTTCAAGGAGCTTACATTGAAATAGGAGTGACAGGCAGCATGTGAGCCATGGTGATTGACAGAAAAACAGAAAATGGGGGTGAGGGTCAGGGCTGGTTGAGAGTGGTGGCTGTTTCAGATGGCTTGTCTAAGAGGGGACCAGGGAACCAAGCTGGTGTCAGAGAGGGGCCACTCCATCAAGGAGATGGGGAGACAGGAGCAGCAACTGGGAGGGATCACTTTTCTTAAGTGTTGCTGATGGATTGAGAATTGACTTTAGGATGGTACCCAACCGGGGATCATTGGTGAGCTTGCAAGAATATTTTTGAGGACTGCAGTAGGTTCAGGAGGAAACTGAAAGGGGAGGAAGTGGTGGCAGCTATTGCAGACAACAGCCCTTTGGAGGTGCTTCATTGTAGAAGGTAGCAAATATATGGGGCAGTGCCAGGGGTGTAGGTTGGATTGAGAGGAGCATTTTGTAAGCTGCGGATCTTACAAAACATGCTCTATCAGCCAAGAGGAGAAATGTAAACAAAGTTAGAACTTGTTGGACATGGCCCTCATATGTGTGCTAGCAAATATGCGATGGCCTTGATCCTGGGTTAGAGCCCTGGAGACCTGTTCTTTTTGCCTTTTCTCTTGATACTAAAGTGAGTCACATGGTGGGACCGTTTCTGCTGAACTAATGTAACATGTTTTGATCTATCTGTAGGCTTTTTCTGGTATTATAAATGATTTTGGACCTTGTGGATTAAACCCCTTTGAGAATCTACTGTGGGTCCATTCCCTGGGAAAGACACCTGCCAGACCTTGGCATAATACTTCAAGGGGTTACTGGACTCTGAAATCCATTACTGAACTCAAGTCCAGGAGAGTCCATGTTTGGTGCTATGTGGTCAATAGGAGGGGCTTCAAAAAGTACGTGGAATTAATAGGTAAAATACACAATACAAACTTTGTTTCAAAACATAAGCTTCATTAAAGCCAAGACTTATAAAATCTGACCCTTTAGGAGAATAACCATATCTTCTACAACATTTATATAGCCATTTTATATTTTTTCTCATTTAATGCCCCCCAACTGAAACTCTTTGCCACTGGGTTGATTCCTACCCTTGTAGGACAGGGTAGCACTGTCCCTGTGGGTTTCTGAGACTGTCACTCTACGGCAATAGAGAGCCCCGCCTTTCTCCTGTGGAGTGACTGGCAGTGTCAAACTGCAGACCCTTGTAGTTAGCCCACCGTGTAACCCCCAACTACCCACCTGGGCTGAGTTTAATAGCTGGGCTGGTAAAACTTTTTGTTTTTATAGAAGAGAAAATGGATGCTGGGGGAGATTAGTTTATTTGCCCTTGGCCACATAACTAGAGACTGTGTGAGGTGGTCAGCGTTCTCAATCTGGATCTACACTCTCCCATGGTATCTGGCGGTTCAATTTAAAATTTTCTTGTTTTCCACGAACTTCAGTAAGTGATACATGTCTATATTTGAGTTTCCTGATACCAGCCTATGCTGGGAGTTGATATACTGACTTGAATGGATTCCTTTGATATGTTTCTCTTTCACGATCCCATATTGTGGTGCTGTCAGCCATTGAGTCGATTCTGCCTCACAGCAACCCTGTCGGGCAGGGTAGACTTGCTCGTGGGCTTTCTAGGCGGTCATTCTAAGAGCAGATCCCCAGGTCTTTTCTTCCACGGAATGGTTGATTGGCTGCTTGCTTTCTTGAAACGTCTGGTCTTAACCATGGATAGCAGTTGGGCACCATTGTGCCCCAGGGTTCCTTGGGTATAGTGTGCTCATTGCCACAGTCAGTGCCAACTTGCTGTGATCCTAGAGGACAGCGTAGAACCCCTGCCCTGTAGGGTACCCAAGGCTTTCAGCTTTCACAGAAGCAGACTTTGTCCCATGTAGCAGTCGATGGATTTGAATCACCGACCTTTGGACTTCCAGTCAAGTACTTTAGCCCCTGTGTCAGCAGGGCTCTTCAAGGTCCATTGTAAAAAAACAAACTCAATGCCCCAGAGTCGATTCCAACCCCTATCGGCTTTGCCGGACAGAATATAACTGCCCTTCTGAGTTTCTGAACCCGTGACTCTTGACAGGAATAGAAACCCCCATCTCTCTTCTGAGGAGCAGCTAGTGGTTTCAAACTGCTGATCTTGTAGTTAGCCCAACGCATAACCTCTACTCCAGCAGGGCTCCAGTATTGAGATGACTAATCCGCTTGCTTCTTTTGTCCAGTGGCATATTCTTCATTTTAGTGTTTAATCACACACCTTTTGTGTATCAGCCGGCCCATCAAGCTTTTTATCATTAGAATATTCTCAGCTTTCCTCATTACTAGTGCCATCAATAAAGATGGCTACCGTGTTGCCATGTTCTGTCTCCCCAGTGCTCCGTGATCTCACTCTTTCTCCTTCCCCTTCTTATCTACTGAACTCCAAATCTTCTTGAACCAGAGCTGAAGGAAACATTCAGATACTGCGCCTTCTTGGAAGGGGACTCCTCATTGCAATTTTAAGGAGCTTGGTATTGCTGGTGTCTTTCACTCATACTTCATGCCTGGAGGAGATTTCTCGACAATTCCTTTGGTCTCATTGCTGAGTACCTTGTATCTCTCTACTCTCTAGGGTATTTCTAGTTCTTGTCAGTAGTAATAGTAGTGATCATAGCCATGAGCTGAGGTCCGAAGCGGAAGGCCTTCCCCAGCTTGCATCTTCTTGTATTTGGGCTGCTTTAATAAAACCACCCTAAGTCCGTGGCTTGAGAGAATAGAAATGTATTATCTCCCGGTCCAAATCTTCCTGGCAAGACCTTACTTGCTGGCTCTGGCGGTGCTGTGGTTCCTTGGTGATCCTCAAGGGGCACTTGACTTCCCCCATCTCTGCATCTTATCTGCTTTTCTCTATCACAGGAGTGATTAGATTTAGAGCCCATGCTGCTGAGGGGTGATCTAATTAAAACACTTCTTTTTTCCAACAGGATTACACCCATGGCTCTGGTACGGGTTATAATGCCAACACATACTCTGGAAGGACACAGTTCAGCGAACTACACCCTAATAGTTCTGTCTTTGTACTGCTGTTGACTGCAGACAAACCCCACTCTACCCTCTTCCTCTTTCCCTGCCGTGACTTTGGCTGATACCACAGCCTCTCTCTCCCAGAAAGAGCATGCATGGCCTCTGAGTTCCAGCGCCATCAACATCTCTCTTAGAAGTGCAGCTCAGCAGGGGTTGCCTGCTGAGAAAGGGCCAGGCAAGAAGCCAGCCTGCCCGATGTTCACTTTGCCAGATAGCCAATTTCAGCCTACAGCGTTGTTGCTTGCCATGCCCAGGCTGGAGCTGAGGGTTTTGAGGAAACTGGCATAGCAGCACATATTCTGGGTCCCGGGATAGCATTGGGAGCCAACTCCTGGGACATGAAGGCCAGGGCTGTTGGCATCAGTAGACTTAAGGTACCCAGCCCAAGGCTAATGTTGTCACCCAGTCTTTGCATTTTCTTGGTTATGAGTGTCACAACCATTTGCCTGTGAGTCAGACACTATACTATGCAGGACATGATTAAGTGGTGTGTTCAAGCATTTCCCTTCTTGTCAATGAAAAATTCCCATCAGCCATATGGGCTCGCCTTCAGGAGCCCAGAAATAAACGAGTGGTCTGCACACTCGCTGCAGATCTTTCCTTCCCTCATGCAGCCCTTCTCCACCCCTGTCTCTTAACTAAACACAGATGTACACACAGTCAGTCTCTCTCTCCTCTAAAAAAGGAAAGCTGGCCGAAGACCTGGTTTCTTAAGCATACCACTAAAAACCCCCAGGGGAGAAGCAGGCCCCCCACAGGGTGGTTCCTAGCCCAGCCCTGTTTCTCCATGGGAGTCTCCTGAGGACACATCTCCTGAGGGGGCGACCCTAGGGCTGTGGTCCCTGCTGGAGTTGGAAGCAGCAAGGACCCTTTCTGTTGCTCGTGTGGAAGCCCTGCACAAATCTTGGGGGTAACCACTGCCTTTCTGCCTAGGGACTTTGTTCTTCAGGGGTGGCGGTGGGGGGCTGGTCTTCCCTTCCACTCCTTGTTGGTGAGTTTGTGAGAGTATTCTTTGGTGTTGCCCAAGTTCCAAACCATCCACCCAACAGCAGAATTGGGTGTGAAGAGCTTAGGCGTTGAGGATGGAAACAGAGGTGGGGGAGTCACATGAGAAGCAAGCATACCAGCGACATAACTAGGCATCTTCTGACCACACCCACCTGCCTCATCACCAAGCATGTCGAAAGGCATCTTCAAGTCGGTTTCCAGTTCCTGAAACCTATCTGTGTTCAACAGAACAGCCCACGGCCTGCTCCCCTGCCACCCTCAGTCCTTGCGGTGACCCAAGCCTCAGGCAGTCGTGACGCCTCCACCAGGAAGCGCAGTACTCCTGAGAGCGTTTATAGCCTCAACTTCTGGGTCCTCAGCATGCCAGCCAGGGACAGGGGACCCTGGCCACTTGTTGAGGGCTTGATTCACACCACGCGGAGCATTCATCTTCTTAGTGTTTGTAGCTCCCAGGCATCAGACCATCGTGTCCCACTCCTCTCCCCTCCCCAAACAGTCCTTTCGGCGTCTCTTTACCAGACATGGGCTCGAGGCCCAGAGAGAAGAGCCGTGCTTGGTAGCCAAAGCCGCTGGTCCTGGCATTTGCTCTCCCAGTCTTCACTTGGCTGGCATGCTGTTGCTGAGGCTCCCCCTACCAGGATTGCAGCCTGGACTCGCTGGGGCAGCAGGGCAGGCATTACGTCATCAGGCACGGGTCCATTTGCACACCCTGAAATTCTTCCCTCTGTTCCAGCTGTAGATCTCTTTATTGAGTCTCTCCTGTCCTGGTCTACAGAAAGTGAACAGGAATACATCTCTTGGTATGTGACTGGGCTTCAGCTTCTTAACTTAACAGCTCTAAAATCAGGAGGCAGCATATACTCACACACTCAACTTCATAGGCATCTTTTACTCTCTGGGAAGTTCACAATGACACTGTACAGTGGATGATGGTATCTTAGAACGACTCCTACTGCTACTGCTAACCACTGCTACCCCTACTGCTGGTTGCCCTCAAATCCATTTGCACTTGGTATGCTATGTCGACTCATCATTTTTCACTTCTTAGCCGAAGAAGTCCGTACTTTCCTTAGCTCTGCAGCTTTATCCACAAATGTCCAAGCCGGTCTGGATGCATGGCAAAATGGGCCCAGCGTTGCACTGAGGCATCTCCTACCTCAGTTGAGCTTTAGAACAGTCTGGGCAGTACCTGGGGCACTTTGTGAATAGTACTACACAGCCTGCACGAGACCGCCCACCAGTCGCCCTCCACTCCAGAAACGGTGGAAATACTCTGGGGGATGGAGTGTACCGCGCTTAGAGGGTGGAGCACACTGCTGCGAGACCCTGTGTAGGAGCTGGGTATGTGTACAGTAGGTAGAAATAGACAAACAACATCCTACAGAAGAAAATACAAACGGGCTTCTAAAAGTCCTATTAGCTTTTCATTTCCCATGGACTTTTTGAAGCCCCCTCATAGCTAAGCACAATATATTATCTTCTCAACATGCAATACAGGTTAAGAGGCAGTTGGTAGAGTTAAAAGAGCAGAGGGTGAACATGCAGGCAGAGAAGGGTTCTGGGCAGACAGTGAGTGGCTTGAATGCATCCCACCCCTCTCTCTGACTTCCAGTGCCAAACATTTCTTTTTTTTTTTTTTTTTGAGGCAACGCAGGCGGCCAGGGACCAAAGGGAGTTAGAAAGGCCCAGCTCCAGAGGAAAGTGCTAAGTGATGGAAGGGACTTCCGAAAAGTTCATGGAAAGATGCCATTGTCTTTCAATTCCACTTTTCCGTGAACTTTGTAAAGCCCCCTCCGAAGTTATGGAGGGGCTGGAAGTGGAATCGAGACACATGCCATGCACATACTAGGGGGCTCTAGCAGGAGGAAAAGAGGAAGGGAGTATGGGTCAGGCCAGGCAGGAACTAGGCTAGGGAGGATACAGTAACAGACGGTTCTCGAAGGTCAGTAGCTGAACTCAACAGAGCTCTTTTCTCCTGCCATCGTGTTGAGTGCAGGTCAAGACAGGGCTGTGCTCACTGCTGACAGAGGCTCTCAGGTCCCTGCCGCAGTGCAAGGGAACAACGCCATGACTCATGCACCAGCTATTCAAGGCGGCTGAGAAGTGGCACACGGTTCATTCTATTCACGTTTTATTGGCCACAGCAAATGGCAAAGCTGCTCCTTCAAAGAAGCAGGCAAGTGTAGCCCTGCTGTGCAGCTGAGAGGAGCCTGGCTGGGAATGTTTGGTGACCAGCCCTAGTGAAGACCCACCAGGCAAAAGAAAAGAAAGAGACGTGTAGAAAGAAATGTCCTCCAGGCTCTCTGCTCCTCCTCGTGCGACAGACAGCCACCTCTCCCATTCCCGTGCAGTCCCGGCCGCATCGGGCGCCTGGTCACCAGGGCTGCTTTCAATTCTGGCAAAGTGGATATTGTTGCCATCAATGACCCCTTCATTGATCTGAACTACATGGTCTACATGTTCCAGTATGATTCCACCCACGGCAAGTTCAAGGGCACCGTCAAGGCTGAGAATGGGAAGCTTGTTGTCAATGGGAAGGCCATCTCCATCTTCCAGGAGCGAGATCCCGCCAACATCAAGTGGGGTGAGGCTGGTGCCGAGTACGTCGTGGAGTCCACCGGTGTCTTCACCACCATGGAGAAGGCCGGGGCTCACTTGAAGGGCGGTGCCAAAAGGGTGATCATCTCTGCCCCTTCTGCCGATGCCCCCATGTTTGTGATGGACGTGAACCATGAGAAGTACGACAACTCCCTCAAGATTATCAGCAATGCCTCCTGCACCACCAACTGCTTAGCCCCCCTGGCCAAGGTCATCCATGACAATTTTGGCATCGTGGAAGGACTCATGACCACAGTCCACGCCATCACTGCCACCCAAAAGACCGTGGACGGCCCCTCTGGGAAACTCTGGCGCGATGGCCGTGGGGCTGCCCAGAACATCATCCCTGCATCTACTGGCGCTGCCAAGGCTGTGGGCAAGGTTATCCCGGAGCTGAATGGGAAACTGACTGGCATGGCCTTCCGTGTCCCCACCCCCAATGTGTCCGTCTTGGATCTCACCTGCAGCCTGGAGAAAGCTGCCAAGTCGATGACATCAAGAAGGTGGTGAAGCAGGCGTCCGATGGTCCCCTAAAGGGCATCCTGGGCTACACCGAGGACCAGGTGGTCTCCTGTGACTTCAACAGTGACACCCACTCTTCCACCTTTGATGCTGGGGCTGGCATTGCCCTCAACGACCACTTTGTCAAGCTCATTTCCTGGTATGACAATGAATTTGGCTACAGCAACAGGGTGGTGGACTTCATGGTCCACATGGCCTCCAAGGAGTAAGAACCCCCTGGACCAGCAGCCCCAGCAACAGCACTGGAGGAAGAGAGGCTCTCAGTTGCTGGGGAGTCTTTGCCCCAATTCAATCCCTTAACATACTGAGAATATAAATTCGGAACCTCCTGAAGGAAGGGGAGAGGCTTAGAGAGCCCGACCTTGTTATGCACCATCAATAAAGTACACTGTACCTAGAAAAAAAAATGTCCTCCAAACATTATGGAAATGGGCGAGCCCAAAGATCAGGCATGTGCTGGTAAAAATTAAAAACTTTTAGCTAAAGGGAAAAATATTTTGAACTTTTAGGCCAATGGATCAAATGGTTCACCGAGAGGACTGGCATCCTCTTTCCTACTTGCAACAAGGTGGGGGGTGGGGGAGAGTTCATCACCAGACTTTGTCCCCAGGAAAAAGGAGGTCCACCCAGGAAGTCCGTTTAGCTCACTACCCATGTGTTTCACAACATACCTGTCATTTCTGCCTCTGGAACTTTTCCACTTGCCAATTCCTCTGCCTGCACCATCTTTCCCCAGGTCTCTGCTCGGGTCTTGGCTCGCCTGCCACCTCAAGAGATCTTCCCTGACCATTGTTTCTAGATTACTATGTACTTCTACTCTCTTCACATCAGGTCCCACTGCTTGGCACTTTTTCCAATCAAAAATTTCAAAGGAAAAGAAAATTCGAAAGACCTGTAACCTAGGCGTGTTGTCTTCTGTTGAATTTCATTTTGATATAGCTGTCAGTACACGTCTTCCTAAATACTTCAGCTTGCATATCATAAGCCCTCCCACAACCGTGGATTATATATGCTCCACTTCCTTTATTGACCTCTCAGGTTCATTGGGAAGCTTCTTTCCCACTAACAGTACACATTCTGGCCATCAGGAGAGAACCTGTACAATGGCTTGAAATGGAAGTAGTGGGCGTGTGCTGCAGATCATTGTTTTTACAGGGTATTTTATGAGGTGGTGTGTCCTGCAGGGTCATATGTATTTCTGTAAACATATAATATGACTCCAGGGACATTTGTACTCCAGTGGTCAGTAGGATAATACTGTCCCACCAGTTATACCAGAGGTACATATGCATCCATTGCTCCTGTCCCCAGTGTCCAGGGAGACAGACATACCCAATAGAGCGATTGAGCATTCATTCCATTCACTGATAAAATGTTTCTGTTTTCAAAAAAAAAAACTTTTTTTAAAGAAAGACAAAATTTAATTCGGTCATGAAAAATTTAACGAGTTCATTATTTGTTCACCAGGGTTTTTTTTTCTGGTTCAGGGTTTTATTTACATACCATGTGTTCACAAACCAAGAGTTATTACACTCAGCTTTGACTAATGAACATACACTCTCTCGTGATATAAAATATTCCCATCTGTACCGAAAGTTTTCTCACATCCTTCAGTCAGTCTCCACTCTCAATCCTTCCCACCCTCTCCCTAAGAGAGAACCACAGTTTTAATTTCTTTTCTCCTTTATAGATTAGTTGGGAGCCCAGGTAGTGAAGTGGTTGGCTGCTAACCGGAAGGTGGCATTTTGAACCCACTAGCCATTCCACCGGACGAATACATACTGCTTCCTTAAACACGGCCACCTCAGGAGCCGGGTGGACCAGCTCTACCCTGTCCTGGAGGCTGCTGTGAGCCAGACTGGACTGCATGGCATGGGGGTTGACTTTGGAGCAGACCTTTTTCAAAAGCGGTCGTGCCGTTATTCACACCCACCAACGACACGTGAGCATTCCAGTTGCTCTGTGTCCTCACCGACATTGAATGTTGTCTTTTCCATTTTATTGCCTGCATCTTCATCGCTCTTCAGTTGCTAGGGAGGCAGATACTATCCGATACAGTGTGTGATTGCGTCTGTGTGTCGGGCTTCTGGGGTCTCTTGGCTATAGATCAAATCCACAGAGGCAGAATCTAGAAGTGTTGAGAGAGGCAAAGGTCAGAATACCCAAGACAATGCTCCCAAGGACAGAGAGACCCACACCTCAGCACGAGTTTCCAGTTACTTCTTTGAGACATGTATGTGTGTGGGCATGTACATGTCTGTGTGCTCATGTACAAGGAGCAGGTGTGCATGCAGCCGCTGTTCTAGGGACACGTCTGTTAGGCAATTGGGTGATCCGGTGTCACTCCTGTGTTTCCAGGTATAATGGATCCCACTTAATAACATTCATGAGGTCCCGTTAGTTGACATTTTCTTTTCTTTTTTTCTGGACCCCGACCCGCCCGCACCTCAGTTGACATTTTCACCACCAGGATGTGATACGGGAAGATCATGGCTGGTAACCGGGAACTGAACAGTGGATGGGGAGTCACTGGGGCAGCAGGAGGCGCTGTGTGAGCTCCTGGGCTGAAGGGAGCCCACCTCATCCTCCTTGCTGCGTGGGATAGGAGGTCTTAGCTGAATGGTGTGGTTTCTATTACCCTGGTGATTCTTTTGGATCTTCCTTTGGGTGATTCCAGAGACAGACAGAACTGGGGCAGCTGTTAAAATAGTGCATCAGCATCAGGGAAGGAGGGGAGAGAAAGTGGAGCAATATACAGTAAGCACATGGGCCGCCTGAGAAATCAGGTCTTAAAGGAGAAGATGGCTGCTTTTTGGAAAATGAGAGGTCTACTGGAAACTCGCAGGGGCAGGGCAATTTTCCCCTGTCTAATAGGGTCACTATCAGCCCTCTGATCACAGACTTTGTACTGCAAGGTGCTGAATGGTGCAGTGGGTCAGGCAGAAGATCTAGCCAAGAGTTCCTAAAGACTGGACACCAGTGCTGCCCTTCCTCGGTTGCTGCTGCCAGTCACGAGTAGGAAGGGCTGAGGGGCTGATTCAATTGACCCAGGAAAGGAAGGGCTTGATGCACAACTTCCTTGGCGGCTCACTTCTAAGGGAGAGAGCTTGACCCTGAATCCAAGAGCCTGTACTGGTGGTATGCATAGACTACCCTCTCTTGGGTGCTCATTGCCTGCCAGAGGGTCTCCACTCCCACAAGGTACTCTGCTGGCGGCTCTCTTCCCCAGGGAGAAATGGAGCAGCTGAGCTAAGGAGTAGCGGGGAAACAAGGACTTCCCAACTCCTCCCGGTCGGAGGAGAGGGACGGTGGATCAGGCAGCCTGTGCAGCCCAGCAGGCACAGAACTGGTCGCCTGCAGACAAGAGTCCCCATGCCGGTCTGCCATGCATCCTATGCCCTCTGCTTGGCAAGTCTGACAGGAAAAAGGTCACAAATGGTGTGACTCTCCTTCCTGCAGCTCACCCAAGCTTTGTCAACGGCAAACACCAGAAGCACAATACACATAGAAAGTGCCTTTGTGCCTTTGGAAGACAGTCCGACTGGGGCACCTGCTGGCTGCTCAGGTGGCTCCCAGGCTGGTGGGGTGGGGGAAGAGCCTGGGCCTTCGATGTATTAGGGCAGGTCCTGAGGTCTCTCCTTCCGGAGGAAAGCAAAGCCTCCGGAGTATCTGGCAAAACCACATAGACCGGAGGGTTTTGCGGATCGTCATTTGCAGAGTCATTTTTAATTTGCTTCGTCGGACTCCTTTCAAAACCAGTGTCTGCACTTTCTAGTTCCTAACCTCCACAGGGCTGCTGTGCTGACTGGCGCCCGGCGAGGCTGAGAGAAGACAGAGTAGGCTGTGGGTCCGGCTCCTCCATCCATTGGGGACCTTCCAGGAAGGGTAGCGGCATTTGTTCCACCCCACCCCCCACCTCCGCTGTGCTTCCCACATCTTTCTGTCCCGCTCACCTTTTGCCCTTTTTATTCCATTTAAAGGTAATTTGCAGACTCAGCGTCTCCTAACAGTCCTGTGGGCGCGGAGCCAAGTGGAAGGCAGAACACATTCCTTCCATGCTGGACAATTTCCAAGAAAAGTTTTTTTTGGGAGGTTTATTTTAGTGTATCTAGTGCCATGGGCACTTCGGGAGAATTGCTGGAATGATACAGAGGATTAGGAATTCGTACTTAGTTACTCTACCTGGCGGTTGAGTCGTGCCTGTTCTCCCCCACCCCCGCTTCTCAGGCAGCCCCAGCTAGTGGTCAAAGGAGTAGGTGGCTGAGCAGGTTTTCTTCTGCGGGTGTGGAGTGCTGGTTTCTGCCTTCTCCTTCTCTGCTAAATCAAGTTCATGGCAGTACCAACCACCTTCTGTGGTGAGAAGACATAAGACACAGCGCCACAAATGCAAGCCCTTCTCTATTACCATGTGCTGTGCTGCAGAAGCTACACAGGGTCTGTTGTTTGCACTGTGCTCTGGAGGTTCAGATGAGGCAGAGATGGGAGCCCACAGGGGTGGCCAGAGAAGAGGCCAAGGTGCCCTTCCTTGTCTGTAGTTTTATTGGTCTGTACTGCCCACCTAAACCTTCTCCGTGCCTTCCTCCTGTTATATGCTATCCGGCTGAGGGGAAGACAATTAGCGCCGTGAATTTCCCCAATACCTATCTATTGAAGGTTTTTATTGTGGATTAGGTGAAGATATACAGGGCAGAGCAGCAATTTGACATTTAACAATCCCTACATTTGGTTTCCATTGCGGTCTCCGGTAACACCACCTATTCCGGTCTTTCCTTCCAACAGTTTTATTGGCGTATGATTCACAAGTCATGGAATTCAGTTAGTTCAATCACGTTAAGAAGAGTTGTGACTTCCCCACTTTTTAGATGAGAACGTTAAGGCCCAGGCGGGGTAGGTGCCTGACAAGGTCCTTCAGGCCGGCAAGCTTGGGCCATCTTTGCCCTTCCCACTCTCAGAACAGACCTGGGGAGGTTGGCTACTCGAGCCTTACCCAAAAGGCCAGCCCAGCGACGCGTGAAGCCAGTGGTGGTGACCCTGGCGCAGGTCGACTTTGTGTCTCTTCCGTGTCCTCCTGTGTCCTCTCCGGCTCTCGCCCACCTCTTTCCTGCAAATGCGGTGGGGGAACACTTCCTTTCTGGCTAGAGAGAACTCTGGGCAGGGAATCTAGTCTCAACCTGCCGCTTCCCTAGACCACTCATTGGCCTTGCTGGACCCGGGTTCTTGCCTGTACAATGAGGAAGACCATCGTTAGGTGGCAGTGGGTCTGTCCCAACTCAGCAACGTTGTGTACTCCAGAACGACAAAGCGGTTGCCAGTCTTGGCTCGTCCTGGCCATCGTTGCTGTGTTTGAGCTCCACCGTTCACCCACGGTCAGTCCAAGGCCTCGAAGGTCACCGTTTTTACGGACCCTCTATTTCATCAAGCATGGATGTCCTTCTGCAAGGACAGTCCTTTCGGATAGTTTGTCCAAAATAAGTGAGATGAAGTCTCGGCATGCTCACTGTGTAAGGAGCATTCTGGTTGTACTTTCAGGACAGTCACTTGTTCTTCTGGCAGCCCTTGGTGGGTTAAATAGTCCTCAAATGTATCACTCTCTTCGCCGGTCGTCCTTATTGATTGTTCAGCTTTTTCAAGTGTCTACCAATTTTTCTAGAATCTGAGTGTCTCATGACATTCTGTACCAGAGTGGCTTACTTCCCCGTCCCATGGCTGTAATTTGACCCCCTGCCCTGCACAGAGGAATTAAAGTGTTACAGTACAGAGACTAATGAAGCTCTTACAGGGATAACCTTAGCGCTGCCCTAAGTTATCAGAAAATTAAGTAATGTCTGGTAGTTAAGGCTTCTCATCAGTAACAAGCCACTTTGACACCCACAGTCAATGTGTCGAATCCAAGTGAGAGAGAACCTGGTCCAGGCAGGGCACATTTGTCCTGATCTGCCCACAGCTTGCTCTCAGCCTTCCGACCACAGACAGGCACTCGCCTCAAAGGTTTAAACTACCCAACCTTGGCCTTTTGAGTTTAAAGCCATTTATGTGAATGAGTCTCTGCAGATGACGAAACCCTGCATTTCCCAATGGCAGGCCATTCTGAGGCTTGTTGAAGCTAAGCATGGAGGCCCATCTCCAGAAAGGGGCGTTTAGTGTAGACACAGAGCATTATGCTCAGACTCCCCAGAGTCCCTGGACAGAGAAGAGCTGCCCCAGAGGGTCTCCAAGGCTCTCATCTATACCGAAGCAGACAGCTGCAGCTCTCCCACCCACACTCCCGCAGCGGGCCGGTGGGTTTGAACTGCCAGCCTTCCATTAGCAGCCGGACACTTACCCACGGGGCCACCAGGGCTCCTCTCTGTAACGATAGCTTCTTTACAACATCACTGTCCATCTGTCCACCAAGCAGGTGACACTGGGCCTGCAGGTTTCTAGGCAGGGGTGGAAAATAACCAGCCTGGCATATTTTAGTTCCGAAGCACTGGAGTGGGCTTCTCTGCCCAGCCCCCCTCCCCCCTTGTACATGCACACACACCTCCTGACTGTTGCTAGTGAATTGAAACCCTCCAGAGGACAGGAAATAAAGCTTCCTCAAACTGGCCAGTGCCCTTGGACTGGTGGCCTTCCCACGATGTTGTAGCCAAACAACTACGATTCCAAGACCTCTGTGGATGAACGGGGCGGGGTGGATGGGGACTCTGTGTGGGCACGGAACTGCCGTATCCATACTCAACCGGGGCTTTACATGTTCTGTGTGGGTCTACAGCGGGGGTGGGGGTGTCATTAACACATCTAGTGGGAGTGCACTTAGAGAGGACCTTAAGGCCCTGGGTGGCAAAAGCAGTTTGCGCATGGTCTCTAACTGCCATGTTACCAGCTTCAGGCCACCCTCAGGCGAAGTGGAGACGACCTAAGGGCCGCACTCCTAAGTTCCTGCACTGGAAACCATGTGCTGTGCACCTGTGCCCTGACGCACATGGGCCCCCGTGACCTGAGAGCCACCCGTTGGCAATAGTTATGGCAAAACAGAGGGCCTCTCGCGCCCCAGGGGGGAGGGCGCCTGGCTTCCAGGGTCGGCACCCCCAGCTGACACAGCCTTTGCCTCTTCTACAGAAATAGCAAGGCAGCTGCGCGGCGGGCGTTGGTGAGCGTGGGTTGGGGGCTGTGCAGTAGAAGGATCTTAAACACTCTGGTTTGGGGGCCTTTGATTCCACGCCTCTTTGTTTTCATCTCCCACTGTACACCCATGGGTAAGGGTCTGAAAGCAAAGCTCAAGTCGGAGGTGATGACGCATGCTCGATCTCCAGGGTAGACGCAGGGCAGCGGCGCACATGTGCAAGTGCAGACCCTGGAGGCTCCTCTCCATGGGAGGCGTAAACAGGTCCTCTGTGTCTCCGCCCACCATGTCTGGAGAAGACACTTAACCCTGCTTCCTCTCATCCAGGTTTCAAGTGCCCCATCTGCTCCAAGTCCGTGGCATCTGACGAGATGGAAATGCACTTTATCATGTGTCTGAGCAAACCACGCCTCTCCTACAACGGTAAGCCTCTCCACCCCCACACCAGGCGTGGGGCCAGAGCGCTCTGTGGGAGCCTTTTCCCAGGGCCTCCCCAGCCTTGCATGTCTCTGGGCCGTGCTCATGCCTCCGTGGTGATAAGGAACCAGGCAGGCCTAGAGTCAGTTCAGCTAGCTCAGTTCAACCACCAGCACTTTCGTCCGCACCCTCCATTCTATGGGCCATTCCTTCACCCCGTCACACACCTGCCTGTGGTGTGCCCAAGATGCGCTCTGAGCAGCAGAGGGCCCCAGAGGGAATCCCCTGTCTCCGGGAAGGGTCTTCCTTGGGTGGTGTGGCTAGTCTTCTCCTCATCCATTCCATTCTGTGAGCATTCGGCAGTGTTTGGGCCCAGTTGGCAATAAGAAATCCACAGTGCTGCCTGACCAGGAGTCTGTCTCGAGGCCAGCAGTGAGTAGTAGTGGGGGACAGGTGTCTGTGAATCCAAAGTCAGATAGCATGACACCGCTGCACCCAGTGAGTGTGCATGACCGCTGGGTGCATCGGGGGTAGGGGTCCGAGTTGAAATACCACCCCTGCCCCTTGTGGACATGTTGCTCAGGGTAGCAGAGCTTCTCGGTTTTCTGGTCCACCAAATTGGGTGGTTGATGGCCGTGGTGTCTCCAGTTTGACGACAGTATCTGAATTGATGACACCACAGTCATCACCGCTGCTGGAGGCCCTGGAGTTCTCACCGCGCATGGGGCCGGCACCTCTGTGGTCCTCCTTGACTTCAGACCAAGTTCATGAGAGAGCCTTGTCTTCTAAGAGAACAGACACCAGTCGGACCCACCCTCATATCAGTCCTGTGGCTTCTAGCCTCTGAGGGCTGGGTTCGAGGGGATCCTCCCCACAGGCCTGACCGTGGCCTCCTGCCCTGCCCACTATCTCTGAGACCAGAGTCCTCCTCTTCCCACCCAGAACCAGCCCAGGGTGGCCCTGGAGAGCCTATCACTTTCCAGGTGGCTCCTGGGAAATGGGCAGGAGGGGAAGGATTTGCATGCCTCTCCAGAGACCTCATCTACTCTTGATGGTCAGAAAGTTCTAAGTGCTGGTTGCCTTGTTACCCACTGGTTACCCAGCTGCAGGCAGTCTGATAACTTTGTCAGGGTGGAGACCAGCGCAGGAGACTCGGAGCCCTGTGCCTGCCCCCAGTGGGGCTTTTCCTTCACAACCCAAATGGTGCCAGCGAAGCATCTTCTTGTTTCTCCAGGCCACCACCCTCTGACTCTTGTTCCTGAGCCTCCTAACACGCATGCTTGTGTGTGTGTGTGTTCCGTTGAGGGTCCTCAAGCCCAGCTTTGTCCCTGTCCCCATCTCTGCCTTGGACCACAGGGGCAAAAGAGTCCTCTCCTATGGCCTCACTGACTGTATTCACACATCTGCCCACATGTGTGGGGCTGGCACGCCGACCGCGCCGTAGACACTGTCTTTGCTGTACTAAGAACACAAAGACGCCTCAGAGAGCCTGGCCGTTGGACTCATCTGGGAGGGCAGCAGTGGAGGCAGAGTCCTCCTGGGGCCACCCAGGAAGGGGCTCCCCACACCCCATTTGGAGAACAGAAGAAGGTGCACTGTGCACCTGATATCCAAGTGGCAGTATCCTCTTCCGGTTGGCCCCTGAGCTCGTTAACAAGCACAAGTCCGTCCTTTGACAAACCGGTAGAAGGGGCCCACCCCTGTCCCTTTCACCGTGACCTGCTTAGGAGCCCAGACCTGGCTGCCCAGCTTATAGCTGAAGTAGAAGTCTTGCTCCTCCTGTTTCCCACGTCATCCCCACCCTCCTCAAGACCTGCGTTTCAGGAGGGCCTGGAAAGCCAGGGGTCTCTCTGCAAAAGTCAGCCTTTGACCACCAGAGGCAAAGTTGTATCCAGTGGTGAGGTCGTTGGACTTTACCTTACAATGAAGAAAGAGCTTGAGAAACAATGGTGTGGCCCCTCAGGGGCCCTAGGAGGGGCACTGATGGCGTAGCAGATTACGTGGTGGGCTGCTGACCACGAGATCAGTAGTTTGAAACCACCAGCTCCTCCACGGGAGAAAAAGGAGGCTTCCTACTCCAATAGAGAGCTGTAGCCTCAGAAACCCACAGGGGCAGTTCTGCTAGGTCCTGTCAGGTCACTGTGAGTCGGCATCCACTCCGTGACAGTGAGTGCGTTTTAGAGTGGGCCCTAGGAAGACACATAGTCAGCCGTCACTGCATGACCCCCTCCCATTCAGGCATTGGCCTCCTAAAGACACCACGACATCTGAACATTCGGCTGTGCAGAGTTTTACAGGGTGTTGAAAACATGAAGGACACATCCTAGGGAACCACGGCTGGTCGAGGGCCAGCCCCCCTGTTCAGACAGTCCTTTCCTGTAAACACTAGAGACCAGGGCTTCCCCATCAGCTCTCTCTCAGCATCGTCACGAAGCTCCTCCAGGGCCTGAAGCCTCCCTGGTCAGGAAGTGTGGCCTTCCTGCCAGTCTCCGAACCACTGTCCATCATCCCGGCCTCCGCTGCCCCACTTCTGTTACAAAGAACAGTTGTGAAGAGACTAAAGGAGCCCGGGAGGGTTGAGCTCCTGGGGTATTTCTGGGAAGGGAGGGCAAGAGGCTTTTTTAATGGGGAGGAAAGAAGTGCTAGCTCTCCTACTCCTTCCCCTTCCTGGGGACTGCCCCTCGGCTCGCGCAGATAGCTACACGTACACCTTCCACGATTTCTGGTCCCGACTGGGGATTTCTAAGGAGATTGTCCGTGGTGATGCAATCTGAAATGTCGTTCCCCACCAGCGGAGAGCGTGGACACCGTTGAACACGGGCGAGCAGACAGTTGTAGTTTTCTCATTGGGAGGGTGGCCTGGGCAGTGGGCTGGACAGCCTCTAGGAGTCCCCTGCCAGATTTGAATCTGCCTCGGGAAAGGCAGGGCTAGTTTAACTGGTTCACCCAGTACCCAGTGCTCCTTTGCTGGGTGCCCGGCCACCTGGCAGTGACCACACTACACCATATAGGAGGGGCAGGGAGAGGTTGATCCTCCAGCGTGGCTTGCTCCCAGTACACTGTGAGACCATGAGCCACATGGGAAAGGGTATTGGGTGGTTGTGGTCAACCAGAGTGGGCCACTGTTCCTCCTCTCTCCATCCCATGGAGGGGAGTGGGGTGGCTGACTTTGCTTCAAGCACCAGAGAATCCTCGTGGTCGGGGGCTTGGATACAGGACCAATCAGGGTTCCTGACCCCCGCTTCGGCCAGCGCAAGTTGCTTCACCTTCAGGGGCCCTGGAGTGGCTCTTGGTCAGATGGGCTACCTAAGGAGAGGGGGCCTGGCTTCTGTAAAAGCAGAAGTCTGCCTGGTCTGCTCCTGGCTGTTGACATACCCACTGCCACCAGCCCATTCTGACTTAGGGCTGCCCTGATGGGGCTTCCCATGGCTCCGGTCCACCTTGTAAGGAGCAGACTGGCGGATTTGAACCACTGGCCTGTGGTCAGCATCCGACTGCCTCCCTGCAGCGCTCCAAGGCCCTTTTGCCGGCCACCAGACACATGCCAGCAGCTGTGTCTTCTGCTCTGGGGCGCCTGCCAGCCCAGCCGGTTTTGGGTGGGCACCACAGCCACGCCGAAGCCTGGCTGGAGTCAGGTGCCTGTGGAGGTGCCCTTGTGTGCCTTCTGGGAGGAGAGTGGGGGGGCTGGGCTACCCCAGGTTGACCAGGCTGGGTGAATGAGAGTCAGAGGGCGGAAGCAGAGATGGTGGTGGTGGGCTGTCACACAAAGTTGCTAGCTCTCTGCTGCTGCTGCCACATCTGTCCTTGCACACCCGTGTGCCCCGCTGTCCCCTCTCACCCTCTGGGCTCTCACTGACAGTTAGGTGGGTGCCTCATGGGCATGCAGCTGCGGATGGGGGTGCTCTTTCCCCCATCATCCCTCTCTGTCTGCAGAGCAAGCCTCCTACACTTCCCACAAAGGGTGCCAGCAAGGCCCTGCCCTTCCTCCCCTCTCAACCCTGGGCACTGGCTCTGCACTCAGGCTGGAAATGAGGTTGGTGCACGGGGACCTGGGTCCCTGTCTCCTCTCAGGTGCGAGGTTCCCCCAGGGCCTTAACTGCCACCAGACCCAGGGGGACAGTTTGTGCTGTCCCATGCAGCTGCCTTGGCTCCTGCCACTGCCCCCCCCCCCCACACACACACCACCACCAGCAAGCCACCAGGCATATGTATGGCCGAGGCCCCTTCATGCGGCCAGCAGTTGTGGGGGCCATGGCGGTGTCTGGCAGAGCTGTCCATCGGTGGGAGGGAAAAAAAAAGGTGAGCAAGCCAAGGGTGAGAGTGTAGCTCCCTAGAATGTGGCCTATTCTCTCTGAGCACCCACGTTCCAGCCCTCCCTCTGCCCCACTCATATATCCACACGGGACTGGAAGGTGCTGTCTGTGGGATAGCCGGGCACTCGTGCCACCTGGTCTTACAAGGAAAGGCAGGGAGGAGGCTTGGGGTTAGATCTGAATTTAGATCCGGCCTCAGCGGCTTGGGTCCCCCCAGCTCCCGCCTTCCTCGAGCTGTGTTCTGAAGGTGAGGGCAGAGGCTGTGCTGGTGTAGAGCTGGGCCTGCAGCAGGAGTGGGAGTACTGACAGGTCAGGCTGGAGCTACAGGAGGGAGCCTGCCAGCCCTGCCCCACCACAGTCCCCATGCTCCCATTCTGATGGGAGGGACAGATAACTGACACAGGCCCACGGTGGGCGGTGACATTGGCTTGCTTTGCTCACCAGGGCATGAGGAGCTAGGAAAGGCTGGCAGTGCAGCCTGGTCCCCCAGAGGAGGCTGCCCACAGGGGCCCAGTTGCTGTGTGTTCGGGCCCTTGTCTTTGTGCTGCTGCGACATCTCGGCTGTGAACTCCCCTCCCAGCGGGCAGTAGGCTCCCGTCCTGAGTGGACGTCTCCTGGGAGCTGGCTGATGGCCGCCCTGCAGTCATGGTTACTTCCCTGCTCGCTCCTGGGGACACCCATAGTCCCGGGAGTGGGCAGGATGTTTTGGTTACCCACTCCAACCTTGGCTGGCTGTGGGGCGAAGGCTGCCCCTGGGCATAGTGCTAGTTGTGGGCCTGGCTCTCGAAGGTCATCAGACTCCAAGGGCGGGACTCCTGTCACTCCCAGGAGCCTCCCCCACTCAGTGGCCCCACATCCAGTGCGAGCCTGGCAGGACTCCTCATTATGCTCACACCCAGACCAGCTGGAAGGTGCAGCGCTGCCCAGTACGTGGTGCAGGGATGATCGGTTGGTAGGGAGAAGGCTGTCCCCAACCCTGTGTGCACAGGAAGTGCAGTTTGTCCTGGGGGGAAAGTGGGCCACCGCCTGCTTGAGCAGAGCAGAGCCAACCCAGGGATGTTGGGGAAGGAAGCCCCTAGCCGGTCTCCACCCAGCTCCACCTGGCCTGGATCCCGGCCAGCTCCCGGGTTTGTCGGGATGTTTGGCAACTTAAAAATGTCAAATAAGCGGCCACGTCAAACAAGTTTTGCTGTGCGTCCGTATGTCCGCTGCGCTTTCTCACCTGTCTGTCTGCCCTTTATCCTCTGTCTGTCCACCACCGTACCCTTTTGATGTGTTCCAGAGGAAACACCGGCATACCTTTTTTAAAAGGTAGTTAAAGTCATTTATTTATGGTGAGTCTGTAATGGTTCTGCGGGTCTGCACACAGCTTGGCCAGTCTCTGTTAGCCTCCTCCGTGGGTTCAGCTGGTGGTTAATCTTGGGCTGGGCTGGGCTGAAGCTGGCCAGCGTCTGGTACCTGTGTTCCTCTTGCTTGGGCCTGTTCACATGCCAGAGGTAGCAGGCTGAGACAGGAAACGCGGACGTCTCTTGAGGGTCTTGCCTTGGGATTGGCCAAGTCCATTGAAGGCGTGGGAAAACCAACTCCCCCTGCCAGTGGGCACTGCCGTGAAATCGCAGCTTATTCCATCTACCATGGCAGCTGTCTTCTCTCCGCATTACAGAAGAGGAGCTATGGGTCCCGGAAGCTGAGTATCTTGCCCACGCTTCTGTAGTTGATGAGGAACCAGGACTTGCTCCTGGCTTTGTGGGCAGGTGGCGTCAGTGAAGATCTTGTCCTTGGAAGAGCGAGGTTGTCAGCAGAAAAAGAAGAGATCCTGCTTTGGATGTGTGTGGGTTCCACAAAGAACACAAATCTCCATGATTTCAAACGACATGTGGCATTGGTTGAATGTGCTACACAAGACCTCATTAAAGTGTCAAGAAGCAAGACGTCACTTTTAGGGCTGGAGTGCTCTTCAGCGAAGCTGTGGCATTCACTCACCTCGTGTGCATTCAATAAGGGGGACTGTGGAAGCCCTGTTGCATTCGAAGTACGGCGCTGAAGAAGAGCTTTTAAAGTACCCTGGGCTGCCCACAGAGCACACAAGCCTGTCCAGGAAGCCCAGCCAGACTGCGCCCTAGAGGCAAGGGTGGGGAGACTTGGTTTCGTGACTAGTCCTGGAGAAGGACGTGGTGCTGGGTAAAGTATCGAGGCAGCAAAGAGGACAAAGTCGACGGGATGGATGGATACAGTGGGCCAAACTCGTAAGAGCGTGAGACTTGGGGGAATAGTACACAACTTTGTGGAAAAGACCACCCACACCTGCGAAACTGGGGGTGGGTGGGGCAGGATCCCTGGGACTGAGGGGGCCAGAGAGGCTGTGGGCCCAAGTAAGCACATAGCCCTCTGAACTGCCTCTGACCAGGAGCAGGGTAAAGAGTAAGAGTCCCAAAGCGTGCTCCCTGCCTTCATTCTAGCCCACCCTCTGGCTGGGGGAAGGCGTGGCTGAAGGTATTGGTTGAGCTTATTGGCTGGGTTGAGCCCTCCTGGGTGATGTCATGAGGCTGGGCCAAGTTTGGAGTGTCCAGTTATACCTCCCACCTGGCTTAGGGGGCATGCTGCTTGGGGTCTCCACAGGTGTCTAATGGGTGTCTGATTTCTTTCAGCCACCCTATGGGTTCCTTTGCAGGCATGGTAGGGACAGCCCTCCTGTCCCTAAATATAGCTACCTCAGCCCCACCTCACCCCCGAGTTTTCACTTCCACCCCATGTCCATCCATCTCCTCCTCTTACTCCCCCACCCCCAGTTCCATCCTCTCCCCTGTCCTGTACTCTGCGCTGGTCTCCAGAGGAGCTCCTTGTCCTCAGTCTCCAGAGGGTTCAAGGCCACACATGCCCCACAGGTTTCTCTGCACCCATCACAAGAACATCCTCCAGTTCCCAGGTTCGAGGATATCGTTCCTCCCCTCCACCTTGTGCGTCCAGCTCACCTCAGGATGCCCAGCTCCCCAGGAGCCCCTGTGGTCAAACCCCCGCCCCCCCAATCCCCTGCAGCTCAGGTGGTCTGTATCCCTCGTACCTGGGGCTATCCTCGTCTTAAAAGTTTCTAGAAGACTCTCTGCCATTGGTTGGCTCTTGTTTCTTGACCTCCCCAACGACACTGGGAGCTCCCTGGATCCTGAGGCTGTGGCCAGCGCACAGAACAGCATTGCTGGAGGACAGGCTGCTGGCTCAGCAGTGCTGGGGCACCCATATTCCTCTCGGGAGACGTCCTCACGGTTCACTGGTGGCTGCAGTGTGGGGTAGGAGCCGTGGTAGTGTCATGGTGACCCGCATGGTCGGCAGCTCCGAGGGAGAAAGACTGGCCTCTCTACTCCCGTCAGCAGTCGGTCTCAGAAGGCCACAGGGGGTCACTGTGAGTCAGCGCTGACCTGATGGCGGTGAGAGCGAGTGGTGTTTGGTGTTCTGCCTCCATGCGCTCCTGCCTGATTACTTTCTCCCTGTTGCCATATTTCTCCAAACCAGAAACCAGTGCATGTGGCATAGAATGGGACTTCGGAAACCTCGTGGAAGAATTGCATTATCTCTTAATCCCATTTTCCAGGAGATTTTTATGTATTTTTAATCATTTTATTGGGGGCTTGTACAACTCATCACAATCCATACATCCATTCATTGTGTGAAGCACACTTGTACATTTGTTGCCCTCATCATTCTTAACATTTGTTTTCTACTTGAGCCCTTGGTATCAGCTCCTTGTTTTTTTCCCTCCCTCCATGAACCTTTGATAATTCATGAATTATTATTTTGTCAAAAAACAAACCAAAACATTATTAGTCATATCTTACACTCTCCGACATCTCCCTTCACCCGCTTTTCTGTTGTCTCCCCCCCCCCCCGGAGGGCGTTATATGTAGATCCTTGTAATCCATTCCCCCTTTTGTACCCCACCTTCCCTCCACCCTCCAAGTATCGCCACTCTCACCACTGGTCCTGGTCCTGAAGGGGATCATTTGTCCTGGATACCGTGTTTCCAGTTCCTATCTGTACCAGTGTGCATCCTTTAGTCTAGCTGGATTTGTAAGGTAGAATTGGGATCATGGTAGTGGGGAGGGGAGGGAAGAAGCATTTAGAAGCTAGAGGAAAGTTGTATGTTTCATCGTTGCTACACTGCACCCTGGCTGGCTCGTCTTCCTAGGCGATTTTTAAAGCACCGCCTGCATGTTTTCTTCAGGGGAACAGTAATGGTAATGGCATACGTGGGGGACCGTCTGCCTCAAATTGATGCTGCTGTGTTCTTCCTCTGGTGCCCGGGCCTCTTGGTTATGGATCCTTGTCTCTACAGCAAGGGCTTGGGGATGAGGACCCTCTTGGGTGTCATGGTCCCCCACAGGCCACCCCAGAAGCCCTAAGGACTCTAGGCCTGTGACTGCTGGTGATGAACCCTCTCCCCTGCCCCCCAGATGACGTGCTGACTAAGGACGCAGGCGAGTGCGTGATCTGCCTGGAGGAGCTGCTTCAGGGAGACACGATAGCCAGGCTGCCTTGCCTCTGCATTTATCACAAAAGGTACCGCACATCCCAGAGGCCACTGGGAGGTGGGGGACGGGGCCATGCTGCCTTGTGGGTGCAGGGTGCACACCGGTCTGTCAGCTGAAGTGCCAGGGCATGGGCTGGGGTGGCCAGCGCTGGTTGAGTGCTGCGGGGGTACAGAGTGGAGCCAGGGCTGAGGTGCCCCCCTTTACCTGGGAGGTGGTTTCCCCATCTGGCTCTTCAAGGGCCCCCACTCTGAGAGTAAAAGCCTCAGCAGTGCAGGGGAGGTGCCCTTGGACTGTGTTCTCAGGGACAGGACAGGAGGCAGTGGATCACTGCCTCTTAGGCCCAGCTCTGCAGGCAGCTGTGCTCAGCAGGGCCAAGGCCTCACTCTGGTGCACACCACACTGCGAGTGGCGGGCCCCTACCCCTGGCTCCTCCAGCCTGCGCTGAGGATGACTGCTAGCCCGAGAGTGATCATCCAGTGACACGCAGGCACCGGTGCAGCTGGACAGGCTCCCCAGGGTGGCACTAACCAGAACCAGAGTAAGGAAATTGCTGGCCCTGCGGAGAATATGCAAATCAGTTGTCCAGTTCCTGTCTTTGAAAATACACAGCTGTTGATTTACAAGTCAGAAAGCTGTCTTGGGCAACTGCTGCCCCCTATCGTCTCTCAGTGCTAGGCCAAGCCTTCCTGACAGGCTCTGCTCCCTGTGGCTGCTGGGAAGGGAAGGGACCAGCTACCCTGGCAGCAGAGCTGGGCGGCAGCATTAGGGTCTCCAGAAAAGCACCCCCTGGCGGGGATAGGGTAGGGTGGGGTGGGTGGGTGCAGGCTTCAGCGCTCCTTTGACCAGCCACCCTCAGACCCAGCAGCCAGGGTCATCCGTCATCTTTGCTCCTGCCTCCCTCCCTCCCTCCAGACCGTAGAGATGGCTGCCGCCGCCCTCACCCATAATGCACAGCTGGTGCTTCCTCTGCGCTGGCCACAAGAGTGTTGGTCCTCCTTCCCTGCCCTGCAGGGCCAGCCCCCAAGAACTGCCTGGTTGGCCACTGCTCTCCACCCAGCTCAGTTATTGTAGGGGTGGGGTCCTCCCTCCTCTCTGCTTTTAGAGACTCAGCCATGTCTCCCCAGGGTCCTCCCAGGAGAGGTTCAGGGTGATTCTCCCCGCCCCCCAGGAATTCAACCCTCTGAAAGCACCTTGCACGAGCAATCTAGCTGACTGTGTCTCCCTTGCCCCCTACACTCAGTTGCATAGATTCGTGGTTTGAAGTGAACAGATCTTGTCCAGAACACCCCGCGGACTGACCCTGCCGGGCATGCTCACTGACTCCTCTCAGAGGTGAGCCTGTCGGGGTGTCCAGGCATGGGGGACATGGGGCAAGGACACGATACAGACCATATGTACACACGAAGGGTGGCCATGCCCAGGGTCACTGCCCTGCGTGAGTCTAGCCCTCACCTCTGGCCATCTCCTGAACCCCGGTGGCTGGGTATTCATCGCACCCAGTCTCTGTGCGGACACCGCCCTCCCTCGATGAGAACCTGCTTGTCGACAGCCATCTTTCTGCTGCTTCAGCCCAACCAAGGCCACTTCCCTGGTGCCTCCTGCTTCCAGATGAGTCCCAGGCCTCCAGGCCCAATTCAGCCCGCCCGCCCCCCCCGTGGCCCTGTTACCCTAGCCTCCCCTGGCATGCCTTCCTGGGTCACCCTCACCAATGGCCTCTCTCCTCTCCACCTCCCCCCCTCGGCAAACACATCCCCCAGGGAAGTCCAAATCCCTGCCTCCACCTTGCCGCACATCCAAAGGTTTGGGGGTATCCTTTCTCTTTTCTCTCCCCTGCCCCTTTCATTTGTTCCCCACTAGGTTTATTGTATTTATTCCCAGTAAGCTCCCAGACAGCTGATGATGTCAGACAAATCAGGGACATCTGCTCTTTTTACCTTCACTTCAAACCCTGACCACCTGGGAGCAGGCGGCTGCCAGGGTGAGAGGAGGCAAGGGGGAGTGAGTGGAGCCCGGCGCTGGACTGCGAGCCCCAATTCCCGGCATGATGTTTGGCTCCAGGGGCCTCCCCCACCGACCGACCGACCAACCAACTGATGACGACGGGAACGCAGACGCCCGCCCCAGCTGGATGGCATGAGGCGGCCCTCTGGCCAGGCGGGCACCACTTATTTATTGCGATCCACTCTGGGACAGACTGGCCCTGTGCCAGCCAGGAGGCTCAGCAGACATTGGAGAAGAGCTGAGCTTGGGACCCCAGTGGGGACAGGGTCCACCCCTCCCACACTGACTGGAGAATGACTCTTCCCCCTCCCATGCCTCCCCCAGGACACCCCATAGGATGAGCTGAGCTAGTCTGAGAAGAAGGCGCTGACCGCCCCCCTTCCTTTGCCCCTTGTCCCAGGAGGGGAAGGGGCCTTTACTTCTTGGCTCACCTTGGAAAGGCATTGTGGGTCTGTCTTTAATGTGTTTACAAAAAAAAATTATAAAAAAACAAAGTCTAGTGTCGACTGGTGTTTTTCCTCGTGATGTTTACAGATTGCTGCCCAACTATCACCCGCTAAGTGACAGAAAACAGCCCCGCCCCAGGTTTGTTCCTTTTCTGTTTCCCTCCCACCCCCCGGGGGACCCTGCAGCCAAAAAGCAGCCCATCGAGAACCTGCCACCCTCTACCTGCCCTTCCTCCGTGATCCCCTCTCGGTCTCGGTCGGCTCTGGGCCCTGAGCCCTCACAAGTGTCCCACAAAAACGCCCGGGCATTTGTCTCAGGCTCTGTGGCCTCCACCCCCCACCCCCCACCAGGAACTGTAAAAAACGGGGGGCAGACTTAGTTAAAGCTTCCCAGCCTCAGCCTCCCCGTTTTCAGGCAACTCTGAGAACCTTTTAGCCATCGCCCTTCATGTGGCATCAGCCGTGCCATATAGGTTTCTGTATTTATATATTAAAAAAAGAAAAAATCGTATAAAATGTAAAAAAAATGTTCAGAGCTTGGGAGAAGCAAGCTTTCTTCATTAGTCAAGGTGTTTTGATATGGTATTAAAATCATGTCTGATAAAAGCTGCACGGTGTGGTCTTATTTCGGGGGCGTCAGGAAATGAAGCAAAGCCTGTCTCCCTGCTCACCCCCTTCCGGTGACTAGCTCTGGACTATACAGGTGTGAAGTGGGGCTCTGAGGGTCTCCTACTATGCCTGGGGTGGGGGGGGGAGGGACAAGTGTGATGTTGCTGTTCTGGAAAGACCCGCACGGGCAGAGGTCTGGCAGCCAGTGGAGGTTCTGACCTCCAGGTGCTGGCTGGCACATGCCCGCTGCCCACACCCTGCCAGCCTGTTGCTCGAGACTTGTCTCTGCTGACTCACGGGCCAGCCCCACTCCAGCCCAGAAGAGGCCTTGGACTGGGACGAAGCCAGTGCTGAGCCCTTGAACCAGAACCAGCCACTCGTGGCTCACAGAAGTTGGCAAACTTGGCTGGGCGGGCAGTGGAGGGCAGGGAGCAGCAGTGCCAGGCAGAGGGCAGGCTGCCGGGGCTGCCTCTGCTGCACCTCAGACCTGCCCCGTCAGTTGTGCAGCTGCCTCCGGCTCGGCCCGCCCTCCAGCAGAGTGCCGGCCAGACATGAGGAGTACCTGGGCAATGTGAGCTCGGGCGCCCCATGCCCCGGGGGAGGAAGGCCAAGCTGGCGGGTGAGGAGCTCAGGCCTTCGTGGCAGCTCCAGCTGGGATGGAGACCAGGGCCCCAGCCAGCACCCCTGAGGGGCAGCAGCCTGCAGCTGGCTAGCATGTCTGCCTTCAGGGCCTCTGCATCCTCAGCATAATGTTGGGAGAATCTCAGATTCCTCGAGTGTAAAGGGGATACAGCCCGCAGCAAAGCTGGTGGGGCAGGCACAGCTCAGCCCCGCCTGTCTCCTTGGCTGACCCCTAGGCCTGCAGGCCATGCCAGGTGCCCCAGCGCCCCTTGGACTGGTCTTCGGGTGTCCCTGAGCTGGCTGGAACCGATGCTGGTGCAATTACCAGCTTCTTCCACCTACCACCCACGCCTTTCACTGCCACCCTCTGCCAGCTGCCTTGGCCTCCCCACTTTGGTTGGTTCTTGGGGCAAAGAGGAAGCCTTGGAGCCTGGGCTTCCCAGGTGGAGCTGGGATTTGCCACCCCCATACTGACTGCTAGCAGTTTTCCTCCTGCTCTGCCTTTGGGGAGGAGCCGCTGGGAAGTGACTGCTGCCGGGTGTGCTGTGGGAAACACCTGGACACCCTACCCAGCCATCCTTCTAATAAAGTGTTCAGTTAAGGATGGGGTATTAATGTTTTATTAACTTGGTGGTGTAGTGGTTACGCATTGGGCTGCTAAACCCACAAAATCAGCCTTTGGAAAGCACTCCTCTGGACAAGGGCTGTCTACTGCCATGAAGGGTTTACACTGACCCACAGTGGCGGTCCTGCCCCACCCTTTATGGTCACTATGAGTCAGAAATGCTCAGGGCAATGAGGGGCCCAGACACCCAATGCTTGGGTGCTTAGCTGCTAACTGAAAGGTAAGTAGTTCACACGCCCAAGCTGCACCGAAGAAGAAAGACCAGGCATTGTGCTTCCTAAAGGTTTTACCACTTTGGAACCCCCATGGGGTAGTGTGCCCTGTCCTGTAGGGTCACTAAGTCAGAATGGCCTTGTGGGCGTACAGCAATGTAAGGTGCGGGACCTTGTCCTTATGTTCATGTACAGAGGGGGCTCTGTCATGAACTCTGTAACAACTCTACATGCTTGGTCCCCAAAATAGACACACAAAGGAGGCAAACATTTATTGTGGCCTCTTCGGTGGCTGGTATTTCCATGAACAACATACAATTATTCACATGTTTCTGTGCACTGAAAATTTTCCTTGGTAAAAGCTTTTGGGGTAATGGCCATTTGCTGAGCATTGGAGGGCACATAAAAGAGGATGCAGCCCCAAAGGGGGTGGGGGGCAGTCAAGAGCACAGGAGCTGAGTGGGTTGGGGGGAGGAGTCTGCACTAGCCCGTGGCACAGCCCTGGGCCTGCTTCATTCGCCGTATTAGAGAGGCTGTCTGTCTTTGGAGCGAGGGTCAGGAAGGCTGTCTGGGGTACAGCCCTTTCCCAAGGTGCCAAAGGCCCAGAGGGCACGGGAGATGGGAAGGCACTGCAGGGGTTGGCATCCAAGGCTCAGAGCTACAGGCCCTGCCAGGAAGGGCCAACCCCAGCTAGATGCTGCTGAGCTTTCGTGGCGACCGGCACCCTCTTGTGGGCTTTTGGGGGAACAACCGCCGAGTTCCACCGGCGGAACTGCTGGCAGCACGGCCGCGGAAGGGAGCCGGCCCAGACTGGCAGAGGCACAAAGGTTGGTAGCTGCAGGTACTGCTCCCTGGAGAGGCGTGTTACTGGGCGGATCACGTCACTTCCACATCTAATGGTGAGCTCTGGCCCCTGGGGTTAGGCATTTGGCTGCCCATGGAGGAGCTGGGCAGGCTGCATGCAGGGTACGGAAGGGCAGTGCCCAGGGGTGGCCTCCCAACAGCTGCCCGTGTTCCAGGCAGTATGGGTTCACCTGAAGGGCTGCTGTCCTGGAGCATCAGGTTCCTGTCTGCAGCTGTTGGGGTCCAGCTGCTGGGTCCTCTCGGTGGGGTAGGGAAGGGACCCAGTTGGAGGGGCGCTGTCTTAGGCCTGGAGGTGGATCTAAGCCGCCCCATCCTCCCCAGCCCAGGCAGGACATGTACACGCAGAGGAGGCAGTATCTCAGGAAGGACCCTGAGTCATTTACTAGACAAGTGTCCCCACCCCAGGACACTCAGGGGACCAGGGAGGAGCCAGAGACCCAGGTTCCCCACCCCCACCTGACCCGGGGGGTGGGGTGGGGGGTTCAGAAGACTGGCTGGCTGGGCTCTGGAGGCGGCCTGAGTGCAGGGGTCCCACATGCACAGCCTCTCACAACACCTTGCCTGGGTTCATGAGTCCCTGGGGGTCCAGCGTGGCCTTGAGCTGCCGCATGGTCTCCACACCCACAGCCCCCACCTCTTCCTGTAGCAGCTGCCGCTTGCCCAGCCCAATGCCATGTTCCCCAGTGCATGTCCCGTGGAGAGCCAGTGCCCGCCTGGAGGCCAGCAAAGGTCTTCAGCGTGACCGCCCCCCACCCCCCAGCATGCCCCCATCAGTTGCCCTCTGCTCCTACCTGCCCAGCTGCTGTGCGAAAGCCTCCGCCCTGTGCAGCTCCTCCGGGTCTTCAGGGTCCACCACCAGGATGCAGTGGAAGTTTCCGTCCCCCACGTGCCCCACAATGGCTCCTGGGGTCCCGGAAGACAGAGCTGCTGCCTCCAGCCCCACTCACCTATCCACCCACCAGGATCCCAGAGAACAGGCCAGACCTGTGAGTCCTGAGGTCTTCAGGTCCTCCTTAGTCTGCACCAGGATCTCCGGCAGCCGGGAGATGGGCACACATACATCAGTGGAGTAGCCCTGGGTCAGGGGACAGGGCCAAGAGCTGAGGGTGAAGGCCCAGAGTGGAGGGTAGCAGGCACTTGGCTCCAACTCAAAGCCTCTCATCAGGAAACTTCCTGGTGGGCCTCGGAGCCTCAGCTCCCTCCAGATGGGCCCAGCTGCTTGCAGCCCCATACTTTGGGGACTCCCATGGGCCATTCCCCAGCTGGATCCCTGGATCCCCAGCCATGGGGCTGATGCTAACACCTGCCCTGCCTTTCAGGAAGCCTTCCTCTTCACAGTGCGCAAGCACGCTGCCCTGGGCTTCCAGCTCGCTCTGCCCCAGAGCCTCTGAACAACTTCTGCAGGGGGTAGCCTGCAGCCAGGGTCAGGTTTGGGGGTGTCTCTGGGCCTCAGTCTGCTGCTCCACACAGGAGGGGGCAGGCATGCCGGCCCCCAGCCCCCTCACCTTGGAGCCAGGCCGCAGTGCCAGGATGGCGTACCAGGCGTTGTGCCGCGCCGTCCAGAGCCGGCTGCGCTCCTCGGCCTCCTTGGCCCATGCAAAGTGGGAGCCCCCGTTGTGCTGGGTGATCTCCTCTGTGGGTTGCCAGGGAGTTGACAGCAGGCCCTCCATGGGGTCGGGGGAGGGGGGAGCCTCCTGCCATCCCCTTCCTTCCCCTGCAGCGCCCGCACCTGCCCGCTGCAGCTGCTCGGCCAGGGCCTGCTGGGAGCCGTGGAACTCCAGGAAGAGCGTGGGCGCCACCAGGCAGCTCAGCTTGCCGTGTCTGCTGCAGGCGGCCATCGCGACGTCATCCAGGAACTCTGGGAGCAGAGCAGACCGAGGGTGCAATGGCTCAGACCTGGGCCCAGAGCGGTTTCTGGGGGAGCCCTCCAGAAGGACACAGCCCCTGCCTCACCGATTCGGGCCACGGGCACCGCGGCCTGCAGGATTTGCACGGTGCTGTCCACGGCAGCCTGGACGCTCGGGAAGGCACACGTGGCAGCCAACGTGGCCTCAGGAGCAGGGTGCAGGCGCAGGGTGGCAGCTGTGATAAGGCCCAGGGTCCCCTCAGAGCCCACAAAGAGCCCTGTGAGGTTGTAGCCGGCCGCACTCTTCCTGGATCAAGGACACACAGGTGGATGAGCAGTGCCCGGTCCAGAAACGGCCTGGGGCCGAGCAGTGTTGGGGCCCGTAGTGACAGGGCTCTGAGTGGGCCCTGGGATTCAGGGCACCCATGCCCTGGGGCCCTGCTAAATGCAGATTGGAGCCTGCGGGCTAAGCTAGCCTCCCTTGTGGCCCTGGACTGCCTGGGTGCCCTCTCAAGGGTGTGCCTGCATGTACGTATGCATTCGTGTGTGTATATGTGTGTGCTAGAGACAGGCTCTGTGCACCACCGCCCACGTCCACCGTCACCGTGAGCACATGCCCAGCACTGTCCAACTTTGCCCTCCAGATAGCGTTTCAGACTCCCAGGCCCAGCAGGAGGTGCACCTCACAGCAGGAGAGCCTATCTCTGGGGGTGAGGGGCCTGGGGGCGCCCCCTCAAGCCTCCACACCACAAGGCCACAGTGGGACACTTACCGGAAGTGCCGGCCTGGGCCGGCAGTGTGCAGCACCTGCCCACTGGGCAGCACCACCTCCAGGTTGAGGACATTTTCCCGCATGGTACCATAGCGCACAGCATTGGTGCCCGAGGCTCCGGTGGCAGCCATGCCACACAGAGAGGCGTCTGCCCCTGGATCTGTAAAGCAAGTGTGGGCGGAAGGCAGCCTGGGTGGACGGGGAGGATTCAGGTGCAGTCCTGCCAGCAGGGAGCCCCAAGGTGAAGGGAGAATTCAGGGATGGGGTGTCCCTGGCCTACCCACAGGGAACCAGAGACCGGTGTCCCGCAGGTGGGTGTTGAGAGTTTTGCGGGTCACGCCAGGCTGCACCACCACCGAGAAGTCTTCAGGGTTTAAGGCCAGGACCTGGTCCATGTGGGTCAGGTTAATGCAGACGCCTCCCTGGCAGGAAAAGCTGGCTGAGTGCAGGGCCCCATGGGCGGCACCTTGCCCAGGGCCGAGGGGTGTCAGGGCTGCTCCTGGCCAGGGGTCAGGGGAGCCTCACCATACCTGCACAGCACAGACTCCACCTTCCAGTCCTGTCCCCGTGCCAAAGGGGATGATGGGCACACCATGGCTGTAGCACAGGGCTGTCAACCGGCTGACCTGGTCCACATTCTGGGGCCAGACTACGGCGTCAGGGGCCTGGCACCTAGAATCAGGCAGGCAACTCAGGGAGGCAGGCACCCTGGGCTCCCCGCTCTCCTACCTGAGGGCCGCTGCACAGGGTGAGGGCCCAGTGGAGATGCAGAGGAGGGGCCAGGGTGACACGAAACAGGTGAGGGGGGGACCCCATTCTACCCACCTGTGCATGGACTCGTCTTTTCCATGCTGCTCTCTGACTGCAGTGGCCGTGGACACGTGGGAGGGCCCCACCACCGCCCTCAGGGCAGCCACAAAGTCCGGGCTGACAGCGCCCTGGGGGAGGAGCACATGGTCAGAGAGTCACAGGGTCATGGCTGCCAGCATGTTCTGGGTACCAATGGCCTCCCCCCATCACTGGCAACTAAGCCAGGGGGTGCCCCACTGTAGGTAACCCCAATCTACTGGAGCATGCCCTTTCCAGGGAGTCCCCAAACACCCACCGCCAGCCCCTGAATAAAACCAGGGTGTCAACAGGGGGTTCCTTACCAGCCCTGCCCAGCCCAGGCAAAGGGCCAGCCCGAGGCCCAGGCACCCAGGAGAGACCAACAAATGGAGCCTTCCGAGGGAGAAGCCGGCTGTGGGTGCCCTGCCTCCCCACTCTAGGGAGTTCTTCCCATGTTATAGAATGTTGCACACGCATCCTTTCAACACACCTACTGATATATTTGGGAGCCCAAGCGTCCACACACGTTTCATCGGGCATCCCTCCAGGCAGATGTGGGACCCCGGACCACACTGGGCACCATGCCCATAAGGATCGCGGACCGTGCCCAGTGGCCCTTTGGCCAAGGTCACAAGGAGCTAAGCAGGAACCAAGCGCGGTCCCCACCCTACAGGCCTACCTGCATCCCCCTAGAGCAGTACCTCCTCCAGGGGCTAAACCCCCAGGTCGCAGCCCGGAACAGGAGGGCCATGGCCGGGCAGCTAGGGTTGTGGGCTGGGGAGGAGCGCTGCCCCTCGCTCGCGCAGCGGCCCGCCCCTGGGCCGCGCCGGGGGTGGGGCCTGCTTAAGGTGGCCGGCGCTTAAGGTGGCCCCCGCTAAGCGGTCTGCTGGGCGCCAGGCGGCAAAGCTGAGGTTTAACCGACATGTGGGGAAACTGAGGGACGGCGGCCGCCGCAAAGTCTTCTTGGAGTGCTTAGAGCAAGCACAAGCTCGCTGCCATCTCTTTGACGGTCCTGCCAGCTCAGAACATATCTGAATTGGAGATTCATTTTATATCTGGCAACTTGACCGAATTCTTGGGATTTGATTAATTCGATGGTTTTGTGTGGGATTTTTTTCCCCCTCCTCTAAATGGCGGATACATAGAGTCTTATTTCTTGCCTCACCCGCAAGGCCAGCAGTTCGAACCCACCAACTGTTCAGTGAGATAAAGATGAGGCTTTCTGCTTCTTACGGAATGAGTCTCAAAAACCCAGAGGCAGTTTTATAGGGTCACTGGGCGGGAATCCACTAGAATGTAGTGAGTTTTGAGTATTTGGAATCTCAAAATACTCCTTCTTTCTCAGTATTGTAATGCGAATGCAGATTCAGCTGCAGCCGGAAGTTCCCAGGTGAATAAGAAGGAATACTTATTTGCAATAACGCGACACTGCCTAACTCCAAGGATTAGGGTTACTTAGCGCTCGAGTTTATTTCCCCAGTCCAACTGAAATAAGAACAAGCTGAGAATATTGCTTCAGTATACGGAAACGTAACAGTTTCTAGCAGTTTCCTTCTCCAAGCATTTGGAAAGATTTTCGACTTTTTTTATTTTGTCTAAACCCTAACCCTTATCGACGGTCTTTTAAAAAATTTAAATATGTTCTTAATGCCTGTGTGTATTTGTTAATGCAAGACTTCAAAATACAGTGGCTGATGTATTTGCTTTAGGATTCCCTTTCGTAGGCTTCAAGACGGTTCACTTAAGTTTTTGTTTCTCGGTCCATGCCAGGTTTGTGTATTTGGGGAGAATTAACCAAAAACTCAAACTCTGCAGCCCAAAGGATTTCGCGGCGTGGCGACTGCAAGTGTTAAGGGACTGCTACTCACAACCTATTCTGGGGGAAGGGAATTGTCCTGGCGCAGAGACGACCACGGACGGCTCCTTTCTAACAGCTGAGCGGAGGTGTAGACTTTCCCCCGAGTCCCTTAAGATGCGGCCCCGGAGGCCTATGGGAAACGTAGTCCAAAGAAGTCGAAGGACCACCCCTTGGAGGACCCTGGGAACAGCAGCGGCGTCTGCACATGCGCAGTGCTGGAGCGCGCCGGCGGCTACCCTTCCCCCACCTCCAAGTGCGAGTGGGCGACAGGACCCCGGTCTCCGGGCGTCTCTGCCACCACGCGCCGTGACCCGACCTCGCCCCGAGCCGCGAGCGGCGGCTGTGCCCCTGCAGGTACGAGAGGTCTGCCTGGCAGCTCTGCAGAGCCTGGGGGCCGCGGGGATGGGGTGCAGGATGGGCGCGTGCCCATGCGGGGTGGGAGCCCAAACTTCGGCGACTCGCGGCCGCCGGTGACCCTAGGGGCAGCGTGCGAGGCTGCGGGGCGCGCCCCCTCCAGCCGCACGGCCGGGCCCTCGGGCGCGGAGGCGGCAGCTGTGAGGGCCGGCTTCCTCCCTTTGTCAGGAGGAGCGCCTCCGGACGCGGCCAGGGTCCCCCGCTGCGCGGGAGCGAGTCCGGAAGCCGCGCGCGGGCGCCGCGGGGGGCGCGGGGCGAGGCCCGACCCGGGCGGAGCCGGGCCGCGCGGCCAACTGGGCGCCGGAGACGCCGCGGGCCCGGCCGGGGCGGGGAGAGGCTCGGGCTCGCCCGTCGGCTGGGGCGTGCCTAAAGTGGAGCCTCCGCGGCTTCCCGCCCGCTTGACCTCGCTGCCGCTCCTAGTCCCTGCTCTGCTCAGGTGGGGGGATTTACCCAAGGTCATCGAGCCAGCGGCCACTGCCTGCTGCAGCTTTCCAAGCATGTGCCTTCTGAGGTGCCCCGACCCCCTCTAGGAAGCAGGGCCCGAGGTCAGGATTGATGCCGGCAGGGAGCGCCCCTCTCCTGCCCGAGCATTCACGCCCGCGCTCCAGTCATTGGACTGGAATCCACATTCCCCCTACCGTGAGGGGGGCTTCCCAGAGCCAGACCTGCCGACCTGCAGATCCCTCCCCCAAACCCAGCACTGTCCGGTGGATTCTGACTCACAGGGAGCCCTGTGCAGGGGCTTCTAAAATTCTCTACAGGAGCAGACAGCCTCGTCTTTCACCCGAGGAGTGGCGGGTGGATTTGAACTGCTGGCCTCGAGGTTAGCCTAACCCAGAGCACCCGGAAAACCCCGTCTCACTGTGCCCTTGAGTCGATTCGACTTGCTGTGGGTGGCTTTGGGCCCCCTGTGGGTTTCTGAGACCGGGAGTCTTTGGCAGGAGTAGAAAGCCTCATCTTTCTCCTGAGGAATGGCTGGTGGTTTTGAACGGCTGACTTGGTGGTTAGCGGCTCGGTCCGCTTTGGGCTCCTGTAGAAAACTCTGGAGCAGTCACATTCCCTCGCGTGAGTGGAGACTCCGCTGGATGGTACAAGTTCCTCCTCTTTGACCTTCCCTGTCCCTTTGTGTCAGCACTGCCCTTTCTTCACCCTCCTGGCCCTCCCCACTCCCGCCTAGTCTGTTGCCCGCCCGCCTGGGGGTCGTGAGCGAGGGAGCCACCAGTTACCCTGGTCCAGCCTTGAAGAGGAGCCTTCTTTTCCTGGGGACCAGGGGCGGAGCTTTGTCAGCCGTCAGGCCCCGCCCCCAGCGGGAGGAGGCCTGTAATTGGCCAGGATGGCTTCCTGCTCCTCTCTGCCCAGGGACAGGTTTTTTGGTGGGTTGGTTGGTTGGGTTTTTTTAAAAATCACTTTATCGAGGGCTCTTACAGCTCTTATCACAATCCATCCATCCATCGTGTCAAGCACATTTGTACATACGTTGCCATCATGTTCACAACATTGCTTTCTCCGGGAGCCCTTGGTATCAGCCCCTCGGGTTTTCAGTTTTCACTCCTCCATCATGTTAGGGTCATTGGCTTTATTCTTCGTGTGCCTGCCTTCCGAAAATCCCTCCTGCCTGATTGTGTCAGTCGGATGCCTGACACGAGGCTGCACGTCGCTCTCCTGGGGTGCTGTCGGCTTTAGGTGCTGTTGATTGGCTCTGACTTGCGTCGACCAGCCCTGTGCCCGGTCCGGTGCCAGCCTCTGTTGCCCCTGTCTGCTTCAGGGCGCTCCTCTTTACTTGGCGTTTACTTTCTTCCTACGACTTACTGGTATGGTTATCTCCTCTCGCCCATTTCCTGGAAATGTATCCGACCTTTGTACTTTTAACAGTGATTAGTAACTCAGGGTCCGCAGACACAGGAAGGAGACCCCTCGGTGAAGGACATGGACGGGGCAGAGGTGGTGAGGGTGGTGCAGGACTGGGCGGCTTTTTGCTCTGTTCTGAGAACGGGCTCAGGGGCACCCAGCAATAGCAGTCACTAATATGCCCCCCATCACCAGACGCCATCTGGCCCGTTCCACCCTTGGCAACCTTGAGCTGCCGATGGCAGAGCTCCATCGGCTTTTACTTCGCTCGGATGTTGAGGTCGGCGTCCAGGCTTTTCTTCTGAGGTGCCTCTGGACGGGTTCGATGCCCCACTCTCCTTACTAGCCAAGTGAGTGCTTGTCAGTCGTTCGCACCCCAGTAACCTCCCCACTGGTGAGAACCAACAGTTCATTGTAGCCTCCTCCCCCCCACCCTCCCGGGTCGGATTTGCTTCCCGGTTCTTTTTGTAATTCGACTTCACGTTTCAGCCTTCAAATCAGTGTTGTTTTTACATTGTCGTTAACACTTGTGTTGTCCTGGTGTGCTTTCCCTGCCCGGCTGCCACACTGAGAAAAAAGGTCCTTTGTGGCCTGCTCAGAGGCTCAAGCCCACAGGTGGCTGTGGCAGCATGGTCCTTTCTGCCCCCTCCAAGGAGGCCCAGAGCGTCCCCCTGAGGCCTGTGACCAGGCGGCATCCAGGGACTCCCCACTGCCCCAGTGGCTCAGTGACCCCGTTGTCGGACTGTCAGATGCACAGTCAGCAGTTGGACGCCAGCAGTCACTCTGCGAGAGATGGGCTGTCTGCCCCGTGAAGACTTAGTCTTGGAAACCCACAGGGGCAGTCAGTTCTCCCGTCCTATCGGGTCACCATGAGTTGGCATCGACTCGCTGGCAGTGAGTCTGGCTTTGGTTCTGACCTGTCCTGTATTGTATTGTGGTCGGGTTGGATTCCCGTGAATTTTCGGAATTCTGAGGCAGAGCGGATCTTTACTAATAGTGTTGCTTTATTTATCTTTCTGTTCCAGCTCTGCCTTCACCCCAAAGCTGTAGAAAATGAACCGATTCCAGGTGAGTTGTTGGATTCTTTCCCGGGTGGGTTTTCAGGGCACTGGAGGATGTTGATAGGCTCCAGGGATTGAAGTAGAGAAGCAGAAGTAGAAAACCCAGTAGCAAGCAGGCAAGCCTTGCTCGTTGTGTTTCCTGTGTGTTATGCAGACCGGCTCCTTGCTTCCCTCTTGCTGGGCCGAACACATTGCATGGGCCTTCAGGCTGCCAGCACCGCCTGGGTCTCTTCTCCTTTCCGTCCGTCCTTCTTTCTGTCTACTGGTCTAGGTATTTCTTACTGGCCTGTGTTCTTCACTAATCTTCTCTTCAACTGTGTCTTAACCAAATGTTTGGTTTTTTTTAATCCTATTTTTGTGGCTTGGGTGTGGCGAGGTTTTTCTTTGTGCCCACTACTTGGGATTAAAATTGGCACTCCCTCATCTGCATTAAGTATCCCAAGCTTTTCATTAGCTCTTGATGCCATCCTGTTTGTTGTCACTAAGCCAGCGCTTAACTTTGTAGCACTTCTCTGGGGCTTATCCCTTAACCTCTGAGCCTCCGTCTGCACGCTCCTCAGCTCTGGTTACAGTGCCTATCCTTGTGGAAACAAAGCTGTGCTCGTGTTAGACGTATGAAGAAGCTGAGTAAATTTGTCACTCTTTCTGAAAGTGAGTTTCGGAGACAGGACAAGACCGAATAAACAGGGTGTGTAGCTGGTCTTGTGTAAATTGGGGGCGGGGTGGTATGAGATTCTGTTTCCCTCGGGCCCGGGCCGAGGGAATGGCAATGTACCATTTCAGGGCTCGGTGACGTTCACGGATGTGACTGTGGACTTTACTCAAGAGGAATGGGAGCACCTGGACCCCGCACAGAGGATCTTGTACATGGATGTGATGCTGGAGAATTACAGCAACTTACTCTCAGTAGGTAAGGTGGCGGTGCCATGGTTGAAGTGCTTGGCTACAGTTCAAACCCATCAGCTGCTTCCAGGGAGGAGACGGGCCGTCTCCTTCTGTAAGTGGGCAGCCTTGGAAGCCCCGCAGGGCAGCATCGCGGAATCCATTCCACAGCTGCACTTGGATTTGGGGTTCTGAATTACTGAGGGCTTGGGCCCTGAGTGTGGGGGATCAAGTAGAGAGGTGGTATAGCCCCTGAAGTCCAGTTTGCTTGTTTTCAGGGTCTCGGCACCTCGAGCATTTAAGAGCTCCGTGTCTCTCGCGGGCTCTCTGAGAACATCCCCCAGACGCGATGTGAGAGCTGGTGCAGGGAGGAGAACCATGCAGAGCAGCCACAGACCCCTAGTCCAGAGCGTCCCTGAGGGGAGCGGGAGGGTTGGGAGGAGAAGCCCGGGGGGGGGTGTGTGGACAGGACTGCCATCTGTCTCTTTAGGAACCTCTAGAGGTGCCTGGGGACGCTGCGTGCCCTGCTGCAGGCAGGGAGCACGGCACCTCTGATAGAAGCTAAACCTCACGGAGCGTGTGGTCCTGTTGTCCCAGCGGCTGGTCTTTGGATGTGCACAGCATCGCCTCTGGAATGTGCGCCTTCCTGGGTCTCACCAGCCGGTTATGAAAGCGCCCCTCTGCAGAGACCAGGGGTCAGCTTGCCTGTCCACCCTCAAGGAAGTTACACTGGTGGTCTCAGGGGCACTGTGGCTGCCGCTCTAGGCCCAGGGTTGTGAGGTCAAGGGGTGGTTGCCGACCTCAGGCCTCGGCCCTCGACATCTTTGTCTCCTTGCTTCCCAGGTCCTTCCCTGCTCCCTGTGGGGTGTCCTGGAGGACACGGGGCCCTCCTTCCTCCCTCCAGCCACCAGCTGCTGGGTCACCTGCACCCTTTGCTGCCCTTCGTCTCCACCTCACCTGCTCCACCACTTAAAATCTTTTTTTTTTTTTTCTAAAGTGTGATTTGGCTGAAAGTCTGCGGAGGAAATTGGTTTTCCATTGACCGGTGAGAGGCCTGGCGTTTCGCTCCATGGCTTCAGTGGCAGCTCAGCCGCCCCTTTTCCACTTCGGCCCCGTGTTGACCATTTCCCTGCTGCCTGCCTCCTGAGGGCAAAGCACCCTCCGCATCTCCGGTGGTCAGGGGTTCGAAGGCAGGTGCGCCTCGTTGACGCCGTTGTTGACCTGCGGAGCTGAAAGCTCGGCCATCAACCTCAGGCTTCCTCCAGCCTCTCTCCACGGGCTTTGTGTTTTCCTTACGAAAATTGGCCCCAAGCGAAACAGCCCCACAGTAGAGCTCATGTGGGGACCACCCCCCCCTTTCCAGAGTGAGAAACAGCACCTGTCCCTGTATTCTCTCCTAGAAGTGTGGAAGGCAGACGACCAGATGGCGCGGGACCTCAGGAACCCCGACAGGCAGGACAGGCCGTGTCTCGTCCTCAGGAACCAATCCCCCCGGGAGGAGAGAGGTAACCTCGTGGAGAAAGCGTTCCGTCTGAGCACGGACTTCGCTGCTTTGAGACAAGCACCTTACAGACACGACCTCCATGAAAAGGCGCTGCGGGGCAAAGCCGACCTGCTGAGACGCCACGGGAGCTGCGCCGGCAAGCAGGCCGAGGAGCGCGGTGGTGGGGGCTTGGGGAGAGCCCTCCTGTGTCTGAAGCGGGAGCAGGCCTCCCCGGGCCCCGAGTGCCCGGCCTTCAACGGGAGCGGGAGGGCTCCGGGCCACCCGGAAGCCCTTTTCAAGCATCAGCAAATCCAAACCCTGGCGCAGCCCTTCGTCTGCACCTACTGCGACAAGGCCTTCTCCTTCCGATCGCTGCTCGTCAGCCACAAGCGTATCCACACGGGCGAGAAGCCGTACGGGTGCAGCGTGTGCCAGAAGACGTTCTCCCACAAGGCCAACCTCATCAAGCACCAGCGCATCCACACCGGCGAGAAGCCCTTCGAGTGCGCCGAGTGCGGCAAGGCCTTCACGCACCAGTCCAACCTCATCGTGCACCAGCGCGCCCACCTGCAGAAGAAGCCCTACGAGTGCCGGGACTGCGGCAAGACCTTCGCGCAGAAGTTCGAGCTCACCACCCACCAGAGGATCCACACGGGCGAGCGGCCCTACGCGTGCGCCGAGTGCGGCAAGACCTTCTTCAAGAAGTCCAACCTGATCATCCACCGCAAGATCCACACGGGCGAGAAGCGCTACGCGTGCGCCGAGTGCGGCAAGTCCTTCATCCAGAACTCGCAGCTCATCATCCACACGCGCACGCACACGGGCGAGAAGCCCTACGCCTGCGCCGAGTGCGGCAAGACCTTCAGCCAGCGGTCCACGCTCCGGCTGCACGTGCGCATCCACACCGGCGAGAAGCCCTACACGTGCCCCCAGTGCGGCAAGGCCTTCAGCCGGAAGTCGCGGCTCAGCGTCCACCAGAGAGTCCACACGGGGGACAAGCCCTGAGGCGGCACCCGATGTGGGGGGCAGCTGAAGGAACACAGTGTGCGCACAGCATCGCTGAAGACCAGCGTTGTCCCGGGAGTGAGCGCGACGCCCAGCCGAAGAGCCCCGCGCAGAGGATGCCCAGCTGTAAATAGACCACCTCGGCTGCCCTCGGTGAGCTGAATGCCCCAGGCCACAATGTGGAGGGCGCATGGTGCGCGGACAGGGCGGCACTGTGTGGTGGCGGTTTGTGAGCCGATGTCATAGAACACACGCCCCGTGCGCACGTGAATTGAGCACAGTCACGGGGTGGGTAGGGAGGGGGTGTTGAGACTCGCCCGCATGACCATTAGGACACATCAGAGAAGGCGCCTCTTAAGTGCACACACCACGTGTTCTTCAGTGCTCGGACAGCCAGGTGCATTCAGAATGAAATGCGGCCCAGGCCAGCGGTGGCATGGGGGGAGCCGCTCTTTCTCCCACCACTTGCCCAAGCACGGGAGCTGGTGAGACCTTGGTCGAGACCTTGGTCATCCAGCTGCCTCTTCTGCAGACAAAAAGCCATGTTGATGTTGTCACTTGCTTCTGGGTTCGCAGAGGATTTACTAGAAGAGTCGATCAAAGTGTTCGTGTCTGAGGCCAGTTGGGAACAGAGAGTGTCATTACCCAGTACACACCACACCACCGACACACCCGCTCTTCCCCCCCATCTCTGGGTGGGGCATCTGCACACAAACGCATGAGTGCTACCAAACAGTTGTGCCCCAGAAACGTGCCCCCCATTGTTATCCGTGTGCTGCCTCGTCTCTCATATTGACGAGTTGTCTTGCAGAGGCGTTAGCTACATTTCAGCGGCTGGAGATTAATTTATTTGCGTTAACTGTCGAGAGAGGTCTGACTTGTTGCTTTTTGAGGTCCTCATTTTCGAAATGAGACAGCTCCTTGTTCTGCTGTTTACTGTAGGCATCTGTCCCTGGAGGCCCATTGTCTATCAGCCTGCAGCTTGTCCCTCTGGAGCCAGCTTGAGTGTAATGCTGTATAACCCGGCCTGTTCCCACTGGCCTCTCCATCCAGTGTTGGATGATCAGTGTTTTAAAACTGCCTCTCCTCCTGCGTGCAGCTCAAAGACACACAAGCCCAGGCTTTCCCTCGGTCACAGAGCATTCAGTTGGGCTGACCGCTGCAGCCCTGGTTGTCCTTTCAGTTCATTTTGATGGGCTCCGACCACACGGAGTCTCCAGGTCCCCGTGTTCCTCTCGCCCAGTGAGTAGGGAAGGCAGAGAGGTGCCGATAGCTCCCAGTCTTCTGACTGTGCGCAAGAGAAGCCTGGGCCCTTTCAGGGCGTTCAAGGCTGCAGATGCTGCAAAAGACCGCGACTCTGAAGGAGAAATTTAGAGAGGGGGTTGGTTCAGTCGAGTCAAAGCGAGGGTAATTTATGGAGTCCTCCTGACCTTTGAACCAAGCACTGTCTGGACAGGAGTGTCCGTGGCTTCTGTGCACACCCAGAAGCCAAGGACGCAGGAGAGGTTAGTTTGGCACTCTGCCGCCAGAAGTGTCCCTTGGAAGCACCTCGTGGCAAAGCAGGGATCTGTCTTCACTTTGGCGACATCCTTGCAGCCTGGCCTCTGTCCCTGAGAAGGGAGTGAAGTGCCAGCACTGAAGCTGAACTTTGTCAGTATGTGCGGCGAAGCAGAAAGCAGTGGCCCACACTAAACCCAGTCACTGCCGGCAGTTCTCGCAGTGGCCCTGTAGGCAGGGTGGAACTGCCCCTGTGCGTGTCCAAGGCTGGCTCTTAGGGGGTCAAAAGCCTCATCTTCCTCCCCAGGAGCAGCCGGGGGCTTCTAACTGCTGGCCTTGTAGTTGGCAGCCCAACATGGAACCTGCTTTGCCACCGGGACTCGACAGGTGGCCCACCCAGAACTACTGGTGGAGGCAGGGAAGGGGTGCAAAAGTTCAGGAAGGGACCACTCCTGCTGGCCTTGAGGTCAGCGTGATGTGACAGCCCTAACGGGAGGCTTAGAACCACAGGAACGCTGGGGAGTGGGCACGGAGTAACTGAGGAATTCCAGCCCGGCGTGGGCGGTAGGGGGGCTGCCACAGCCCAGGGCTATCATACAGAGGCCAGCTGCTTGCAGTTATCCGAACATAACCCCGTGATGGGTCTTGAAGGTTAGACCCTACGTTCTTGGGGCCAGCACAGGTGGACTGCTAACCAGTGCTGCTCAGGTGTGCCCATGAAGGAAAGAGGCCGGATGCTGGGCTGTTAGATCATGGCCCTTTGCTGAGTTTCCAGGTCTGCGCCAGTGTTGCACCTGGAGCCCATGGGCTGGAGGAGAGGCCAGTGTTCAGTGTTTTCCAGGCCTTACCTGCAGGGACCAATAGCTACTTGATACATGACCGTGCACTGGAGGAGGGGAACACCCAAACATTTCAAGGATTGTCAGTGGTTTTTAAATATTGGTTACATGTTGAAATGATATTTTGGATATATTGAATCAAATAAAATATATTGTTAAATTTAATCCATCTGTTTTTACTTTTTAAGGCAACTGAGTAATTTGAAACCGTGCGTTTCACTCATACACTATGGCTTTTGAATGCCAGCGGGTTGCAAAACAAAGCTGAAAACAGCTTACTGCTGGCAAGTAGTAGCTTCGGCATGTATGACAGTAGAAATGTCCTGGAGAATTTGGCTGCCACTTTCCTCCTGAGGAGCAGTCTCTGCTGGTGGGTTAGCACTTAGCAAGCGCTGAACCACCATTGCAATGTTCAGGCTGGCCACCAGGTGGCAAGCTTATCCTGCAACGGCTCCTCTGCTGCCCAAGCTCGGCTGGTGGTTGGCGGTAGACCATTAATATTTTGTGCCAGTTTCTCTGGGTGTATGTGAGTCACGCCTCAGTCACTGGTCAGCAAATGGGTCCTAGTGTAATAATAGACTACATATCCCTGCCTGAGTTTAAGAGCAATTACCCTTAAAGGCCTGACTCTTATTTTTAATAGAGTCCAGCTTCTCATCACGATTTCCTTTCACACATTCATTTTCTACATCACGTTCAGCTGTTTGGTTCTGTTCGTGCCCTTAGTTACAGAAACAAGCCTCTGCCACGAGAATCGCAGCCTGTGTGAACCACCATCAGCACCTTCGGTTTCCAGGAAGCAAAGAAAGGTGAGGAGAGGGCTGCTGGGACTGCTGAGGGGCTTTACAAGACCAACCCTCGAGCAACTTCAGTGCGAAATGTGTGTGTGTGGGGGGGAGGTGCTGGGCAGAACGGCATCGCTGGACGGGATGGGTGGCCTGCGACGGCACAGTTGCATGGTGGTGAGTGAACAGGGCCCCACGTGCACAGAGCAAGACTAGCCACTGCATCTGTACAGATGCTTTATTGGGACGTCACAGTGGTGGGGGCGAAGGGCCCACAGGCTCAGTTGGCGGCCAGGATCTCCTGCACCCAGGGCATCAGCTCGGTGACACGGGCGTACACGGCAGGCGTGGAGGTGGAGCAGGTGCCACTGCCCCAGGACACGATGCCCACCAGGGTCCAGGCACCGTCCTTCTGGCAGACCAGGGGACCACCGGAGTCACCCTGGGGGATGGAAGGGAGTGTTACCGGCTGTGGAAGGGGGTATGGGGCCTTTGTGTGCCCAGACTTGGGGTCCAGGGTGGGGGAGGAGGAGGGGGTGCGGCTGCGCACCACTTGCTCTGGGACCTGGGTTCCCTCCAGCTCTGCCTCCATTGGAGGGGCCTAGGAGCAGGGGGCACAGCCCCCCACCCCTCCATCCTGGGCACTGTCTAAAGTACTGAAGCCCACTCTGGGGAGCGAGCAGAAAGGGGAGCCCTGGGGCTCTGGATTCAGTTAGCAGAAAGCCTTCGGGGGCGGGGCGGTACCATGCAGGAGGAGACTCCGCTTGCGCCCGCGCAGACCATTGTGTCGGTGATCTTGCTGCCCCAGTACTTCTTGCAGTCGGCGTTGGACAGCAGGGGCAGGGCCGCCTGCTGCAGCTTCTCGGGAGTCTTGTTGGCTGGAGGCAAAGGGGTCTGGGTCAGGGCCCGTTGGAGGATGCCCTGGGCCCCTGGAGACACCTGCCCTCCCCCTACACACTTCATCGGGCTCCGCCTGGATGCCCGCTCACCATTGTACTTGGTCTTGCCCCAGCCGGTGGTGGCGCAGAGGGAGCCGGCGGGGAAGTCATCCTGGGCGCTGGGCAGGCAGACGGCGGACACGGTCTGGGAGAAGCGGGCAGGTGTGGCCAGCTTCAGCAGGGTGATGTCGTTGCTGACGGTGAACATGTTGAACTTGGGGTTCTTGAAAACCTGGGGGCGCAGGCAGGCTTAAGTCAGGGGTCTGCGGATTCCCGGAAATATTTCATTCCGGGGGGAGGGGGCCTCTCAAGAGGCAGAACCCCCCCCAGGAGCTGCACAGCAAGAAGGCTTCCTCCCCAGGGTCTCTGGGCCTGATATACCTGGGCGATCTTCAGCACCTGGATGTCCTCGGCGTCAGAGCCCTGGTCAAACTCTCCAGCCACCACCAGGTGGGAGGTCCTAGGCAGGTACACAGGGAAGGGGCATTGAAAGCCAAGAATGCACTCTGCTCCCCACCCCCAGTGAGCCTGAGCCCAACTGGACCTCACCTGACCCCACAGTGGGCGGCAGTAACCACCCAGTCCTCGCTGATCAGGGAGCCCCCGCAGAAGTGGAAGCCGGTGTTGTCCTGGGGAGGGAATGCGGCGATCAGTGACTCCTCCCTGGGCAGTGTGCCTCCAGCCTGGTCCATACCGTAAAAGGGCACCCCCAACCCATACTCACCTGCAGAGACACCTGCCAGGGCCAGGAGCCAGGCACAGCATCCTCTCCATTGACAATCCTGGACAGGCCACTCAGCACAGGTTCGATGGTGGGAACACCGCAGCCTGTGGGGCAGCAGGAGAGGGCTGAGTCCAGGAGCTAAGGGGGCCCCAGACCCCAACCTCAGGTCAGTTGCCTACACCACAGGGCCCACCAGGTGGCTCCCTCCTTTTCTAGCCCCAAGGATCCCGCCCCCTCCCTGCCCAGACACAGGCAGCTAATCCCAAACAGCCCTCTGGGGTGGCAGCTGGGCCGGCCTGTCTGGAGAAGCCACGCTGCTGTCTTGTGGAGCTCAGGCCCGGAGCAACTGCCCCCCACCCTCAGTGACCTGAGGCCAGCTTCACAGGTCAGATCTCTCCCCCAGAGACTGGCAGGTCCCAGGGGACTCTAGAAACAACGCTGACAAACTGAAGGGAGAGCATTAAGCAGTGTTTCCACCGCAGTCACAAGCCAGGGAACTAGTCTCCACAATTCAGTGAGGGGCCGGCCGGCTCCACACCACAGGGGCAGCAGAGACACCGGGGCACCTGCTCTTATCCTCCCTCTCATACCTAGACCGACTTTTTCTAAGGACTCAATATCAAGTTGATCTACACAGTGTTGCGTGCGCAGCTGGTGACCAGCTGGACTCCTGGGGGCGAGGAAGGCGCGTTATAAACCAGAGCAGATGGCTGTAGCATAGGATTTAAAAACCCCAAAATGCCCGTGTTGTTTATGGGTACACGTGGAATGAAGATATTTTAAAAACCTGCAGAGAAACAGGGCTGCTTGTGAGTTCCGAGGAGGGCGCCTGGCTGGCTGTTAAAGAGACACAAGTGAAGCCCATCTGACAAGTGAGCAGCCGGCCAGCTGACCTACCTGCGGGCCGTGTCAGGAAGTCCCCCAAACGCTGATGCCAGTGACCGTCACGTCACACACCTCCCCAAGGGAAGCAGTGGCAGTCATCGTCGGACTAAAGGTAAGCTAATCCGTGCCTGACCAGTACAGCCTGAGGAGGTTCCAGGTCTCCAAGAAAGAAAGGTTCCCCGGCCCTGCTAGTTGTGACTGGACCGTCTGGGACAAGCAAGTGAAGCCAAGCCGTGTATCCCCTGCCCCTGTATGCCCCTCACCCCCGAACACTATGGTGCTGTCAAAGACTGGAAGGGCCAGCGGGCTTCTCTCCTCTGCCCCCTAGCACAGGGCAGCATGAGGGCCCCAGAGGCCTCCTCTCCGCACTGCAACCTCAACCGGCCCTCCGAGACCAGCCTCCAGTTGTCTTGCCACTTGGGCCCCCCTCCCTTGGCCAGGGACTCTCACCAAAGGCGGCCCCCACAAGGGCAAAGCAGCAGAGGAACCAGAAGCCAGCCATGGTGCTGTGGTCAGGAGGGAGATGTGGGGCTCACTGCAGAAGGCCCCTTCTTATCCCCCGGGGGTGCCCAAGCCCCGCCCAGTCTGAGGCCCACCCCCATACCGTCATTCAAGGACCTTGGGCAATAAGCAGGGCCCTCTCAAACAAGTCTGGCACTCAGCCGGGGCCACCCCAGCTTCTGGGAAAGAGGCAGCTGCAGGCCTCGCGGGGGCTGCTCATTGGTCGTGCTCCTGCCACAGGACAAGCCAGTGTGTCCCCGTGCCTGGGGGGCCACTCAGCCCAGCCGCTACCAGGAGGGAAATGACCCTGTAACCTCAGGAACTGCCCACACCCAGGGGCTGGGGCAGGTAGCCATGTCTCCCAGTGTCCACGGCAGCCTTGGGGCTGATTCACCATGTAAGAACCCACTGAGGACCCTACCAGATTGGGGCAGAACCCTGAGGAAGGGGCGGGTAGAGGGAGTGAGAGGAGGGGGTGACCAGTGATACTGGGGACCGGCTGACCAACCCCATATCCTGCCAGGCCCCTCGGAGCCAGACAAAACCCACCCACCCTCTGCCCAGAGCCAAGTCCAGTGCAGACAGCCTTGCCGTTCTCCTGTGCAGCAGTCCAATGCCTGACCCAGCGCACAACCAGGGCTCCTCTGAAAGACCCAGGCAGTGGAGCAGCCACCTGGGATATAGTGTCAGCTCAGCGTGGTTGTGATGCTCTTGGCCACAGAAAGCCGGGGCACTGCTGGCCATGTCCCCTCGGCAGTGTTTTGCATACTTGCCACTGTTTATACCTGAGGAAGTCCCTTGGCCCTCAGGCCAGCCTGCTCAAACTAGGCTAGGAGGTGAGGCTCCTTAGGGGCAGGATGGGAGGGATGTTCCCTTCACTTCCCACACTGGGTTCTCAGGGAGGAGTGCTGGGGGCAGAAAGCCCCCTCCTAACCTCTCTGCCCTTCAGTCCTGTGAGGATGAGGTGCCCGAGACCGACCTGAACTAGCGCCTTGGGCTGTGGAGCACAGGTGGCTTACCTCCAAGTCTGGTGGGTGGGAAGCACAAACCCCTACTGCTTAGTCATGTCTCTGGCAAGAGCGCCATCTTCAATGACAATACCACGGCCATGGTGCCGGCTGTCTGCCAGGTACCCCGCAGGCCCTCTCCTCCCTCCTTCCCCTGGCTGCCCCCGGGACCGCCCCTCATGGATGCTCTGGGCTCACCCAAAGGCGAGACCACCGGGATATGAGGGCGAGTGGGAGCACATAGGAGTTAGGGACTTGCTTCCCTGGGTCCCAGGTTCAGTCACCACCAAGTTGGCAGCCCTCTCCTTTCTGGGTGGCAATGGCCAACTCCCTGCCCGCCCCTTCAGCGCTTGGTAGGTGGGGCACTCTCCCCACTGTGTTGTCTTGGGTGCCCCGAGGCCCTGCAGCAGCATTGTAACAAGTCAAATGACCACCCGTGTTGGCCAGGACGACTGGCGGTACAGTGGCCGCCAAAGCATGGTGATTCTTCTACCTCATATCTGAAAGGGGGCTAGAGCGGAGTCAGGATTGAGGGGGGAGTGGGGAATGGTGGAGCCGAAGGAAAGCCTGTGTGTTGTCAACTTGAGTGTATGTGGAGCTCCGGCTGCCGCCAAGCCCTGCCTGAGGGGCGCAGAGCCCAGGATGGGGCCAAGGGAAGGGTCCTGCAGGACCATGGAGGTTCAGGGTTTGGAGGATGGTGGTCAGCTGATGCCCAAGGGACCAGGAAGAAGAGGCAGGGGAGGTGGTCTTCAGCTTGTTTAAGGGAGCATTTGGACACCAAACGTTAAAGCTCTGACTTGGGAGAGTTAAGTAATTACTGAAGGTGATACCTGCACCTGAACAACAAGCCTGGGTTAACTGTGTCCATGTGTGAGAAAGAACACGCGGCACAGGGTTGCCAGGCGTGGACTGTTCTTGCGGCTTTATGAAGCTGTGCAGTGTCCAAAACTATCTTGAGAGTGTGCCCTTCACATACTTCACAATAGAAAAGTCATCCCAAAGTAAACAATAAAGCAGCGGGAAAAGGCGAAGGACCAAAATGGACCAACAACTTGAGGGTAAAGTGAGAAACTCAAGTCACCTTCCCTTTGGGGCAGCTGTGGCCAACAACCCAGGCTCAGTTCCCTGACTCCAACTGCTCTACTTAAAAGTGGATGGTCACGCCTGGGACAAGAGGTCACTCAGGGTGACACTGACTCTGCCAGTGTGGCCCCTGGACACCCAACCCAGCAGAGGTGGGGAAAGGACCGGGCAGGGTTCCAGTCCTTGTTGGGCTATTAAATCAGGCAGGTTCCAGGCCTCCCACCTGCATGTAAAACTGACATCTGGGCTTTTCCTCTCAGAGGGCTTGGGCAGGGGTGCTGCCTTAAGATCCCATGGTTGGGGGTGTGGGGGGGGGTGGAACAGGGCTGTGAGCTCCCAGCATGGGGGTGGGTGAGGGCGGCACCTGGCAGCAGGGCTTGCCCTTCCTCAGCTCCAGCTGCGCTTGTTCCCAAAGCCTTGGCCACCTGGGGAGTAAGGGCCAGCTGGTGGCTCCCATGGTCATGGGACAGCCCAGGGCTGCTGGAACACAGCCCCCTCCCCACATAGCATGAAGGTAACCCCACCCCCGGGAAAGTCCAGTCTCCACGCTGTCCCCCGGGCCCACTGCCTTAGCACTCCTTCCAGCTGGCCCACGGAAGGGAATGATGTCTCCTGGGTGGACCCCAGACACCCGAGCTGGCACCATGGATCTGTCCTGGGCTACACCTCTCCAGACACAACCAATGGGCTGGCCTGCAGTCCTCTGCTTCTTGGCTATAGGTCACCCAGTCCTTGATCTTGGCACTGGCACCTAGCCCCGGCCCAGCTGTGGCTTCTCCCAGGCTGGGCTCTTGCGCACCATTCCTGTGGGCCTCTGCAGCCCCACCCCCCAAGGGCGTCTGGATAGAGCCTGGCCTGAGTATATAATGGGGCATGCCCTCTCCGGTGCCCACAGCTCCTGAGGTAGCACCATGGCATTCCTCTGGATTCTCTCCTGCTTCGCCCTTCTGGGCTCTGCCTTTGGTGAGGGCCCAGTGGCCAGCAGCATGGGGTGTGAGACAGGGCTCTGGGTCAAGCACTCTGCTGAGTGTCCCAGAATAGGTGCAAACAGGGATCTGGGAAGGTGTACCAAAATTGTGCACTCTGTGCTGGGCAAGGAGTCGTCTTGGAGAGCAGACACACTCTGCTGAGGCTATGAATTGGCTGGGTGGGGAGCCAGCAACCCAACCTCGGATCTGCTCACTAAGGGCTCACAGCACTGTGCCTGCCAACTCTGAACCCCGACCCTGTGAGCTCTGCAACTCATGAACCCCATTTTGTTGAGGAACCAGACTCAGGAAGGTGTTGCTAGAGGCAGACAGGCCTATTCTTGAAAGCAGAGAGCCCAGCCTCAGCCCTTGCCACGTTGCCCCTCCATTCCCAGGGTCCTGCTGCACTCCAGCCTGGCCGGGACTGACCAGCTGCCCCGCAGATTCCAGGACTGGCAGGTGGAGGGTGGCAGGCAGGGCAGGCTTCTGAGATGGTGGGCTAAGAGCCGGGTCCCAGGGACTGGGGAGGTGAGACCACTAGGGTGGGGAGTTAAACCTTCACCTGACCTTTCACGCCCTGGTCCCACCCTAGGCTGCGGGGTTCCTGCCATCCAACCGGTGCTCAGCGGACTCGCCCGAATTGTCAATGGGGAGGATGCTGTTCCTGGCTCCTGGCCGTGGCAGGTGTCGCTGCAGGTGAGGAGGGTGGAGGGTAACTGGGGTGGGAGCTGAGGGGTTTTAAGTCAAGTTACCATGGATACTGACCCAACCCTCTCCTCCCCCAGGACAGCACTGGCTTCCACTTCTGTGGGGGCTCCCTGATCAGTGAGGACTGGGTGGTCACTGCCGCCCACTGTGGAGTCAGGTGAGGCCGGCACTACAGGCAACCCTTGGGTTGGGAGGGAGGACCCTCAGCCTACGGACAATCCTTTGACTCCTTCGAGACTCAGTTTCTCTACCCGGGAAATTAGAAAACACCCCCCCACACACACACCCATTTCCCAGAGTGGCGAGGCAGGGCAACTACACAGGTTCAGATAGCAGGCATCAACCTGTGTGCACACACCTGAAGTGCCCCCACCTCATGGCAAGACCCCCCCCCCTACTTTCTCTGGCCCTCTCTAGAACCTCCCATCGGGTCGTGGCTGGAGAGTTTGACCAGGGTTCAGATGCCGAGGACATTCAGGTGCTGAAGATCGCCCAGGTACGATGATCAAGGAGTCCAGGTGTGACCTCAGGCAGGAGAGTGCTCAAGGTGGGGTGCGGTCCAGGCCAGAAATTTCCCTCCCCAGGCCCCTTCAGATCACCTCAAAGCCCCCCAGACAAGTCCAGCAGAAAGGGAGCAGGGGCAGGCTTTCCACAGATGCAGGGCTGCCGTGGCCCCGCTGGGCTCTGGGGACATGGGAGCTGCAGGCTGTCCGCAGAGACAACTGCGGTGATGACAGGAAGCCAGGGGCCAAAGCTCGCTCTGTACCTCTGTACCTCCCACCGCATCTGTTCCCCCTCTCACCCCCGCAACAGGTCTTCAAGAACCCTAAGTTTAACATGTTCACCATCAACAACGACATCACCCTGCTGAAGCTGGCCACACCTGCCCGCTTCTCCCAGACTGTGTCCGCCGTCTGCCTGCCCAGCGCCCAGGATGACTTCCCCGCTGGCTCCCTCTGCGCCACCACCGGCTGGGGCCTGACCAAGCACACCAGTGAGTGAAAGCTGTGGCTGGGAGGCAAGTGGGAGGTGTGGGCCACTGGGCAGGGTGGGGCCACAGGCACTGATGACGCCTGTCCTCACAGACGCCAACACCCCTGAGAGGCTGCAGCAGGCAGCCCTGCCCCTCCTGTCCAACGCCGACTGCAAGAAGTACTGGGGCAGCAAGATCACCGACCTCATGGTCTGCGCCGGCGCCAGCGGCGTCTCTTCTTGCATGGTACAGCTAGGGCTCTGCCTAAAGGGGTGGGTTCAGGGGCACCCAGGCCAGTCTCAGGTAGGGAGAAGGGGGTACAGGAACAGCAGGTGCTCTCTCCAGGGGTCCTGCCCACAGTCAGGAAAGCAGGATTCTTGGGGGACCCAGGGCCTCAGAGGAAGGTCAGTCTAGGACAGATCTCACCACATGGTTGGTCCTCTTGAGAACTCCTCTTGGGAGTTGTGCAGTATGGAGCCTGGGGCCCATAACGTGGAGGCTGAGTCTCACCTACACTCTGATTAGTCCAATCAGAAAGAGACTATAAAGGAGCCTGGGTGGCATAAGCGGTTAGTCCCTGCAGCTGCTAACTGAAGGTTGGTGCTGAGTTCAACCAGAGGTATCCTGCAAGAGGGCTGGCCAGCTACTTCCCCAAAACCCGTACTGAAAACAGGGAAGAGCACAATTTGACTTGGACACACCTGGGTTCACCAAAGTTGGACCCTTTTTCTTTCATTACTGTGAACCCTCGCACAAGGCTTGGGCCAGACTTGGCTGAGTGAAACCTCAATAGGAGCTGTGAAGTTTGCTTACTATCAGAGGCTAGCAAGTGTCGGGCCCTGCGGCCAGCACCTCTGAGCGGCCACCGACATACCTCCTCTCCCCTGCAGGGTGACTCCGGCGGCCCCCTGGTCTGCCAGAAGGACGGTGCCTGGACCCTGGTGGGCATCGTGTCTTGGGGCAGTGGCACCTGCTCCACCTCCAGCCCCGGTGTGTACGCCCGTGTCACCGAGCTGATGCCCTGGGTGCAGGAGATCCTGGCCGCCAACTGAGCCTGCAGCCCCTCGTCCCACCCCAAGTCCCCAATAAACCTGTGGAAACATGCCTGTGGCGTCTGATCTGTCTGTGCCCTATGTCCGCCCTTGAGGCATCTTGGCTCCTGGGCGTGGGCCTTCTCTGAGTTGGGTGGAGGCTCTCAAGGGGTCCCTCCCAAGTCCTCTTCCCCACTCCTAGTTCCAGGTCCAGCTCACCAGAGTGGAGCCAGGCCATGGGAGAGAGAGCAGAGGTGCAGAGATGACCTGGTTAGGGGCCCGCTGGGACAGGGCACCATGTGGCCCCTCACACCTGTCTCTGTGAACCTCTTGAGCATTGCCTGTGCCCCGGGCCATGCTGGCACCAGGGGGTCTGTCAGCCAAGGACTTGTTTCGACAGAGATGGGGCACCTGGAGTACAGTATAGGCAAGTGCATGCAATCTTCTGGCTATGGACCAGGGTCTTTTAGAACCCCCTCAAGCACTCCCCTCTGGTTCAGGACTTTGGGTGGGCTCGGCAGGCCCAAGCTGACCCCAATGCCCAGGAGGGAGGAGGTCCCAGTCCTCAGACGGCTCCATCTGAGCAGGAACACCAGCTTATTAGGGTGGTCAGACCCTCCATTTCCTCTTCAGCCTCACAGCCGCCTCCCTCACACACACACCCTTGGCTCTCGGCTGGTCCTGCCCACACCTGTGACCCACGGAAACCCCTAAACCTCAACAAGACATGACCCCAACCCCAGACACCCACCCGAGAGGTTACCCCAGCTTTCATTCTCAAGGTCTGCTGCCGAGTCCTGTGGATGTCTCACCTACCCCTCCACCCCTGGGAACCGAGTAACCCCAGTCTGTATCCTGTGAACCCACAAAACCTTCCTTCCAATCAGCTCCAAGGTGTGAGAATGTCAGGGACCCCCAGGCCCAGGGACTGAGGCAAGGAGTAGCACCACCCATGGTTCCTAGCTCAACCTGGCTTCCAGGTGCCCTGAGTCCCAGCAGGTTCCCTGAGGGTGACTGCTGAGCAGGTGGGTGGGGGCTGAAGGCTTGGAAGGGAGCCAACTCAGGAACCATCCATGCTCCGCCTCCAGCCCCCCCCCCCAGGGCACCATTAGCCAACCAGGCACCCTGGGACCGCCCCTGTGCTGCGGGGTCCTCCCCTCCACTGAGCTGAGTGCCCTGTTCAGGATTGTCATGGGGTGCAGCTGTGCCAGCTCCTGACCCTGGCAGGTAACCCTGCAGATGGGAGAGAGGAAGAGAGACAGCAGGTGGACTCCTCACACCAGGCTCTGGCCTCCGCTTCTGCGGGGGCTTCCTCTGCAGGGGCAGGGCCCAGGCGGCTGGGGCCTTGGGCGGTCCAAGAATTACACTTCCCTCCTCCCCACCCCAGCCGGAAGCCCAGGTGCCCAAGAGCCCGACCTAGAAACTCTAGCCTAGCACGCGCGTGGCCTCATCGGCCGGGTGAGAAACGGAGGCGCAGTGAGAAGGGGCGTACCAAGATCACCCTGAGATGACTCAGCCGCTCTCCCCGCTGGTGCTGCTCCAGCCGCCGGAGCTCAGCCCTCAGCTCCGAGGGGCAGCGGGTGGGAGCCCGGGCTAGGCGGGGCCCGAAGCTGCGGGCGCCCACCCGCCCCTGCCCTCGCCGCTCCGGGCGCATCTGCCCCAAACTGTCTGCGCTTTCCTCCCGGTGACATGCCCTGAAAACACAAGGCCTTGGGTTGGATAGTTTAAAAAAAAAAAAAGCGCGCGCCTCCTGGCGACATCTGGCCGTTCCCATGCGCTCTGGCCCCACGTTCCGTCCGCCCCGGACCCCGTCGGTTCCCTCCCTCGGCGTCACCTCGGCCCAGCGGGGACTGTACCTCTCGGGGGCGGCGCGGTCTAGTTCCAGCCGCGACCACCACCATTCCTGAGCCCAGCTCGCACGCCTGAAGCCCGGGGGGCGACAAGGGGACAGAAGCTGGCGCGTCAGCCCGCCCTGTCATCTGTGGAGTCCGGCTCGGCTGGAGACGCGGGCCCGCGGGGACTCTCGTCGCGCAGCGGAAAGCCAGCGCCGCCGCCCCCACAGCACGCTCCCGGAAGCGAGCCCGCGCACCGGAAGTGCCCCGTGCCCCGGAAGAGAAGCCGTAAGTCCCACCCACCGTACCGCCTCCTCTTTGTCCTCCACCCGTTTGGCTGCCGCTAACAGTCCACTGCCAGGTGCGGGCCTCCGAGGAACCGAGGGCATCGCAGGGAGCGCAGCCCTCGGCCCCTTACGGAGCTGGGCTGGTCGGCCGACGGGTCTGAACCCCGCTGTCCCTCCGGCCACCCAGGGCCCCTGGACAGCAAGACGTCATCTGCACTGGCCTCTCCTGTCGCCCTGCCCATCGGGATACCACCTCCTTCCCTGCACTTAGGCTCCCCAGCCTTGGGGCCACACCCCACCCCCCCAAGGAGGAGGGAGGGGGCACCAGCCAGGTGTAGAAGCGGGTGCGTGAGCACTGCACCTGCACACCAGCCCCCGGGGCCTGCGTGTCCACACCTGTCATTTCTCTGCACTCCTGCTCCTACACTCCACCAGGTTAGACGGCACAAGGGCCCCAGCACCCCTGCCCACACCTGACAAATCTTTCCTTGTCCTGCAGGACGACTCCAGCACCTGGACCTCAACTAGAAAGATTCTCCTTCAGAATCGTGGTCTTTTGCAGCATCTGCAGCCTTGAGCGCCCTGAAAGGGCCCAGGCTTCTCTTGCACAGTCAGGAAGACTGGGAGCTGTCTGCACCTCTCTGCCTTCCCTACTCACTGGGCGAGAGGAACAAGGGGTCAGCTCATTCTCCCTCGGACCTGGAGACTCCGTGTGGTCGGAGCCCATCAAAATGAACTGAAAGGACAACCAGGGCTGCCGCGGTCAGGCCGACTGCATGTTCTGTGACCGAGGGAAAGCCTGGGTTTCTGTGTCTTTGAGCTGCACGCAGAAGGAGAGGCAGTTTTAAAAACACTAATCATCCAACACTGGATGGAGAGGCCAGTGTCGGGGGCAGGGGGGAGGGAAGGACAGGGACCTAGGTGTGACCTGGGTACAAGTTTCCAGAAGTCAAATGAGCCCCCCTGCCCTCCTCCACAAACCCGAGAGAGGAACTGCCTGATCCTTCACGTCCTCGTGGTGGGAGCCTGATGTCACGAGGCATAGAGGTGCTAACTTCACTGGGGTCCCTCTGGGGAGCTTAGGCTGGGAGGCTACTCCAGTTTCTTCATGGAGAGGAAGCCAGCCCAGGATAAGGGCAGAGGGGGGACTTAGCCCCCAGGCAAGGCCTAAAACCTATACCTCACTGGGCCTGTTTCCCACATGCGCAGACCCTATATGTAAACTTCTGCTTGCCTGCAGAAGACCCCCTCTGGGCCCCCTCCCCACACAACTTGATCAAAAACACCTTGGAAAAACCGCACGCACAGCCCTCACCACCCATCCCCGTCACCCACCATCTCCACTCCACGTTGCCCTTCTCGCCCATGGGCCCTCCCTCTACCTCACGCTTCATTGGAGTAGTATTTTTGAAATTTTATTTAAATGTAGACTATTAGTCAAATGATTTGGAAAATCAATAATGAAAAATAGTTCTTTAGGGTTTTCCTCTGGTGCAGCCAGGGCACACACCACACTGTACTTGCCTTGGAGGGGGGTTGGCAGGACACAGGGACTCAGGTCACCCCAGGTGTCACAGACGAGGCCCTGCCACATCCCTGGCCTGGCCTTGTGTTGGCAGCCACCCCACCCTCGTGTTCTGGCCCATCCCAAGCAACAGTGCTATGGGCACACACATCCCCACCCCCTGCCCTCACACTTGCTCCTGGAGACCAGCTCTGTGTGACTTCTCCATCCCACATCCTGCCCTGTCATAAATATGTACACATCCCTGGGCAGTCTGGGGCAGCCTGTCCCCAGCCTGTGGCCTGGCAACTCAGGATGGTGCCAGGGACAGCTCAGACCATTTCTGCCTCCCCATTGCCACTACCCTCCGGTCATCTGCCCTCAGGCAGCTGCCAGCTGGCCAAGGACCCGGCGGAACTGCTGGGTGCTGTGGCCCAGCTCCTTGACCCTGTCCACCATGTCCTGGGCAGCAGCAGGGGACGGGTACTGCAGGGCGGCGGCCTTGGTGGTGGCCACGATGCCACGCAGGAGGTCGCAGAGCAGGTTGCTGTAGTGAGTCACCTGGCTGCGCACATCTGCTGCCTTGGCCTGCCGCGACAGCGTGTCCCCGATGAACACCAGCTTGTGGGCGCTGAGGATGACGAACTTGCTGTGCGCCACGAAGATCTTGGGAGGCTGGTTGGTGGACACCGCGGTGAAGAAAGCATCCACCGCATTGGTCAGCGTGGTAAGGTTGGCCTCGCACTGCTCCAGGTAGAAGAGCAGCAGCTGCCGGTCCGAGGGTCCCAGGCCGCCCGCCCGCCCTGGCACCAGAGGCTGGGCGGGGGTCCAGCTGGCCAGGTCGTGATCGATGGGCCGTGACACCTCCTGCTCCAGTCGCTCAAACTGCTTCAGCTGGGGCAACAAGGAAAAGCAAGAGGGGGTGATCTTAGCAGAGCACAAGCAAGTGCAGGGCCAGCTGGGCCAGGTGTTTCTGGAGTCACCGTCCTCCGGCCAGGGGCTGTGGTGGGACAGGCAGTCCCTGCACCTGTCACCGGCAGAACCACCACAGGCTGTCCTTAGCTGCTAGAGGCCCGGTCCTTAAGACAAAGCAACTCTCCTGCCAGCCCTCGCTGTAGGAACCCATTTAATGCATGTGAGTCTCAAAATGGGGGGGAGGGGGAGCCCAAAACTTCCACTGTGGGAGAGAAATTAGACTGTTAACCAAAAGGTTAACGGTTCAAATCCACCAGGCGTGCTGAGGAAAAAGATGAGGCTGTCTGCTCCACTGAAGAATTTCAGCCACCCGACTTCCTAAATGGGGGTGGGGGGTTTCCCTATGTGTCAGAATCCCCTAGGTGGCAGAGGTTTTGATTTTTAGGAGTTTACCAGGACTGATGGTGACTGTTGTGCCGATTTAGGCCCCACGCATGCCAGAGCACAACTGCACTCCAAAAGGTTCCCAGTGGTGGAGTGTTTGGCCATAGACTGCCAGGCCTTTTTTCTGCAGCACCTCTGGGTGGGCTTGACCCTCCAACCTTTCAGGTAGCAGACCAGTGCAGGAGCCATTTGTCCCATCCAGGAAAGAGACACTAGTTTCCTGATTTCACTATTGGGATACAAATACCTAAAGAGTAAGTCATTGGGATATTGGGGGGTTGGACAGGGTATAAACAGCCCAATATTTAGAATTTTCTTGTGAATCTGTAAAATTTCCAAAATACAAAATTCAAACCAAAAAGTAACCTAGAATATAAGCATGGTATAAAAGACTCAGAAATATCTTCTGTTTTCGGTTATTAAAGTTCTGGTATGCTATCTTTCACAGCTCAGTACCAAAGAATTTACAGATGAAATGATACAATGTCTTAATTTGCTTCAAAATAACCGATAAGGTGGTAAGGTTCTGTTTTGTTTTGTTTGGCTGAAACAGGATATGTTGTGCAGAAACTTGCTGAAGCTGGGTAAGAGGTCACTAAGGGGTCACTTTAGAATTTATAAATGTCTGGAGACTTCCATCAGAAGATTTTCAAACAAAGGAAAAAGTACGGCATGTGGTATTTAGAAAAATATTCCGAAAATTAAAACATTGACACACACAAAGATGAGGGCTGTTCTGGAAGGTTTTCAGAATTGAGCCCCAGCGGGTAGGCCTCCTTCACCTGATTCCCTCCCTGAGCAGCACTCTAAAAGCGCCTGTGGGGGAGAACCATTCCCTGTCCCCCTTGCAGCCGCTGTCACTGCGGGCAGGCTGCGTCCACCCAGGGGGGTGTGTGGCAGCGTCCTGCCAAACCCAGAATGGGGGTGGGTTCATTCCGTCTAATCCAAGTGCAAGCTCTCAGTCCTTACCCACCCAAACCGTGCCCCCCCCCCAGCCCCTCCAATGAACCCCCCAAAGCCTCAGACTTTCCTGCTTGGGCATCTAGCTAGCTGCCTGCCCAGGAGGCTTGGGACCCACTCTGGGGTCCTCTACTTTCTGGTCACATCACCTGCAGAATCACAGTGCCCCCCAGAAAGGAGCTCTGCTGGCATGACAGGTCCGGCTCTGGGCAGCTCAGGGACGAGGCTGCGCTCCTGTCATGCTACGCAGGCTCGGAAACCCAATGGGCACGTCTACCCTATCCTTTCAAGTGGCGAGGAGTCAGGATGGATTCGACAGCAGGGAGTGGGTGTCTGGGGAGACTCTGTCTTCAGATCAGCCCAGGAATATCACTACCATGGAGAAATGGGGACATGAAGGACACCCCATAAGAGTGGACAGTTCTCTCACTGTCACCGAGTTGATTCCGACTCAGAGACCCTGCAGGCCAGGGAGGAAGTACCCTGTGGATGTCTAAGACTAACTCTTCATGGAAGTAGCAAGTCCTCTCTCCCCGGGGGCCTGGCGGGTGGCTTCAAACTGCAGCCCGGTGTGCAACCCACAATGGCACCAGAGCTCCTGGAGTGGATATATTAAGTGGCCTTTAAAGACAATTCACGCAGCGGGCTTAATGCCACACAAAACAGCCCAAGACACAAGCCAAGGCCTGCGCCCCAGCATCGTCCCCACCTGAGGAGCCCGGAACAGCAGGGGAGCCGGCCCCTGCAAGCGTCTGTCCTCTCTAAGGTCTGCGAGGAAGCACCTGGTAAGAGTGTAAAATAACCAGGCAGGATGTGGGTGGGGGCTGGGCAGTGAGGAGGAGCCTAGCTGGGGCACCCGGGGACCTGGCAGGGCCTCACCTGCTGCAGCTCCAGCTGGCCCTTCCCCTGCCGCATGATGCTGTCTTTCTCCAGCAGCTCCTTCTGCGTCTTCTCAAACTCTTCCTTCCCCTGCGGGGAGACAAGCACAGGCTGAGGCAGAGCCTCTCCTCCAGGACAAGCCAGCCTTGGGGCACAGCGACGGGGAGCAGCCACCAGGCGGCACTGTTTGCACACATGTGGGTCACCGAAAATTCCACACTCCCAGCCAGCTCCTCAATTGATGGTGACCCTACGGGACGAGGTGGGGTCCGGAGCTTTAATTCTTTATAGGAGCAGAGAGTCTTTTCTTTCTCCCGTGGAGCTGCTGGTGATGTCGAGCTTCTGACCTTGAGGTTAGCAGCCCAACATGTAACCCATTACGGCACCAGGGTGAAAAAAGCAATGATACCAGAGATAAGTGCTGGCCACCAGGCCCAGGCCAGTGAGCGTGCCTGAGCTGCGAGTGCAGCCTAGAAGCAGCCAGGCACAGGACGGTGCCCAGTCTGCATGGGCACAGCCAGCCCTTGCCCACCCAGTGTCAAATCCAAACCTCTGCCCTCAGACTAAGAGGTCTACACATTCAGCCTGGACACTCCCCCTGGACTTCTGTCCGAGAGACTGGTACCCATGTCCCCAGGGGCACCCACCTTGTGGGGCAGAAATGATCTTTTTACCACCACTCTCCCCTAAGGGCACAGGGCCTCCTGACCTGCTCACTGGACACCCCAGCTCAGGAGGTGCGTACTCAGCAGACACTATGACTCCCAGGGGGAGGGGCAACCAGCAGGTCATAGGGAGAGGAGAATATGGGATGGCTAGTCCCATTCAGTGCCAGCCCCCCACTTTACCACATGGTCCTATGGGTACATGGGAGGGGACACCCAGGTTCCCCAAGACCATCTCCCCAAGGGGCCGGGTGGGCACCCACCTGCAGGTGGACATAGTCATAGTCCTCCATCCAACCCCCCTCGCTGTTCTCGTACTGCCCATCTGGCGAGTCCTGGGAGGTAAACTTGGGAGGTGAGGGCAGAGGCCGTGACTGGATGCTGCAAGCCTTGTCGGCAGAGTTGGGGTGCAAGGTGCCACCCCCCTCGGGCCCTGTGGCAGGGGCCTTGGTCCTTCTGAAGATCAGTGAGGCATTGCCATGCAAAAAGGAGGCCAGCTGCTTGGTGTCCTCGGGCACAGCCCGTGAGCAGGCCACTAGACGGTCCAGGTCCTCAAGTGTGGCCCCGGGGCCTCCTCGGCCAGTGTCGAGGGCCTGGCCATGGGCCACGAGCGTCTGGTGCACATCCTCCATCTTTTGCAGCTGCCGGCTAAGCTTGGCGTGCAGGGTGCGGTCGGACGTAGGGGCAGCGTTGCTGATCGCGCTGCGGGCAAACTCCAGCAGCTCATGCACAGCCCCCTGGACAGCAGTCACAGCAGCCCGCAGGTCCTGTCCCTGGAGCTCCTGAGGCTCCGGGGCACCACGCCAGCTCCCGCCCCCCAGCAGGTCCAGGAGGTGGGCCACAGTGGCACTGACAGCCTGCTGCAGCCGGGACAGAGCCTCCATGGCCAGCTCCAGCTCCAGCGGCTCCCGGCCTGGTGCCCCCACCTCCAGGGAGGACAGGGACTGGCTGCTGCGTGTGCTGCCGGTGCTCGAGGCCGACAGGCGCTTGCTGTCAGCGGGGGCCTCACGCTCGGCTGCGGGCGGCACTGCGTACACGCCATCATCAGCCACGGGTCCATTGGCCACCTCGGACGGCAGCATCCGCTCCCGGGGCACATCGTACAGAGTGTTGGGGCCCGACCGCCGCAGGCCAGGGGGCACATCATAGAGGTCGGGAGCAGGTGGGGGAACATCGTACACATCCTCAGCCGGCGGCAAGTCCGGAGGGGGTGCAGCCAGGATTAGCGGGTGGCGGGCTGGATCGAAGGGCTTGGCCTTGGCAAAGGCAGGGGGCACGTCGTACGTCTCCTCTCGAAGCAGCACACCATCGGGCACATCCTTGCTCACCGACGGAGGAACGTCATACACCTAGGGGGTTAAGCAATGTCACTCAAGTCACACTAGTCACCGTCACCACGTCATCCATCACTCAGTCACAACATCCACCACCATCACCGCCATCACCAACACCATCACATCACGATCATCCTCATTAACACCCTCACTATCCGTCACCACCACTGCCACCACCACCATCTGATCACGGTCATCCTTATTAACATCCACCTTCACTATCGTCACCATCACAATCACCAGGACCACTATCACCGCCACCACCAACACCATCCGATCACGGTCATCCGCATCAGCACCCTCTCCATCATCACCACAATCGCAGCCACTGCCGCCACCACCACGTCGGCACATTTCATCACCATATGACCATCTCAGCACTACTCTCCCTGTTATCAAAGCCATCTCGGCCCTGTCATTCACATCACCACCTTCACTGCCTCGGCCACTAGCACCAAATCCCTACCATCTCATCTCCACACTCTCCTCACCACCACCCGATCGTCACGGCCAACAGCTCCATCAATACCAAGCACGCCACCATCACACCACCACCGCTATGACTACCATCATGATGGCCACGGCCACTGCTCCCACCACTACCATCGCCCCGTCAGATCCCCTCCCCCAGTACCGGCTCCACTCTCGCCATTGCCATTTGCCACATTACCACCACGGCTGTGTACCCCACCCCCCGCACCGCCACGCTCGTGGGGTTTCAACTCTGGCAGGTTCTGCGCTGAGCTACTTGTGAGATCACATCCAGGGCGACCATCCTCTCCCCCTGGCCCCCCACCCCCGCCGTGTGCCTAAGACAACCCTGGGCTGTGGGGTGTGGTCCCTCCATGACTGTAGGTTGTGCCCCCTTCTACTTTACAGTGTCCTGGCTTGTATGGTAAATACTAGTCGCCTTCCTGGTCTATCCTGTGAGAGTCTCAGCAATGTCCATCGTGAACATGGAGACACTGAGCTTCAGACACTCTCCTATCTGTCACAGTGCAAGTAAGAGGCAGAGCTGGCGTTTCTGGGCCGCCACCCGTGCACACACCAGGTCACACACAGAAACACACACACATGGACTGGGGGAGGAGGGGCACCTGGTGGCCAGCTACTCACCAAGTGATGGCTGGGGGGCAGCAGACCCTTCTCCACACTGGGGGGCACATCATACACATCTAGTGATGGGTCCCGGCTGTTGGGGCCCTTGACAGCCATGGGGGGGGTGTCATATACCTGGAGGCAGAAAGGGTACGGTGGTAGCGGTGCCAGGGGTGCAGGGCTGAGGTGAGAAGAGTGAAAGCCCACAGCACACCCCCAGGGCCCCGACTGAGGAAGCTCGTCTACCTGCCCGAGCTGAGCCCAACAGCCAGCCCTCGGAAGGTCAGGCAAAGGCAGCCCCGCACCCACCCGGAGCACCTACCTCCTGGCCAAACTGGTGGGGAGGCAGCCCCCGAACCGGGGGCACATCATAGATGTCCTGGGGTCCTGGAGCCAGCAGGTGGCGGGGAACGTCATACTCATCCTGCTCCGGCTGGGGGGTCTCATACACATAGGCCTGCCCCACACGGCTGGGCACCACCACCTGGGGGGAGAGACGCAGCGACCATCACCACCCGCCGGGGAACGGCACCCAGGGAGACCCCTGCTCCTGGATACCACCCCTTCTAAGAGGAAGGGCATCTAGGAGGGTCAGGCCTGCAGGCGAGGGGCCTTGGCCCTGGCTCGGGCAGTTCTGACCCTGAACGGCTCACTGACTAGGGAGCAAACGCCTGACTGCAGGGCCCAGCAGCGGCCGGCTCTTTGCTCTGGGTACAGATCCCGACCCCATCCCCGCACCTAGAGCCACCCTGGGACAGGGTGCTCAGTGGCCACCATGCCGGAAAGACTGGTGCTATACCTGCACTCCCACCCGGTCCTGGGGTCCGGGGCAGTGGGCTTCTGCCAGGGGGCACTGGCACTGCGCAGCGGCTTCGAGCATGCTTGGGCGAGCTTGCTCCAGGGTGCTCACAGCCCCCACCCCCACCCCCGAGTTCAGAGAGCTGCATCCAAGGCCGAACAGGCCCTCACAATGGGGGACAACCTGGGAGGGGTGTGGTGTGCTGGGCAGCCCCTCCCTGCGGACAACCCTGCCCAGAGGCCTCGCCTCCCCCACCCGGTTCTCCTGAGAGAAAGGCCTTTTGTTCCCTAATCAAACGGGATGGGACATCTCTAGCTCTCTGCACACCTCCCGCCGGGTGCCCGATGACTGCAGCCAGCTCTGCACGCTGACAGGGAGCAGCTGCCTGTGCCCGCAGGGCCCCGAGGAACACAGTGTCAGCCCTCTGCCCTCCCGCCCCCACCCCACAGCACGGGCACCACCACTTCTAAGCTTGGCGGAGCCTGCTGCTGGCACTAGCCTGCCCCCTCCTGCAGCCTAGCACAGGGGCCCGAGCAGGGAAGCCAGGCAGGCAGGGGCTCCTTTACGTGGGTGGGCCCAGACAGCCTGGGCCTTCCCGCTCACTGCTCCCCCCGCATGTCTGCAAGGCCAGACTCATCTCCCTCCTAGCGCCCCAGACTTGAGTCTCCTCCAGAGCTATTTTTAGATGCTAGAACCTGCCAGCAGCAGGCGGGGGCAGGCGGGATGTAGCAGGTTGGTGAGGGCCTTGAAGGATCTAGGCCTCCAGACCCTGTGGTCATCGTGGGGGCAGGTGGGGGGGGGCCTGGCCATGGGAAGGGGGTGCCTGCACTCCTTCCCCCAGACTGTGCCTGTGAGCGGCCTGAGAGGACAGGGCACTGAAGTCCAGGCCTCGCCAGACGGCTGACAGCCAGGTGCCAGCTAGCAGCCATGCCAGCCAGACATTTGCGGGGTCAATGACGCCCTGGGGAGCTGGCGGAACCGTGTGGCCAGCACACTGCACTGCACCCGAGGCCCGATGGCAGCAGGCTCCTCACCATCCCCCAACAGACCTGCTGGGCAAGGGCCCCCTCACCCTCCCCACCCCAACACCAGGCCCAGGACACAGGCCCTGAGGCACTCACACCCCAGTAGGGCCAGGGCAGGCCTCACAGCCAGGCTCCAGGAAGTAAAAAGAGACGCCATGACTCCCCAGGCCCCAGTGGGCAGTAGGGCCCAGAGAGGGGAGGTAATAGAGAGGGGCTTCTTGGCCTTGCCAGAAAACAGCTGGATTCTATCTTGGGGGCCACAACCCACCTGGAGGCCACCTGGCTGCTGGTCCCCGCCTTCTGACCATGAGATCCAGTGTTAGACCCTCCACCCAGCCCCTCGAACTCCCTAGCAGAGGGGATGACAGGTGCTCAGACGCTCAGGAGCGTGAGGGATTCTGACCTGGCCATTTCACTGACTCCTGACCAGACATGGCCACTGCTCTGTGACACAGGCCTGAGGGGACTGGAATAGGCTGTGCTTCCCTCCACTTCAGGTTCCCCGGGCAGGCAGGGTGGTATTCGTGAGCTGCAGAGCCCAGCACACACTGTGCCACCCCTGCTCCCTGGCACTGCTGTGACCTGTCACTATGAGGGATCTCACACAAACAAACCCCTTCCCCTCTGGGGGCCCTACCTGTATGCAGAGGGCCTCCATCCCAGTCTTGGTGTCCCTGAACCCCCTCCGTTAGTCCCTCGGGCCACTTAGCTCCCATTTGTGTCCCCACAGAGCGCCCACCCCAGGCTGTAGGAGTCTGACCCCTTCTGGCCACGCCCCCTTGTCAATCACCCAGAGCTGCCTGCTTCCCTCCCACCACAGGTCCAGGAGCCACATGCTCAGTGATGAAGGCCCCAGGAGCCAGAAACCAGCCTGCTTCTAGTGGGGAATTCACAGCAGGAAAATGCCACACCCCTCCCCAGAGCCCCAGGGACCCTCTCCATCAGGGAAGCTCTCCATGCGGTGAGATAAATGATCAAGGCAGCCCCAGGACATGGGACGCCTGTCGCTTCTGGCCAGCTTCTGGGGGGCAACAGGAATTTAGGTTCAAGCAGCCCCACAGCATGGCTGGAACCCTCCCATCCAGCAATTCCACGGGCAGCGTCCAGGAGGCCAAAGTGCAGCAGGTCTGGGAGCCAGCACATAAACCCCAAGGGCTGATGGGAGGCCCCAAAAGCTGCAGGGCCACCAGGACTGACAACTATGGAGGGCCCCTTAGGAGCCCCTTGTCCTTCCTTAGGACAGGTGGCGGCAGGAAGCAGACTCCACCCCTCAGGTCCCCTGGTGGCGAGGTAGCCAAGGGCTTGAGCTCTGGTTAACAAGACACAAGAGGCACCCACACGCAACTTCCTGGGTGCATCCTTAAGGAGGGGTATGCCCTGACTGTCCCTTCTGTCTTTTCCTGCTGGCCGGAAGGCAGATAGGATGGCTGGAGTTCAGGCAACCATCCCAGACCCTGAGGTGAGTAACTGACTGCTCACCCCTAAACTCCCCAATTTTTGTTTTCAGGTCTAATTGATATACTTGATTTCTCTCGTGCAAGTGCATAGCCCCCCACCCCCTCAAATTTCCTGGGCTCCCAGTCTCGGCCCCGCCCTCTATGCCACACCACACCCTCTCCTCTGCCGTCACTTTTCTAGGATGTGGATCTGAACAGCTCCGTCCAGTAAAACCCTCAGCTTTCGGCCTGGGGAGAAACTGCTCTTGGGGGCAGGGATGCTCCTCCGGGATCTGCCCAGCACCACCTGCCTGCTGGAAAAGCACCACAGGGCTCCGTGCCCATGGCAGGTAACCTACCTTTGCGGGTGGCTTTGTCCCCTCCCAGCTGCGCGTGTCCATGGATGGGGGCACCTGGTAGATGTCCTGGGCAGGGCTGCCAGGCCCTGGGGGCACCTGGTAGAGATCGGGGGCCGGGCTGGGAAATGGATGGTGGGGCGTCAGCTTGGAGAAGGCAGTCGTCTGCTTGGCCGGCGGGGACTGGAAATGCAGGCCGGACCCTGGGGCCTGGTAGAGGCCGTGTGGGGCCTTGCCTGGCGGGGGCACCAAGTAGACACTGTCTGGTGAAGACTGATAGACAGCAGGCAGCATGGGTGTATACTGGGAGGCTAGCGGCATGGCAGGGGCCTGGGGGCTGGGCTGGGCCGGGGAGGCGGGCAGGCTGGGCCCAGGGCCCAAGGGCTTCTTGTCGTGCATGCCCACCAGGATCTTGAGGCGGTTCCCAGGCACAATGCCCTGGCGCCCGTGCAGGGAGCAGAGCCACCAGCCATCCAGGCCCTGGGTGTCCCGCTCCAGCACCGTCATGATGTCGCCCTTTCGGAAGGAGAGCTCATCGGGGGACTCGGCCACGTTGTCATAGAGGGCTTTGGCCAGCACGTTCTGGGGAGAGAGGACACAGCAATGTGAGGCTGGGGCACATGCAAGGTGGCCTTAGCTGCCCTGCACAGAGAGGCGCCTGGCTCTGCTCAGTCATGACCCTGGCGGTCTCATACCCACTCCCCGGGCCAGGCTGGGCCTGGGCCGGCACAGAGGAGAGTAGCAGACTCAGCCGACACTGAAAGAGAAAGCACACACCCTCAAGGAACGCACCAACAGCAGCTGGCCAACGTCCACCGCTTCCCAGGGCAAAACCACGGACCCTCCCTTAACTTGATAAAGTCCTGATGGTTAACAAAGAAACCTCAAATGCCTTCCCTCCACAGCTGAGAACAGGGCACGCACGCACACACCCTCTGCTCCAGCGCACGCAGTCCTGCGGCCCTGGCCAGTGCTGTTGGCCAAGCGAACGCAGGAGAGAGGGAAACACACAGGCGGGGACAAAACAACCAACATTTGCTGACCAGATAACCCATCAAAGGAGGATGAGTAACTTTTGAGAAACGTCCGAACAAGACGTCCTGCATAACCACCAGAGCTGAAAGGCCCCGAGGAATGCACACAGCTGCCGAGACCCTGGAGGGGAAGGTGCTGTCTCAGCTCACAGAGGGCTGGAGAGAAGTGTGCTCGGGGGACAGTGTACCACGTTCATGGAGGGACTCTGAGTTTATGTCTTCTTGCCCTTCTCCGTATGTCTACAACAGAAAGGCCAGTGGGATGTGAGGAATTCGACAAAACTGCTTCTAGATTTACAGGGAGACTCAGAGGGGGTCTGTGAGTAAGCAGGTCAGACCTCGGAAGTTAAAGGAAAGGAGCGTTTGTTCACCTTTGTAGCCGCCAAGACAAGCCGCCACATCCAATGTGTGCGTGGGGAGACTGCTGGCAGTGGGTCAGGCACAGGGACTGGCTGGTGGATGGCTCACACGTGGGCTCCGTGCACGCTGAACAGAGGACCAGGGACAAGCCGGGATAAACGATGGACGAGCCGGACGGATGTGAGAGGCAGAGCCTACACTGTCTAAGGGAGACCATACTTGCAACACACACACGTGGAATATTGTGGGGCGAAATCCCAAGAGCAGAGGCCCCAAGGGCACAGATCACAGAGGGACGACGACAAAGCCCATGGCTACAATGATTCCATTTGTGTAGATAATTCTGTTGGATGAAGGGTGGCAGGTCCTGAAAGGATGAGTGGGTGATTAGGCTTCAGGGGAGCCCCCAAAGTCAGAATGGACAAGACAGAAACATCAACAGGAAACCCTACAAAACATGAAGAATGAGCCCCCAAGGGTGGCTTGGAAGTCTCACAAGCAGGAACAGCCCGGGGCACCCCTGGGAGCACCCTGCCTGGGTGGTACAGTCACAGGCTCATGTCAGCCAGTCCAGGGGTCACATGCACCATGCCAGTGTGCTTGCTGCCTCCAGCCAGCGCCACCTGGACCCCAGAGGGAGGGCCTGACACAGAGGGAGATGAAGGGCGTAGATCCCGAAGGCACCGCGGTTCTCCCCCAGCTGTGACCTGCTTGGTCAGCACTTAGAAACCAACCTCCACTCCTTGGGAGACAGACGTGACTTTCTACTCCGTGAACCCAGAGGCAGCTCTACCCTCTCCTACGGGGCTGCTGCTGTGGGATGGCAGTGCGGTGTGTTTTTGTGGTTTTGTCCCAGAGAAGACAGCACCAAGAGCCTGCTGGAGAACGAAACAAACCAGGGTTCCCACTCCATCTCCTTCATCTGCACAGCCTCCTGGAGGTTCCTGCTCCCAGTGGCCCAGGAGCCAAGCAGCTAGAGCAGGGCCGGTAGCACTTCGTCTGGGAGGGATCACAGGGGCAGCAGCCTTCTGCAGAGGGCAGGATGCACGCTGCACAGCCTGGTAAAAGGGGCCTGGCCCCTGGCGTCCCTGGCTGGGTGGCCTCTTCAGTGGGCGGCCTCTTCAGTGGGCCTCCCCCCCCCTTTAAGGAGTCAAACCATACTTACTACCATCAAATCAAATTCCACCTCTCAGTGACCCTGGAATTCCAGGCCTGGAGGGGTCCCGCCCCCTCCATGCAAAACAGGAAATGGCCCGCAGGGACACAGAGGAGTGGGAACAAGGTCTCCTCCCATCCCAGGGGCCACCTCCACCAGCAACCAGAGACAGGATCTCAGCATAACACAGACCGGGCAGCACAGGGAGGGGGGTGGGGGTGGGGGGCGGGCCCTGGGCACTAAGACATAGGCCCTCCTCTGGCTGGGAGCCACAGCTTGGTACTACTCCTCAGGAGCACACCCCCACACAGATGGTTTGGGGGCACTGGGGGGTGGAGCCATAAAGCATGGAGGGGAGCAGGAAAGGCCAGTGGCACAAAGGTCAGAGGTGCTGGGACAGGGACACATGGCTCCCCTGCTACTCAGGACTTTGATTCTTACTTAAGAAGCACTTGTTGCTCTGGGGTTGAAAACGGCACACCCGCTAAAAAAAAATATGGGCTAACTCCTGGGACCCACTGGACAATGACCATAGGTGACGGCGGCGGCCTGGGGATGGGCAGGACAGGGGCTGCCCCAGCCCACCAGGCTCCCACCCTTAAACCTAGGCTGCTAGCAAAAAAAAACCAAACAAACAAAAAAAAAAACCCCAAGTTCCCAAATATGGTCTGTGGCCTGTCTCTGGGAATCACATCCTGTCAGGGTGGGACCCTGGCCACCCTCCCCCAGTGACCCCAGAGCAGAGAGCCTGGGTCCCTGGCCCTGCCCCGGTGACCACAGGAAGCGTCAGCACAGTGAGTCAGAAGAAAATTCCCCTGCAGACAAGTCAGAGGGGTCCAGGCACCAACAAAGAGGATTGCCGGTGCCTCCAGAAGGCAGCCCTGGCAAGGAGCATGGTGGGGCACGGGCCCTCGGCTCTGCTGAGTGAGGCGCCTCCGCCAGGCCCAGGTGAACATTGGGGTATCCCAGGCCTCCAAGGTGCCACCCCACCCACCCCAATCCTGCCACATGAGCTCACCAAGCTGGCCACCGGGGGCAGCCGGAGCCAGGCTGGGCAGCACCATGCCGGCTGGGCACGTGGCACCCGGGCCTGGTACCAAGAGCTCTTCTGCCTGCACCAGCTGGTGCACTCCGCCCAAGCACACCAGCTGGCCCTGCACTGCTCCCTTGGCCCGGTAGTTGCCCCCCACCCCCAAGAACACAAGGTTCCTTCCTGCCCTCTCCAAGGCACTGAGCAGCGGTAGGTCCAGCCCCCAGCCTTTCTGAACAGGTGAGGAGGGGCCTCCAGTGGTCCTGGCCTCACCTGCAGAGTCAGCAAGACCCTGTCCCCTTCAGAGACAGAGCCGAACTAGCCCATCCCCCAGCAGACAGACACCAAACAAGGGGGGCTGTGAGAGGGAGAGAGTGGGGGCAGAAACAAGGAGCAGCAGGGCCACTGTAGAGAGGGGTGAGAGGGACTCCTGAGGGATGAGAGGCAGCAGCTGGCAGAGGGGAAGGGTCTCTGGCGGGGGACAGGGGACAGAGGCCCTGGAGACAGGGGCAAGCAGGGTCCCACTGACCCCAGGACAGAGCAGAACTGCCCCTGGGCTTCCTATGCTGCAAGTCTTTACAGGAGCAGACGCTGTGGGTAGCATCCTGGTGCTTAGTCCACTGCACCACCAGAGACCGCTCAAACCCAAACAAACTCACAACCACGGAGTCACTGCCAACTCACAGCAACCCTATCGGACAGGTGGAACTGCCCCCTGGGATTCCAAGACTAACTGGTTACTGGAGAAGCAAGCCCCAGCTTTCTCCCCATGATTTCTAACTGCTGACTGAGGGTCACAGCCCAACACGTCAGCACATGCCACCCAACGGTGGCCTCACATGCGTGGCAGATACACCACCCCCACCCCACACATTCCTGTCCATCCCCATCCCCACTTCTCCAGGACTTGTGTGCATGTGCACGATGGGCGGGGACACGGGCCCTGGCTGAGCCTGACAGGTGCTCCTGCAGAGTGAGGCCAGTTCAGGAAAAATGCTGGCAGCCCCTGCATTAGGGTACCTGTGAGCCCTTCACCTCCCCCAGAAGGCTCCCATGACCTCCTTTATGCCCCTTCCCTCCCGTACTGCACCCAGCTATTCTTCCCAAATGCCCATGTCCCCACACACATACCCTGCCCTGCTGTGTCTCCCCTCAGTGCCACCTAGGTCTGACAGAGAACATAAGGCTCGCAAACACAGACTGGGTGGGTTAAGTGTGAGGAGCGCTGACCCTTGAATGGGTAAGGGAATGTCCCTCCCCAGAGAACCCAGGAAAGCTGGCTGGGGCTCACTCATCCATAGGGACACAGGAGAGGCCCCACCCTGATGTGCCCCACCCCCGTCCCCTGCAGCCTGCTCAGAACAACACAGGGCTTGTGGGCTGGAGCAATGAACAGGGCTGCCCCACAGGCCTCAGCTGCTCTGAGAATGGCCCTCATTGTGTCTCCGGGGCCCGTCTGGGTGCCAGACCTACTCAGCCAGGCAGGCCCTCAGCTGGGGCAGCTGGGGTCTTGGCCACGATGGGCACGTGTCTGGGGAAACCAGTCATAGCTGCTTAAGGGATATTCAAGTCTCTGCCAGTCGTGCCAGGGAGCACTGGACACACTAAAACCCGGGTATCCCCAAACCTCACCCCTAGGGGTGGGTGCCACCCAGTGAGGGCAGACACAGCAAAGTTTCTCTCCAAGGGGGTCCCCGGCTCGCCCCAGGCACTGAACACAGCAGCTTCCTGAGCCCCCCGCCCCAGTAGCCCAACCATAAGGGCAGCACAGACATCAAGAGTAACTGGGGACCCCTCTTCTAGCCAGGCACTACTCGACAGCACACTTTTGGCACCCACAAGCTGGCCCAGGTGGGAGGCAAGGGACCAAATGAGAAGGCAGATTCGGTTCCTGACACCTCAACTCCTGCAGAGCGGCAACTCCAGGCTGCAGTGCACACAGCACTGTGTTTAAGCACGGACACGCCTATGGCACACCAGCAGTCACCGCCTGACATACCCAGGTCTGGCAGCCAGGAAACAGAGGCAGAGCGGGGCTGGGAGAGGTGTGCCCTGATGCATGGGTTTAAGGGTGCCAGCAGTGGTGAGATCACAGGCCTTTCCCAGTCGTCCTGGTCCCCACTCCAAAACATCCCTACACACACACACACACACACACACACACACACACACACACACACACACACACACCCCACACACGCGAGCTCTGCCCAAGCACAGAGCCTCACACAGGAGCCACTGGAGAAACAGTGGCTCCCTTCATACCCAGAGCCACCTCACACGGGCCAAGTTTATTTCTGGGGTATTCTGTTTGCTTGTCCCAAAGAGCCCCGAGCGGCCAGCGAATGCAGCTTAACCAGGGTGTCACCTCCCAATCTGTGCTTACAGTGCAAGAACTTGTTATGGCCTCTCTAGCTAGGGTCTTCTATCTCCCACCACAAGACGGGCTAGCAAGTAAGGTGCTTGTAGCCCAAGGGGCTGGACACCTTACTGATAACTCAAATAGGTGGGTGACACCCTAGTGGTGGGAAGAATGCACAAGTAAGGTGTACAAAACCCAAATAAGGGGATTGGTCCATTTTCTTCTTCCCACTCAGCTTAAAATAAGCCTTCCCAGAGGTGGAAAAAGGAACCTTACCACCACCAGAAAGCTAGGGGCAAAGAGTCCTAGAGCTGAGAACCTCCTAGACCCAGAAGACAGAGCTATAAGCCTGGAAGTGGCGCCAGAGCAGAAAGAGGCGGCAAGTACAGCTGACAGACACTGCATCAGCAGAATCAGGAAAGGAGCAGGCAGTGGGGGGAGAAAGCTGGATGCCCGTAGGCAAGAGGCTTGCTGGCAGAGTGGGGTGCCCATAGGCAGTTACCACGGGGCCAGCTAAGGAGTTTTCACAACACTCCCAGAGGGAGAAAGCTGAGGGCTTGCCCATCAGCCAGAGGCTTGCGAGGAGAGTAGGGTGCCTCCAGGCACTTACTGGTGTAGTTAAAGACCTTTGCAACACTGGCCAAAAGGAGGCAGGGAACACAGAGGGTTGGCCCCAAAGGTCCAAGAGCCCTCCCCACACACACTCCCCCAGCCCCAGAAGCCTGCCTGTGGACACACATGGGAAGCTGCCCTGACCCAAGAATGATATTTCTAATACTAAGTTCTGTGAGGTCAATGCAGCCAATTTCGAACCCAGCAGAGGAGCAGGGAATGCCACAGGAGGGCAGCTGGCGTCAGAGTGATAAAAAGGTTCGAGAATGAAAGTATGTCTGACCTCTGCTGCACAGGAATCTGCCAGCCTAATGCTTATTCTCTCCCCCTCACATGCTCGCTCCACCACGCCTATACCCCTCGCTTATGGCCCCCGGGGCTCCTACTACAGGGTCCTGCCCATTCCCCCTCCCTACCCCTGAGCTCCAGGTGGGGCTCTGAGGGCCAGTCCCCTTTCCCCACCCAAATGTCTGCCACATGCCCACCCTGGGCTGAACTCCAGGACTCTCAGTCACTTCCTCCTGCCCACCAAGGGCTCAGAAGGCCGGGCTGACAGGGAGCAGCATCAGGGGTGCAGCCAGACCACAAGGCCCTGGGCCAGCCAACACTCAGTCACCAAAGGAAAGGTGTGTTGAATGAGGACTCAAAGACCACCTGGGGGCGGTCACTGCTGGGGCCCTCATGCAATCACAGGCCTGGTGCCGCCTTTGTGTCCAGGGCCAGCTCTGGGAGCAGAAGCAAGTCCCTAACCAGGCCCGTGGGCAGCTGATGGTCTGTTTTCAGGAGAATGGCAGACAATGGGGACTGAGTACCAAAGAACCTCCACCCTTCAGCCCCTCAAAACCCTCAAGGCTGCTGGCCAGGTCCAGGGGGGTCAGCCTTGCCGGGAGCATGCTGCATGTTCTTAAGCAGACTGGCTCAAAATCACCCTGGTCACTTGGCCTCTAGCACAGGGCTCAGCACAAGGCTGACTTATTCTTTCAGGGTCAGCACCAGGCCCAGAATATGGGTGCCCTCAGTGCTCAGCTCCAGCTCTATCATCTGGGCCCAAGGGTGGCTATCAGTTAAGGAGGGACAGTGGGGATTTCCTCCATGCAGGGCCTTGGTTCCAACATCGAAGCCTCTTACAGCTCTGCCACCTCCAGTTCTAAATGCACCCACCATCTGACTGACCTGTCACCCCAAATGAGGTTCTCCTGTCCCCTGGCACCACCAGAGTCCCTGCCCTTATGCTTAGGGGATCAGAGACGGCAACAAGGACAGGACCTTGCCTCCTTGAAGCGAGGAGCAGCCATGACCCAGGCAGCCTTCCGGGAAGCTCACCTCTCCTTCTCTGGGGCCCCAGCCGCCGCGGCTCTCTGTGCACAGCTGCCAAGGGAGGGCTCTCTACAAAGGGTTCTCCGCGAACAGGGTGGTGGGACTTTCTTAAAACCCCAGGAGCCCCCAGCGGGGGCCAGGGTTAACAGTACAGCCTTGGAGTAAGAGAGGCCCTGCAAAGCTGCCAGCCCCAGGAGACCAGACACTCCAGCGGTCAGAGTTCCTGAGCCCCTGGGGAAAAGACAGCACGCACATGGGGTCTTCAGGGGCGACTGGCTCCTCATCTACTCCTGGAGTCCTTCTGGGCCTCAGGGACCTTTCTTGCTCACACAGGAGGCCCTAGAGGCCAGGCCCTGGCTCATGCCACTGCACAGAACAAACAGCAGGGACTGGAAACTCCACTCCCCACACCACCTGCAGGTGACTTTCCTGGCAGGAATTGGGGCTGACCCATCCTGACCCAGCTCCTACTGACCTCCTTCCTTGCCCAGGACAAGAAGGTGATGGGTGCTTGTGCCAGGAGCCCACATCTGCAGCTCATCTCAAAGGGCTCTTTACCTGTAGACTCCTCTTGTGTCTGGGCCCTACTCCTGGGGGAGTCGCCCCAATTCTCTAGATTTCCACCAACCAGCTCTCCATTGGGAGAGCAGGAATGGGTGTGTCCCAGGGATATGGAGGTAGCCACAGACAGGGAAGAAGCAGATCCCCAATCGATCGCTCCTCCCATTGCTCAGTGAAGGTGGCCAGAGCCCCAGCAAGCCAAGGTCTGTCTCTTATCCAGACCCTTACCCTGGGTAGGGAAGCGGGTGAGCAGTGGGGAGTGAACACCACACCTTTATGTCAGCTCCCAAGGGGAAAAGGAAGGTGTGCACCTCAATCCCACCTAAAGCCCCCTGCCTCTACTCCCCACCCCCTCTGATCTTGGCAGTTCTCAGCTTTGCGGGGTTCCTCGAGTGGCCTTCAAAGAGAAGCAACCACAGGTGGCCAGCCACTCGGTGGCCACAGAAGCCAGAATGGTGGTCCCAGGTCAGGGTGGTCAGAGCAGGAGTTCCACCAAGAGTGGACTGCAAAGCCCCCACGTCTAAGCTGCAGAAGCCAGACCCTGGGCCCCTTCCATCAGCACTTGGCTCCTATAGTCGGTTTTGCAAGCAGTGCAGGTGAAGGGCGGGTAGCGCCCTCCCCCACTCTGGGCATCCAGCGGTGCCGGGAGTGAATCATTAACCTGCCGGGGATGGCGCTCCAATGTTTCCGAGTCCTTGAATTGCAGGGGAGGGGTGGGGGCAACTCTGTCCCTCACCCCCACCCCAAAGCGAACTCAGGTACGGTCGGTAAGACCACCAGCCTGTATCTAAGCTCACAGTCCGGAACTCGAGGACCTCCGCCGCTTCTCATAGCAGAGGAAACTGAGGCTCGGAGCCGGGGCTTCCAGGCCCAAGGTCACACGGCGGGCGGTGGCCGGTGGCCGGCAGGGGGAGAGCGGCGGGCCTCCCGCCAGGAACTTTCCCGGATCCAGGAACTTTCCTGCCGGCAGCGGCCCCTGAGCCCGGCCTGCTCCACCACCCTGACGCCGGGGCCTAGCGCACCGCCCTTCAGGGCTCTCCCCTCCGGGCACCGGGGCCAACGTGGGTGATGCCCCACACTAAGGACCCTCGAGCCACCTCCCTGGAGCCTCCAGCGGCGAGCGGTTCCCAGGACCAAGAGGTCCGGCAGGAAATGCCACTCGCTTTGACTCCGCCCGCCTGGGCCCGCCGGGGGCGCCTGCTGGGAAGCTGACCGCGGACCGACCGGAGCCAGAGGCTCCCAGGGCACAGACCGCGCCGCCCCGCGTCACCGGGCGCGAAGCGCGCCTGCCCGCACTCACCAGGTAGTTCATCCTATCAAGCCGTATGGGGCTCCAGGCTCCCCGCGGGGGCGCACACCCAACTGCCCGTGCCGTGCGCCCAAAGGGCTGCCAGTGAACCACGGCCGGCCTGGCCCAGCTGCCTCGCCCACCACGCCAGTCGCCGCCGCCGCCCAGAGCCGGTCCCACCTCTCTACGCCCGCCAGCTGCCGCTGCCCAGCCGCGCTCCCGGCATGCCTGGCTACGCGCGCCCATTGGTCGCCGGAGCTTCCCATGCAAATGAGCCGCCGTCAGGGGACGCGGGTGGGCGCAGGCGCGAGGGCACGCGCCGGCCCAGTGGGACCGCAGCTTGCCCCCCAGGAGCTGGGCTGGGCCTGGGGCACAGCTCGTGCTAGGTGCGCCTGGCCTCCCTCGCCCGCAAGCGCGTGCGACCTCAGCCTCGGCACTTGGGAAGTCCGTTTACACTGCCTCCTCCCCCGGCGGCAGAGGTGCGGGCCCACCAATCCCAGGGCGCTCTTTCACACCCCGCCGTGCGTGTCCAGGGGCGGTCCGTCCGAGCTAGAGGCAGAGGGAGGAGGCGCGCCTAAGCCAGCAGAAAAACACGAAGGCGACGCAAGGACTGCAGCAAGCCAACCTAGAATAACGCAGAGGCTGCCAGCTGGGCGCGCTTTCCTCCAGCGAGTTCCCCTTGGCCGCTGCCCAACGCCAAATCCACCCTACCCCACCCCGCGAAGTAGGGGTCGCTCACCACCTCTCTCCTTTCCCTGGCTCCGGTTTTGGCCCCAGAACAGGACAGAGTTCTATTCCAAGACCCTTCTAGTATCCTCCATCAGTCAACACTGGGGCCACTTGGGTGGGCAGCACGTGAGCCCCCTGAGAATCAACTCTTGGGCATGGTCTAGAGAATGCATGCCAGCCCAAGCTGGGCCCTCGGGTCTCCTCAGCCCACCTGACGGCAACTGGGCCCAGGGTCCCCTCGCTGCAGGGCTTGGCTTTTCCCTCTCTGGGCTCCTTCTTGGTTGTGAAATGAAGAGTCTGGTCATGGGTCCCTGGAGGGCTTGTTAAGCCAGGTGACTTCCCGAATTCCGACCTCTACAGGAAAAACTGAGGGGGGTGGGTCCCTATAGCTGTCTTCCCTCAACACTCAGCATGGAGGTGGGGCAGGCAATGGATCGGAGACACTGTGATGCAGGATCCCTCTACGCCCTCCCCCAAACTGGTTACCTAGAAAACAGACCACATCCCCAGGGAGGAGGAGCCTGCTCACCAGGGCACACCACCTGGGGAAGGCAGGAAAACTGGGGCCCCAGCTACCCCCCTAGCCCTGATTCTGGTCCCTAGCTGGCCCCCCAGGTTTTGAAGGCGCACCTGGACCAGCGACTACCCATGGGCATTTGTCTGGACAGAGGGTAGCCCAGCAGGTCTCCAGGCCAAGGTTTCTGCAGGGATGGGCAGGGACGCAGGTCCTAGCTGGCCAGGGAGGGGGCGCAGAGTAAAGTGGAGCTGGCCGTGGGACTGCTGCTGTGGGCAGGCAAGCGGGGGAGGGGAAACAGTCTCAGGCAAAGGCATCTCAAAAATGTGCTCCTTTTCCACTTAAACTCCCGCCCTCCCCCAAGTCCATGCCTCCTAGAATGGCATTTCCGCTTTGGAAAGAAGGCCCCAGGGTCTGCGCCCCACTGTGTGTGTGTGGGGATTGTTGAACGTGCAGAGGAATGCTCCCAGAGGGTGGGGGAGGGGTGCTACTGGGCAGACCTTGGATGGGGCATCTGGTGGAAGGGCACCTCATTGGACCCCAAGGAACACTGACAGTGACCATGTGATCCTGCACCTGAAGCCCAGCACCGCATGGACGGGCCATTGTGCCCATTCCAAGCCAACAGCAGGCCTCACACAATTTGATGCCCAGTGTACTGACCTCTGCCCTATCCTGTCTCCCACTGAAGGTACAGAAGGGCCCCGCAGGCTGGGCTCAGGAGCCCCCCTGAGCACAGGCACTGCCGCACTTTCAGGACAAAGCTGGAAGGAACCAAGGCTCTGGACAGCAAAGGCGGCTGTTGCACTCACAACCCCAAGTGCACCCACAAACAGCTGAGCCCAGAATGGGGGGCTTACGAGAGCCCAGTACACACACACACACACACACGCACGCACGCACGCACGCACGCACGCGCGCTCAGCCACACTGAGGGGCAGTAAGGATTTGCTGCTTGCGTGGGAGGAGGGGGTCTGAGAGTGTTGCTGGTGGAGGGAGCCCAAACACCAACTCTCCTAGGACAGTCTGTAAGTCAAGTGAGGAGTGGCCTGAAGTGCAGTCACTAAACTCTAGAGCCTGGGGCAGCTATTTGTGCAGAGAACCTGGTCCCACGTGTTAGGGGGAGGAGCTGCTGTTTAGAGAGGATCCTAGGTGGGAGAAGAGCTTGGGCAGTAGGTCCTGCCGGGGCTTTCCAGGGTACCACCCTTCAGTACAGAGCCGCTATGCAAAAGAACCACCCAACTTTCATCACAGCAAAATCGGGGTGGGGGGGGCAAAGGCTTAACCTAAACGCACAACCCTGAGGGAACAGTAGACGTTCTGTGGAACACTGCAGGAAAATGGTCCCGGACAAGGATTGAGAAAATGCAGGGCAGACCTCGGAGACCTGTGGCCTGGGGAGGGTGGGCTGGGGGCTGGGCGGGACAGCTGATGGCAGGCTGGGAGAGGATTTCCTGTGGCCAGAGGCGAGTGCTGCCAGCTCCAGAGCAGGAGGAGAGCCGGTGGGAAGATCAGTGCCAGGCTGGGAGGGAGCTTCAGCATGCTCCTCAGAGGGGCAGCTCAGAGTGTGGGGACGCTTGTAGAAGGGCCCAGAGAGGTGGGCCCACAAAGGCTGGGCTCCTCACTGCTGCCCTGGGGTGCAGGACTGGACCAGCAGGACCTAGAGGCTCCTAGCCTAGGTCACACAACCCGGAAACAGTAGAGCGAGCACAAAGGCATACCCCACCGGGGCTGTAGCCCACAGCAGCGAGCCTGTGCACTTTGGGGAGGGGGGTTCCTGACCCATCTGTACCCACTCCCAAAGGTTGGAGTGACCTTGGCGGCACTCATTTGTTCACCACAGGGGTGACCGTGGGAAGAGGGAGGACCCTGGAGCCAAGTGCCCTCCCCCACCTCAGTGAGACCCAGCCCTCAGGACCTAGAAGCCACACCCAGACCCCCTGCCCCACTCCTCACAGGTGGAAGGAGAGACCCAGGGAGGGCAGGGCTGAGGGGCTGGGCAGGGCTTCAGGCTCTCTCCGGGAACTGTACCTGGAAAGGGCAGAGTAACTCTCCAAATTATTTTCATTGCTTTTCTAGTTTTAAAATGAAAGCGCAGAGAGGCACCAGGGGTGCAGCCGGGCCCTCTCAGAGCCCCAGCTGGCAGGCAGTCCATCCTCTTATGTGGGTGAAAGGGGGTGTCTACTGACCACTGCCTTCAGCAGCTGTACCTTGACAACTGCCCCACACCACAGCAACCCTGCAGACAGACAGACACAGGCTGGCAGAAGGGGGTACGGAGGCTGTCCTGGCTAGAGAAGCCTGGGATGGGGAGGGGCAAGGGGCGCTGCCACTGGAGAGAAGGTTCAGCTGCTGGTGGCCAGCTACGTGTGACGTGTTCACACAGGCAGGGACAAGGGTGTGGTCAGGCGGCCTCCTCAGCCTGGCCATCTGCTCTTGTCTCTCCCCATGGCAACCAGCCCAGCACATCAGGACAGTCAGGGGCGTGGCTTCACATGCCATCTGCTCCCACCCCTGACCTGCTTCTGCAGAGGACACAGGTGACCGCACCCACAGGACACAGAGGAGCACAGCAGGACTGCCATCACAAGGGGGAAGGGTGGTTTGGCAGCAGGCCAGGGGCCAAGGAGTCACAAGAGGCCCTGATAAAGTGGGGCGGGAGCTGGAAGGAGAGGTACAGAGAAGGCTGGGCCACAGCAGCTGCTCCTCGACCTCCTGGGACCTTCTAAAGAGCGGCGTGGGCCAGGCATCATCGGGCATCCACCTGAGCCTACTCTGGGCCTGGTCTGCCCAGCTTTAGCCTCTTGGGACAGGAGTGGACACATCTCACATTTCCACTAGCCTGCAACCCTCCCTGAACCACTCAGAACCTCCGCTGGTTAAATGTCTCCTGTCTGGGGAAAAGAACAGTGACGGAAGTCCAAATACATGTGAACAAAATGAGTCCAATGAACTGATGGATCACATAAGCATCAGTCTCTACAACCCTGAGCCCAGAGCAACTAGATGGTACCCAACTACCACTGCCAATCGCTCACCTTAGACCAGTGGCTCTCAACCTTCCTCAGGCCGCGACCCTTTCATGCAGTTCCTCATGGGGTGGGGACCCCCAACCATACAATTATTTTTTTCTCCTCTTTTCTTTTTTTACATTTTATTAGGGACTCATACAACTCTTATCACAATCCATACATATACATACATCAATTGTATAAAGCACATCCATACATTCCCTGCCCCAATCATTCTCAAAGCATTTGCTCTCCACCCATACAATTATTTTCATTGCTATTTCATCACTGTCATTTTGCTACTGTTATGAATCAGGCCACTCCTATAAAAGGGTCTTTCAACCCCCAAAGGGGTTGCGACCCCAAGTTGAGAACCGCTGCTTTAGAAGGTCCTGCAGAGACTGGGAAGGCACCCTGGTAGCACTGTTGGGTAAATTTTGGACTTCGAGCCCCAAGGTACGTGGTTTTAACCCTCCAGCAGAAAGATGAGACTGGCCGTTCCTGTAAATCCTCACAGGCCTCAAAGCCTCAAAGGTTGGCTATAAATGAGTTGACTTGATGGCAGCGGGTTTCCAGTTGTTTTGGACAGAGTGGGAGAAAGATGGGGAACAAACCCCCAAGTTCTAAAAGACAAGACACGGCATACTGGTCAGAACGGGACGGGTGGACTCCTCAGTCACCAGCAGGTCTGGAAATGAACTTGGGTGCGTCAGAAAGAGGGCAGCGTTTGTCAAGGACAAAGTGCAGAGCGCTAGTAAAGGCAAGGAAAGCAGGAAGTCTGAGGAGGAAGTGAATAGTCTGAAAAACACATAACTACCACGGATCCCCATCCTTCCCGAGGGCACAGGGAACCCCAGTGCCTCCCTCTCCCACACCACCACCCAGCTTAGGCACACACTTGGCTCAGGGCACAGGCATCAACATGCACCCAAGGCTGGCACCATGCCCAGGAGCACCCCCAGTGAGCCTACTGCCCCCACAGACCCCTCCCTGCTCCCTTCACCCCAGGCACCCCCCCAGGAAGACCAAATCTCTTCTGAGGCACTTCTGTTGCCGCCCTCCACACCACCCGCCTCTCCCCAACTTCCCAGCCAGTCCTGTGCACTAATGACGGGACAGGCTCTCAGTGGGATGTGGACCACAACCCTGTGCCTCCATGCAAACTCCTCCCCGGTATGTGGGGCTGGGAGAAAACACACACACACACAACCCTGTGCCTCCATGCAAACTCCTCCCCAGTATGTGGGGCTGGGAGAAAACACACACACACACACACACACAACCCTGTGCCTCCATGCAAACTACTCCCCGGTATGTGGGGCTGGGAGAAAACACACACACACACAACCCTGTGCCTCCATGCAAACTCCTCCCCGGTATGTGGGGCTGGGAGAAAACACACACACACACACACACACATACACACACACACACACAACCCTGTGCCTCCATGCAAACTCCTCCCCGGTATGTGGGGCTGGGAGAAAACACACACACACACACACATACACACATACACACACACACACACAACCCTGTGCCTCCATGCAAACTCCTCCCCGGTATGTGGGGCTGGGAGAAAACACACACACACACACACACACACACAACCCTGTGCCTCCATGCAAACTCCTCCCCGGTATGTGGGGCTGGGAGAAAACACACACACACACACACACACACACACACGGCATCTGTGGCTATAAGGAGCTTCCAGGGAGCAAGACGCTGCCATAGGAACAGGGCCATGGGGAGGGCTCTTTCCTCTAAGGCAGCGGTTCTCAACCTGTGGGCCATGACCCCTTTGGGGGGCCAAACAACCTTTTCACAGGGGTCACCTACGACCATTGGAAAACACATATTTCCGATGGCCTTAGGAACCGAGACACCACTCCTCTGTCTCCAGGCGGATCCGTCTACATGCAGATACACCCACATAGGAAGACTGGTACCCATGCTATACCATGCTCCAAGACAAAATATCACTGATTTGTCATTAGAAAGAAATATTCCACAATATGTAATTACATATAGCTTTGTGACTAAACACTATGCTTTATGTTCAATTTGTAACAATGAAAATACATCCTGCATATCAGATATTTACATGACAATTCGTAACAGTAGCAAAATGACAGTGGTGAATTAGCAACGAAAATAATTTGATGGTTGGGGGTCCCCACCACATGAGGACCTGCATGAAAGGCCTGCACCATGAGGAAGGTTGAGAACCACTGCCCTAAGGGCTTGGGGAGGCTTTTCGATGTGAGCAGATGTGTGTGTAGTTTCTACAAGCTCATTAAGTGGGAGAAAGGGCTTGTAACAAACACACAGGTGGGCCAGCTACGTGGGCATGAAGAGCCAAGGGGCCAGGGAGGAAGTGGAGCGGGGCTCTCACAGGTACCATCACCCCATACCCATGAGTGATGGGCTTCCACCTCTGGCAGCGGCTGCCATCCCACTATACACGGGGCTCAGGGTTCCCAGAGTTAAAGCTGGAGCAGCAGCAATCTACTGGGGCTGGGGAGGCGGGGGGGGGGGGGGGGGGGAGGTGAACAAATTACAGAGGTCTGCCCAGCTGGGAGGAGCAGCAGTTAGGGGAGACCTCCACTCCCAGGCCAGGCTCAACCCCTGGGGAAGACTGGGGGAAATACAGATGACCCAAAACCAATGCCGTCGAACCTCACAGGTAACCTGGGAGGTGGAAATTCCAATCCTAGGGCACCTGTGCCTCTTTCCAGACCCAGATGCCTTAGGGCATGCCTCAAGCCACACCAAGACTGACTTTTGGTCTGAAAGAACCCAGGAATCAGGGCTTGACGACCCAGAGACCCAGACCCGCATGGCCCACAAAGCCAGGGCCCAGAAAAAATGCCCCGCAGCCTGGCGACTACAAAAGAGCAGACTAGGGTATATGCAACCTGGATGGATATCTCGAGCCCATTATACTGAGCAAATGAAGCCAAATTCTAAAGGACACTACTCTAGGGACATTTATATCCGTGTAAACCTTCACATGCAGCCAATCCTAAACCCAAACCAAACCACTGCCACTGAGTCCCTGCTGACTCACTGCGACCCCTCTTGGACAGGGTGGAACTTCCCCTGTGAGTTTCTGAGACTACAGCTCTTTCCCAGAGTAGAAATCCCAGTCCGTCTCCTGAGGAGCCGCTGGTTGTTTAGAACCGCAGACCTCCCAGTTAGCAGCCCAACTCATGACCACTAAATCAGGGTGACAGAAATTTGTGAAATAATACCCTGTGGGACTCTGAACTTCCAGTCCCGGTGGGAGGCGGACCCTGTTTACCTTCCCTGTGTGTGTGTGTGTGTGGAGGTGGGAAAGGGGAGGAGACTGACTGGAAGGGCCACTAAAGAACTTTCTAGACATGTAAAAAGGTTCACATCTTGGTTTGATGATTATATGTAAGTAAAAACTCAAGCAGCAGCACACTTAACATGTGTCCATTTCACTATGGGTCAAATCTATCTCACGCAAAATCTCTCGGCTGGCAAAACCAGCCCAGAGGGGGCCATCACACGGCATCTTGGAACCCTGCCGCAGGTACTCCCATCCTACCCTCAACTTGCTGGCCCTGACCAGGAGTTTCATCAGCAAGTCTACGTAGCTAAGGTTTCCAGAATGATTTTTTTCTCCTTCTTCCTAAACTACATAATTCTTAGTCTTTTGATGATCCTAGACTATTTGTACCTTCAAAGCTCTCCTGGAGCTTGGCAGGGTTCAACTCATTGATTCATTACAAATCCCTGCCCCATCGCACACCCCAGGCTTGGAGCAGAGCTTAGCTGTGGTGCGACGGCAGCTTGTGACTGTTTCCATGCCACAGTCGGCCTCCATCTTCACCTTTACCAAGGTCCCCCAGTAGCCCCAGCTCTTTTCCTGGAAAAGAGGGAGATGATGCCCTGGCACACGGTGGGCGAGAGCAAAGCAGATCAACCACGGGCTGCCTGGATGCTGCTGTCCAGAGACTGAGCCATGGGCTCAGAAGCAGCTGACCAGGCCAATGACTGACCACACATGGGCTCACCCTCACAGACCGGCCTGCTCCCGCTGGACCCCACTGCTGCTGACACCTGAGGACCCACCAGCACCAGGCCCATGGGGCTCCCCACCTGCCACTCAAAGCTCCACTTCGGGAGTGCTCAGGGCGGCAGGGATCCACCTGGCTTAGAGTGCAGTGGGTCAGCTTGTGACTGACCCCACTGGGGGCCACTCTGTCCTCAGGATGAAAACAAGGACACCTGGGAGGAAGTCAGGGCTGACTCATCCCTAAGGACTCAGTGGGAGGGGAACAGGGGGTAGTGGGTTAAGCATTGGGCTGCTAACTACAGGGTCAGCAGTATAAACCTTCGAGCCACTCCACCAGAGGAAGAAGAGGCTGTCTGCTCCCATAAAGATTTACAGTCTCTGAACCCTAGGGAACAATTCTGCTCCATGCTAAGTAAGGTGACTTAGAGTCCCAATCAACCACAAAGAGAAGGCCAGAGGGTGGGCTGGAGAGTCTCTTGGGGACGGGCCTGGTTTCCAGAGCCAATTGTGCAGGAGTCAGGAGCAGGCCCTGAGTAGCCCAGCCGTCAACTGGAAGAGGACGGCAGGCATATTCACAATGCAGAGTTAACCAGGAAGAGGAGCAGTAACAACAGATGCTGTGACTTAGCAGTCTGGTACTAAGAGCATCAAGTGGTCCTCACCAAACCCTCACAAACCCCATGGCCAGGGCCGTGATGTTCCACCACCCTCGGGGGGAAATGGAAGCTCAGGGGTTCCCCTTGCGTCTACCTGAGCCTGCGGAGAACTTGTTCCTGGCCCACCAAGCGCCTTCTGGTTCTGGAACAGTCCCCCCACTTCTCCTTCCAACTTGGCCTCCAGGCGGTGCCGATCCCACACTCAGCCTGGGTAGGGGCTCACAGTGCCACACCCTCTGCAGACAGCAGGGATGAGCAGAGAAGCCATAGTCATGGGCCCTGCAAAGTCTGGAGCCGGACAACCATCACTCACCAAACGAGGCCACCCATCAACGTCAAGCCATACCCAAGGACCCCAGGGGCTGCTCAGGAGCAGTGCACGCAGGCTGAGTCCTGGAGGGGGTACAGAAGTGGTCTGGGGGAGGGGTCCACAGGTCTGAGAGCATTTCCGGCAGAAGGACCAACACAAACAATGGTCCTGTAGCAGGAGTGGGCGTGCCAGAGACCTCTGCCCATGGATCTATGCAGGAGCCGGACTTTGGACTTGGACACTACCTAGTCCCTAGCCACCTCCCAAGCCCATTCTGCCAGGCCCCAGATGCCTACTGCCAGGCTCCCACACCAATCCTGCTGCTCCCAGCACTGGCTGGCACACAGCCAGGCCCAGATCTGCTCCAGGGGTCACCAGCAGACTGTGAAACAGCAGGTCCAGCAGGGTGCCCCAGCGGCCACCACTGTTGCCACACAGCCCTGGGCCACAGGGAGCCTGGACCTCTGGCTCAGCTCAAAAGACAGCAGTCCCCACAATTAGAGAGGCCACGTGGCGTGATGACAGTCACTTTCTGCCTTTGGACTCTGCCAGACTTGGTTCCCACCCTGGGTTTGCCTCTACTGGGCAGTACCACAAGGGCCACACACACGCCCCTCCCAGAGCACAGTGCTGCCACAGACAGGGGACAGGAGTCTGCAGGCTGGTCTTGTGCCAGCTAGGACCGGGGGAAGGCAGATGTCACTGCTCCCAGCTGGGGCAAGGAGCCAGGGGACCCTGTGTGCCTGGCTTTCTCTGAGCCCCAGGTCCTGCTTGGCTAAGACCACTGGTGTCTAGGGTGCCCTCATCCACTAACAATTAGCCTGGCCCAGCAGGCCCCTTCTCTCCAGGACATTCAGTCACCCAGTCTCCTTCCCGGTCACTTCTGGGGGGCCACCCCACTGCATCAGCCCATCCAGGGAGACGGCCCAAATGAACAGACATGCCTGGAACCCTCCACAGCCCGTCACCCAGCCCATGCATGAGGTCTCTACAACCCTTCACGACCCGCTCCCGTGGCCCACCACCACAGACACAAGCCAAGCCCACCCCCCCTCCCAGGCCACACTGGGGGTGGCAGTAAAATCCTGAAACCCTTGCTGAGGCTGGGGGGGGGGGGGAACCTGAGCCGCTGGCTTCCACAACAGTGCCACTTGGCTGCAGTCACATCCAGACTCTTGACCTCTTTTGTTACAGATCAGGCCACTTAGGCACAGCGCTGGTTAGGGATCCTGGTATCCACCCAGGCTCCCCTTTCTGCAGTGTCTACGAACCAATGCAAAACCAAATGCAGACACCTCCCCTTCCCCAAAGAGGGGTCAGTCCAGGCCTGCTCCCCTCCTGTCTCTTCATCTCCCACGATCTCCCATGCTCCCTCTGCCCGGAGCCTAGGCCTCTGGCAGGCCAGCCAGCACCTACAGGGGCAGGGTGGTCCCCAGAGTCTCTGAGGAGAGCAGAGCCAAGGAGGAGGACTTGGCAGGCGAGCTCAGCCCTCTTTCTAAAGATGAGGCAATTACGCTCTGCACCAGAAGAGACTGGGGGGGGGGGGGGGTTGTCACATTGGTGCAGTCTAGAAGCCCTAATTTTTCCATCTGTAATTTTGCATTACGGCTCCTGGAGGCGGGCAGAGCTGGGATCTTTAATTCCATAATAACAATGCTTTGCACTTACAGGGCGCTCGCATCCAATCAGCACCACACACTCTCCGCTGCTTAATTAAAAGGCCGACCTGCCCCAGCCAGGAGGCCTCAACTAACTGCTCCTCCCGAGGTGGGGGCCCCAGGTGGGGGGCAGTCTCAGGACCGAGGCCAGCGGGCGACGAGGAGCGCTGCCCCCACGGCCCCCTTCCTGCCGGGGAGAAAAACACCAACACAAACCTAACCCCGCAGAGAAACAATGGCTGGCGGCCCCCGTCCCGCGAGCGACCCGTGGCGGGGAGCCCCCACGAGCGGGGTACCGGGCGTCTCCCCTCACCTCATCGGCCCGCCTGCAAAGCGAGCTGGGGACCCGCACCTGAGACCAGGTCACAGGGGGTCACCGAGATCACTCGCCACCCGCGGGGCAGGACACCTGGCTGCCCACAGAGCTATGGGTCAGCAGGGGACCCGAGCCGGCCACCCGGGTCCCCGAAAGGAGAGCCCACGGCCGGTAGGGCGTAGGGAGACCGGGCTCCGCGGCCGGAGGAAAAGTTCCCGGGAAAGTGGGCGCAGCGGTCGTTCCGGGGGTCCGCACGAAGCCTGCCCCCCCTCCCCCGGCCAAGCCGTCGGGCGGCGGGGGTTCCGGGGAAAGGCCTGGCCGTCCCGGTGGGGTCCCCCGGACCCGCACGGCGCTGTCCGGGGGAGAGGCAGGCTTCCGGAGGGCGGACGGACGCTGCTCGTCCGTCCCGGGGGGGCGGGGGGGAGGGTACTCGAGGGGCAGCACCGACCAGCCCGCCCCGGTCCTGCTGCTGGGAGAGGGGCAGGCGGACGCAAAGCGGGCAGCGGGGTTGGGGCCCCACGGCCGCCGGAGCCCTGGCGTCGGGCCTGCGGCGGGAGGCCGGTGGGAGGCCGGGGGCGGGCGGCGGGGGCCCGGGCGCGGTCCCGGAGGGCGGCGGGCGGTACTCACCGGCACGGACATCTTGGCCGCTTCCGCGGCGCCCGGGCGGACGGCGGCCCGGCAGGCTGGGGACTTGGTGGGCCCGCTGGCTCAGACCCCGCGCGGGGTCGCGGGCTCTCGGGGCTCCCCGCGGGCTCCTGCGCGCTCCCGGGCGCCGGACCGTCCGGCCGCGCCAGCCGCGCCGCGCATGCGCCGCCGCCCCGCCCCTCCCCCTCCGTCTGCCAAGCCGCTGACGCGTTAAAGGCGAGGACCCCGACCCCCGAGTTTTCTGTCGGCCCAACGCAACGTGGAGGCGCCTGAGTCTGCGCACCTTCCTCACCTGGGCCGTGTCCTACTGTCCGGTTCGCTCACCTGGTTCTGGAGGCCAGAACCACCACTCCTCACATTGCATCCCCGGGTGCTGTGGTTCCCCAAGACCCTCGTCCCTGCGCCCTGTGTGCCCAAGGGGGTGTGTGGCCGGCCAGCTGCAGGCATCCTGAGGTCAGTGGGCCTGAGGCCATCCCCCACTTCACCCCACAACTAAAGAGGGCCCCACAGACCCTGCGGGCAGCCCTTAAGGGCGCTGCCTAGGGAATAGGGGGTACCCCTTCTGTACTCCTTTCTGCTCCCACCACCCACCCTAGGGAGCTGGTTTGACTCTCCACAACCCCCTGTCTACAGGTAGCACCCACCCACCCCTGCTCCCCCAGCCATGCCAGCCCTGTCCCCCAGATCCTCTAGAAGGATCTGAGCCGTCCCTGTCAGGTGAAGCACCCCCAATTGCTTCAGCTCTCAGTGGCCAAGCAGGTAGGTCCCTGCAGACTGTACCCACCAGGCATCTGTGCATCTGTTTCCCCTGCCCAGTGGTCAGCCAGACTTTGCTGGAGGAGAAGACAGACTTTGGTCTTGCAACTGCTCGAGGCAAATCCATCTGGTCAACCCAACAGCAGCCTGACCCCCACCTGCCCTCCTGAGCAGCCTGCTGAGGCCCAGCAAGACCTAATCCTGGAAATGGCCACTGCTGCCCAGTGCTGGCCTTAGGCTGAAGGCCCAAGCAGTGTCCAGGTCAGGACTGCTACCCACCACCTGGGGAGGAAAAACAGATGTTCCACAGCCCGCACCACAGCTCATGAGGATTTGGAGGTGTGTAGGGAGTGCCAGCTCCCTAGGAACCCCATTTATGGAGGTGGTGACCCACGGGCTCGGGGGACAGCAGTTCTGTCCACTAGGTGCAACCAGGTGCGTGGTGCCAGCAGGCCATGATGGTTGAATGGAGGAAACAGAGGCAGGCACAGAGCTGCCCCCAACCTCACCCCCATGATGAATGCACCAGCCCAGAGGCTTCAGTGACTTTCCTGTGTGTGGGGGACAGGAGGCGAGCCTGAGAGGGGGACACTGAAGCCAGTCCTTGGTCTGGTTCTGGGGCTGAGCAGAGTTGCCTTCCGCTGGACTCGGGGTTCCCGACTGTGCACCTCAGTGGCCCCAGTCCCAGTCCTCAGCAAGATGTGTCAGGGGCAGGCAGGGCTACAGCCAGCAGAAGGGAGTCTGGGCCCGACAGCTGCCACCTTTTCAAAGGCGCTCTCTGTGTGTGTTTGGCTCACAGCCCTGCCCGTGCCCACCCGCCCACATCCAGCTGGCACTGGTGCTCCTGAGCTGAGGGCAGCATCTCAGCCTGGCACCCGGGCTCCCGGCCACATGTACCACTGTCTCCACAGAGCGCCACTGTGGCACCCACAGAGCCTTCCTCTGCAGCGTCCACCTTCAAGCTCCCTTTCCTCCCCCAGGGTGGCGGGGAGACCCCCTTCAAAGATATCTCTGGGTAAAGGGATTTAGAACTCTGAGGGGTTCCGCTTAGGCCATGGCCTCAAATCCTGTAGTCTTTGCCTCAGACAACCCCCCACAGGCGGCTGCCCCTCCCCCACCCCAGGGAGGCTAACATTAACTCAGCTCTTAGTTTAGGGCCAGAGCCCTGCAGACTCAGAGGCAGGGATCCAGCATCTGAGGGTTGGGGGGGTGAGGGGACCAGCAGAGGCCCATCAGGAACCTGAGAGCCCTGCATTGACCCGACAACAGCGGTTCTCGACCTGTGGGTCATGACCCCTCTGAGGGTCGAGTGATCCTTTCACAGGGGTCGCCCAATTCATAACAGGAGCTAAATGACAGTTCTGAAATAGCAACGAAAATAATGTTCTGGTTGGGGGGGCAGAACAACCTGAGGCACTGTATGAAAGGGTTGTGGCATTAAGAAGGTGGAGAACCACTGCCCTACAAAGTGTCTCTCCCATGTACCCCAAAGGGAGAGGCTGAGTCACTCAGTTCCCCAGAGGGGTCCTCAAGGCCACAACCAACAGGAGGGCTGCCTGAGCAGGTGCCAGCACCCTGAGAGGATGCTGAGATCTGACCAGGACCCTCCCATCAGCAGGGGCTCCCTTAGAACCCCTGGGGCCAGGGCTGGTGTAGCTCCTGGTGCTGGGAGTTTGGACAAGGCCACCGAGCAAGCAGGGGCAGAGTTGAGCTGCTCATACTGCCAGCTGCCCTGCAGCATCTAGGACAGTGGTTCCCCAGGTGGGCAATACCACATACCGAGGGCCCCAGGGATGATTCAGCAGAATTGAAAAAGGATTATAGACAACAGTGCAAAAGTTCTTCATTGTCCCCCAAATGTGAATGCAATGTGTGGAGTAGGGAACCAGTGGAGAGGTCTGAGGGGTTGGCCCAATCCCAACTACTATGTGGACACCTGCCCCTCCCCCCAGAAGAATTTCTTTCAAAGGACAGCACTGAATCTGCAGCTCCGGGAGAGGAACATAGCTGATCAGAGCACACTGGAGCAGATGAAGGGGGAGGAGGAGGGGAGAGGAGGAGAGTGGAGCACAGCCCGGCCCAGGAGGCCTTTAAGGACGATGTTCCCGCTCAGAGCAGCCAGTCCACAGATAGGACCACATGGCCGGCCCCACAGACACGACGTCCCTCACTGATCCATTGCCCTATAAGGGACAACACCGGAGACACTGTGGGAATTGCGCCCGATCTGGTCCCGCCACACCAAGGCAAAACACTAAAGGGGTGCAACAGAATAGCAAGGGGATGGAACGATGAGGTCCCCAGGGAATGCTGAAGGTGGACTTTGGGGCCAGGGCATGGTGCCCCAACAGACTGGACTGGAAAACACTCCTAAAGGCCAACAAACAGTCCTTGAACTAACTACAAGCTTTTCTTTCTTGTTGTGTTTTGTTTTGTCTTTTGTTATTGGTTTGTTGTATTTTGTTACTTGGTTTTGCTCTGTCTTATTTTTGTGAATGTTACTATCTCCGCAGGTCTGTCTAAGATAGGCTGGATGAACAATCTGGAGGAGAAAACAATGGGACCGACAGTTCCAGGGGGACATGGGAGAGGGAGAGGTGGGGGGAAAGGTAGTGGTGTTAATAAACCCAGGGACAAGGAAACAAGTGATCCAAATTGGTGGTGAGAAGGGTGTAAGAGGGCTGGTAGAGCGTGATCAAGGCTACTGAAACCCCAATGAAGACTGAGCATGATAGTGGGACAAGAGGAAAGTCAAAGGAAATAGAGGAAAGAGCTAGGAGGCAAAGGGCATTTATAGAGGGCTAAATAAAGGCATGGACATATGTAAATATATTTATATATGAGGATGGGGAAATATTTATAAGTTTAGTATTAAGGTAGCAGAAGGACATTGGGCCTCCACTCAAGTACACCCTCAATGCAAGAATACTTTCTTCCATTAAACTGGCATTCTATGATGCTCACCTTCCTGACACAATCGCTGAAGACAAAACAGGTGAATAAGCAAATGTAGTGAAAAAAGTTGATGGTGCCCAGCTATCAAAAGATATAGTATCTGGGGTCTTAAAGGCTTGAAGGTAAACAAGTGACCATCTAGCTCAGAAGCAACAAAGCCTACATGGAAGAAGCACACCAGCCTGTGTGATCACCAGGTGCCGAAGGGATCCGTTATCAGACATCAAAGAACAAAAATCATATCATTGTGTGCTCATATTGCTCTTACGATCACTGAAGACAAACGGGTGCATAAGCAAATATGGCGAAGAAAGCTGATGGTGACCGGCTATCAAAAGATAGTGTCTGGGTGTGTTAAAGGCTTGAAGGTAAACAAGCGGCCATCTAGCTCAGAAGCAACAAAGCCTACATGGAAGAAGCACACCAGCCTATGTGATCACGAGGTGTCGAAGGGATCAGGGATCAGGCATCATCAGAACAAAAAATCCTATCATTTTGAATGGCGGGGGGGGGAGAGTGCTGGCCACATGGCGGTTAAGTGTTGGGCTGCTAACTCAAAGGTCAGCGGTTTGAATCTACCAGCCTGAAAAACAATTGGCAGCCTCAGAAACCCTGTGAGGCAGTTCTCCTCCGTCCCACAGGGGCACGGTGAGTCAGAGTCAACTGGAAATCAACAACTGGTTATTAGCTAAAGTCTACATTTTATTCAAATTCCCTAAGCTTTTACCTTAAAACCTCCGTTGCCCACCCCCTACCCCCCACACCTCCTCTGATTGCAGGATCCCATCCAAGATGCTGTGGTTAGCTGCCACCCAAGCTGCTGGTACTCCTGACGGCCTTCAGTGTTTTTAACAGAAGGCCAAGTTGCCCATACCTCAGCCGCCTTCACTGCTGCTCTGTCCAAGTCTCTGGTAGCTGTTGCTTAAGCCCATCTCACCGAGGGCCCCCTCATTCTCACTGACCCCACTTTACCGAAGGGAGACCGATCTTTTCTGATGACAAAGTCAAACGCAGTGAACTGAGAGGTCCCCTTCACCTCACGTCCGTGGAGCACCCTGGTTGTACTTGTAAAGCTTGTGGGTTTGTCCTTCTGGCTGCCCGTGGTGTGTGCAGACAGCACCACTTTCATTTTCCGTGACTCGACCTCCCTGTTTCAGGCTATTGAGAAAGCCATGGGTTGGGTGGGAGACACACCTAACTCGCCAAAGTGAGTACCTGGCTCTGCTCTCTAAGAGGTCTTTTGGAAGCAGATCTGCTCAGTAGGTCAATGGATTCCTTTTTTGCAAACTGTGCTGAATACGTGTTATTTGAAAACATGCCATCTCAACAGTCCTCGCAGGGACAGTTGGGGGCTGGCACATTCACCGCGTTGTTGAACCACTACCATGAGCCTGTCCTGGGTGTTCCCATCACTGCACAGGAGCTCAGTATCTGGCTTTGTGGCTAGTGCTCCCGGGCGGAATGAAATAATCCACACAATTGATGAAACCCAAGCCCACTGCCATCAAGTCATTCCAACTCACAGCGACCTTACATAAGGTTTCTGAGGCTGTAGGTCTTTACTGGGGCAGACAGCCTCATCATTTCTCTCTCGGAGTGGCCCGTGGGTTCATACCACCAACTTTGATTAGCAGTCCAAGTTCTAGACCACAGTGCCAACTACAGTCTGAGGAACCTAATTTGCTTTTAGGAGGCTGACCCCAGATACTCAGTGTCATTCTCAAACGTGACATGATACTGTCAAGTCCACACTATCGCCATAACCTGTCACTGCCCACCTTAACCACCCGGCCGACGTGCTGTTGGGCATGTCTGGGCTGTAGTTCATCTTTTCCCACATCCACACCGGCTCCGTCTGTCCATGAGGAGTGGGGAGTCATGCTGGAGCGTGTCTGCCTAAATGACTTGGAGTTCTTCTGCATGGGCGGTGTGCTTCTCCCCCACCCACTTCTTCATTTACTCCGTCATGTATGGACTTGCTCTTTCACTGCCATCAAGTCGATGCAGGTCATAGCGACACTATAGGACAGGGTAGAACTGCTCCCGTGGTTTCTAAGACTAGCCCTTCATGGGAGTGGGACGCCCGGCCTTCCTCCCATGGAGGGCGAGGCTGGCTGTTCACTGCTGATCTTGGGGAATGTGGCCCAACGCATAACCATCATGCCACTGGGGCTCCTGAGAATGGGCTCAGGGTGTTTATCTTCTGCTTTGGGTTATCATTCAAGACTATCTTGCTGCTCAGGTTGCTTTAGATTGGGCCATTGGGGAGCTCTTTCCACCCCAAAGTTGATTTCTCAAGAGAAATCTAGAAATCCCAGTTGTCATAAAATCTCTAGATTTTGGAACATGAACTGCACGGACCAAAGGAAATGCTTCTGCAGGCCAGCTTCAGCAGCACGGGCCTGGGGTTCTGCTTGTCTGGTTCTAGCGACCCATCTTAGGGCACAAGTTTGCCTGCCTGAGCCTCAGTGTCCGTCAAATGGGACAGAACTCCCCGGGCTTCTTGGAAGGACCTGGTGTGTGATTGATGCAGATAAAGGGCCTGGCACCAAATCCTTGCTTGTTACATGTCAGGGATCACCGTTGCCCCATACATGAGTGCGATGTGGTAACCCGCTTTCCCAGGACATTGGTTCTCAGGAAGTGTGGAGGGAGTCTGCAAGCATGGGGGTGGCCCATGGGGACCCTGTGAGCCCTAGAGAGGATGATGGGGAGAACTGTACCTGCCAGCCTAGTTTAACACGAGACTTGAGCTTTCTCTCTGTGGGCACTGCCTCCAGAGACGAAGGCACACACAAATCTAGGTATCTCACTCACTCTAAAGTGTGAGTGACTACCTCTCCCCAGGCAGGTGCATGAGGCTTATATTTGAAATACCAGTGGTATGACTTCTGGGATCATAGCAAAATATTTTCTTCAAAAACACAGTAGTGGGGCATATTAAAAAGGGCCAAGGGGTGCTTTGAAGCCTGGTGGTGCAGTGAGTGAGGTGTTGGCCAGCTGACCGCAAGGTTGGCAGTTCAAATTCACCAGATGCTCCAGGAGAGACGCAGGCCGTCTGTGCCTGGAAGAATTGACAGCCTCGGAAATGCTGTGGGGCAGTCCAGCTCTGGCCGGTGGGTCCCAGTGAGTCGGCACTGACTGGATGGTGGTGGGGTTGGTGTGCCGGGTGCCTAGCCTGACGCTGCTTTCTAGGAAAGCCACTCCTGTCTGGGTTTAAGGAGCAGCCCAGTGGAGGGTGCTGACTAAGTGGTTTGGTTTGACTGAGGAGTGGGAAGTGAGTTGTGTTATCATGATTTTCTGTCGTCTGTGTAGCTATGATGACGGCTGTTGCTTCTGTAATCTTTGAGGGAGAAATGCAATGACCAAGTTCTAGGAAAAGGCAAGCCTTCTGGAAAGGACCCCAGCACCCCCCCCCAGATCATCCTGGGGGGGAGGGGGATTGGTGGAGGGTCCGTCTCAGGAAGAGACACCGAGGGGCGCTGGCCTAAGGGATGCAGCCTAGCAAAGCGCTGGGTCACTATAGCCCCGCTCCTGACCTGGCGACAGGGAAGGGGCCTTGGCCAGGGGCCCCAGTACCTGCCCTTCCGTTGAGGCAACCCCCTAGATTCCTCCCTCCTTCCTAGGCCCTTGCTGTGGCCTAGCGGTCTTCTGGGACGTGTGTGAATACCCAGAGACCAAGCCTCGCTGGCTCTGTCCTCAGTGACTGAGGAGCCTTTCTCTACTGGAAAGTGCGGGGACATTTTGTTTGTGAATCCAGAGAGGAAGCCGCCTGGCTGAAGCGTATCCTCCGAACATTCTCTAAATTATTAAAGTGCCTGAAGAGTGGCTGCCACCTCAGGGTCACCAGTGAGTCCCCAGGGCGGCCGTTCGTGTTCCCAGCAGAGGGGCCTTCAGGCACCCCCAGCCTCCATCACGTGTTGTGCGATGAGGTCATGGGCCTGACCCCTCGCGGAGAGAGGCATCCTTGGCAGCAGGAAGGACCAGGCAGGAGTGAACTGGGGCTCTGGACAAGTGCCCAGGCTCCGGCCACCTTCGACCTTGAGTGGCAGGAAGGGCGGGAGTCTGGCCTACATTCCAGCCCTACCATATATACCCTGCTCAGACGTTTCTATTCATGAATTTCCTTGTCTAGTAGGGGTTCACAGAGCACCCCAAACAAAACACAAACTCAATGCCATAGAGCCAATGGCAACTCAGAGCACGGGCAGGGTGGAAGTCTCCCTGTAACATCCCCGTTACCTTCTCCAATCAAGCAGATTTATGAAGCTCTGGGGTGCTTTTTGGGAGCCCTGGTGGCACAGTGGTTACACATTGGGCTGTGATCTTCATGGTCGGCAGTTCAATACCACCAACAGCTCCTCGGGAGAAAGACTGGGCTTTCTATTCCCAGAAATAGTCAGTCTCGGAACCCCCAGGGGCTTCAGCATTGCCTCGATGGCAGTGAGAGCCATCAGGATACTGGGGGCCTGGAGTCTGAGTGTCTCAACCACACGGACACCCAACCGGAGAACGTGCAAGGAAAGGGCAAGCGAGCAGAGGACGGACAGGCAAGTAAGGTACCCTACCAAAGTCAGACACAGGTCTGCGTTCAGGAAGCTAAGGAAAAGGGATGAGCTAGAGCAGTGGTTCTCAACCTGTGGGTCGAACGACCCTTTCACAGGGGTCACCTGATTGACAACCGTGGCAAAATGACAGTTATGAAGTAGTCACGAAAATCATTTGATGGCTGGGGGGTCCCAACATGAGGAGCTGTGTGAAAGGGTCACGGCACGAGGAAAGCTGAGAACCGGTGAGAAAGAGGCTGTGAACAGCAGGGTCGGACGAGCCGGAACCTGCTCACCAAAGCCCAGACCCACCTGGGGAGCATGAGACCGGAACCCCAACCTCTCAAGTGAACAGAAACTCATTTGTCTGAGAGAGGCTAAATGGGTTTAATAAAAACAAAACACATTGTAACCAACTTAGATGAATGTCCACTTTAACTGGTTTCCTGAAGAACCTGGGTCCTCACTGGGCTGTATCCTTTTCCGGGCAAATGCCTGGTTAGGGACAGCCCTAGATAAGTAGAAGGTTCTGGAACTCGGGGACAGTGAAGTCTAGTTCTCCTCACATTGATCGGCCTCCTAGCACAGGGCGCCTTTGACTCTCCACAGACACCTGCACACCCAACTTCCTCAGGCGTCCACTCCTCACAGGGGCAGCCCCCTCTGTTGGAGGTGACCTGGCCTTCTGTCTCAAGGCCTGGACACAGCCAGTCCACTTGTGGAAGTCATCCAGGAACAATTCAGGAGGCAGACAAGGATCCAGAGGGTCTAGAAGAGGGAAGCGAATCATTGTTTCTCTGATAGCAAACTGGGTGCGGAAGTAGGGGGCTGGTACAATAGACATGGAATCTGCCTCCAACAATGGCTCTTCCCAAAGGATTGCCAGTGAATAGGCAACTGCCTGGAGAGACCATGATGTTGAAAAAGGATAAATCACCCCAAACAAAAGTCATCTTGTGAATGAGGAGGGAGGGGGGAACGGAGACCCAAAGACCATTCTATAAACAAGTGGACATCCCCTTACAGAAGGGTCACAAGGAAGAGACGAGGCACCTATGAAACATACTTTTCTTTAGTTCTTTAATGATTCTTCCCAGCTGTGTTAGTCTGGGTAGACTAGAGAAACAAGTTCATGGAGAAATTTGTTTAAGAAAGAGTTTTATGTACAAGAGCAATTGAATATTGAGAAAACGTCCCAGCCCAGTCCAGATCAAGCCCGTAAATCCAATATTAGCCCATATGTCCGATAACAATCTATAAAGTCCTTTTCAGACTCATGAAACACACGCAGTGACACCAAATGCAGGATGATCACAGGCCAGAGTCTTGGGGATCCAGTGGTGGTAGAAGTATCTCAGCGCTGGCAGGGGTCTCCACATGGCTCCTCCAGTTCCCAGGGCACAGGGTCTATCAGCGTAGTGCCATGTGTCTTGTCAGTAGAGTGTCCAAGGGAGTAAGTCCTGAGAGAGTCTCTCCTGCCTCCAAGGAGGAAATCCAGGAATTCCCAGAATTCTCAGAAGGCCATGCCCACACAGAGGCCTCATTGGCTATGGTCCAATTGACAGACTAGTCTTCACCCCTTCACTCTTAATCCTCTCAAGTCCCAAATGATGTAACTACCCACCCCCCTATCATGACCCCAATCCTACCTTACAAATCCGGGTAGATCAGAGCATGTGCACAGGTCCAAATAAGAGCTTGCAACACAGGGAACTGAGGATAAGTAAACCCCTCAGAATGAATTAAGAGTAGCGATACCAGGAGGGTTAGGGGAAGGCAGGGGGGAACAAAGAACGGATCGCAAGGATTCACATATAACCCCCTCCCTGGGGAACAAACAACAGAAAAGATGGTGACAGGAGACATCAGTCAGTGTAAGATATGAGAAAAATAACTGATAAATTATTAAGGGTTTATGAGGGAGGGAGCGTGGGGGAGGGGGGAAATGTGCTGATACCAAGGGCTCAAGTAGAAATCGTTTTGAAAATGATGGCAACACATGTACAAATGTGCTGGACACAATGGATGGATTGTGAGAAGAGCTGTCAGAGCCCCCAATAAAATGATTAATAAATAATTGAAATAAATAAAAGGATAGAAGAATGCATATGTCAGTTCTGCCCAGTGGGTCCCATGAAGATGGCTGTTCTCTGTGCTGGCCAGTGGCGGCCAGTGGGACTGAGCTAGTGAATTGTTTTTTTGTTGTTTTTTAGTGAATTGTTTTTAAAACCATTTATTTAGTTTTTGTTGAGACTCTGTAAGGCAGAACGTAACAGATCCAGCAGCATGTGCAAGTCAGCAGCATTAATCTGCATTCTCTGCACTGGACAACCGCTCTCACCCTCCCTCCCATCCTCCAGTTGTCCCTTCCCCACGAATGTTACCTCGCTGCTCCCTAAGGTTCGTCCCCAATCTTTCAAGCTCCTGTTTCAATTGAGCCCATGTAATAGCGGACCAAGCTCCATTCTTTACTCTAAAGCTCAACTATTGCTTGACTCTCAAGACTTCCGGGTTGATTTTTGGCTTCGGGGTGAAAGACGATTGATTTCAGGGCAACAGTGATGGGGCTCACCCAGCCTTCGTGACTGCAGCGCAATCTGGAGTCCATGAGAATTTTAAAGCTTGTGCTGCACTCTCTCCCTTTGGAGGACTCTTCGAGACAGTCTGTGATCCAGTGTTGATGGGGTGCATTTTCTATTTTAAATCACTTCAAATGTGGATCAAAAATAGTCACCTGCAGAATCCACGGGATCCCAATTTCAAAAACCTCTGGAAAAAGATTTGAGACGCCAACATAAGACAGTCGTTTACTCGGTAAGATGACGGGGTGATTTACATTTCCTTTCTTTGACTTCTCCGTTGCAGGGGGAGGGGGGGTGTACAGACTCTTTGCTGCCAGTCAGAGATCAACAACAGGGGCTTACCAGGAGGAAAAGCCATGGCAGGCGGGCCCACACCAGCTTTGCGTGGGGAAGCAGGGCTAAGCTGCCCTCCTGGGGCCTGTTTTGACAGGCACTGTGCCTCTGGCTGTTGGGTCTTCTCCAAGCAGCAGGGCAACCCTAGCTGACACATTGCTCACGGGTGTCGCCGGCGTGAGCATGTGTGCTGTAGGTGGGCACGTGGGCCTTCCCATCTGTTGTCAGCCTGGCAGCAAAGTGCTGCCCAATCAGCCGTGTGCTGGGACTCCATGGCTGCTGCTGTTGGAATTGCTTCTCCACGTTACCTTCCAGATTAGTTCCTGCGAGTGGGTGGGTCAGAGAGGTAGCCTGGGCCTGGCTTGCTCTTCCCGCATGGCTGGCTGGTGTAGCAGCGATTTAGGAATTGAATACATTTGCAGCGACCAGCGTGAAGGAAGCGGAAACATCCCTACATCGTGTTGGCCTCGTGGGTGCTGAGGGGTTCAAGGCTGTGACCCCCGGGAAGCAGATCCCCAGGCTGGTCTTCTGAGGAGCCTCGGGATGGGCTCCAGTCCTGCATTTGCTGCCCACAGAGACGGCCTTCCACACACACCTAAGGGCTGTGTGTCTTCAGCAGCAGGGCGGCTGGCAATAGCCGGTGGGTTTCGGAGTGTTTCTTAAAGATGCGGACTCTGGTCTCAGCCTCTGAGATGATGGACACCCCCCCCCCCCCCCCCGCTTTCCCACAGGTGCAGCAGTTGGGTGGAAGAGGGCTGTTCAGCAGGGCCGGGCTGGACCCCAGGTGAGTGTACATCTCCATGCAGGTGTCTCTGCCAAGGACGATGGGTGGGGTCAGGACCAGTTCAAGTCGGGGTGTTGGTAGTTTTCTAGAAAACCATCACCAGCACTGCAGGGGCAACATGCCCCCTCCCCCCAAACAGGCTGTCTCGTTTGCAGCCTTGCTGGGCTACAGAGCACTCAGGGAAACAGCGCTAGTGCAGGAGGGTTGGAGGGGAGGAACTGGGCAGGCTGCAGGGCCTCCAGTCCAAAATGCATTGTCTGATAGTGACCCTACAGGCAGAGTGGAGGTGCCCTGCTGGTCTCGACTGCAGTCCTTTTGGAAGCAGGCTGCCACAGCGTGCTCCCGAGGGGCTGGTTTGCAGCGGAATGCTTCAACCGTTGCAGCACCAGGGTCCACTATGGGAGTTCAGTGTGAAAGCTGTGACAGACAAGGTCTAGCAAGAGACAACAGTAGAAATGACACAGTCAGAGGGGGTGTTTGGGACAGCAGGGGATGAGAGAAGCTAATCTTAAGTGGGCAGTTTCCTGCCTCCAGCGGGGGACTAGGGAGGTGACCCCGAGAAGGGGTCTTAGCCAGCAACGAACCTCCGCTTAGCACCCAGTCTTGGGGCAGTAGGGCCACACCTCCCATGAGCACTGACTGCAGCTTTATGTCACAGCAGGAACCCAAGGGCCACAGGGAGAGCTTGGGGTACAGGGTCATGGAGCCAGATGGCTCTACCACCCACTAGAAACCTCAGCCTTCACTGGAAATTACTTCGGTGTCTTCACATTTCAAGCTCATGTATCCAGGTCAGGAGCGCTTCATCTTGCCCAGAACGTGTGGCGGCAGCTGCAGTAGCAGCTTGCCAGCATATGGTCTGTTCGTGTCCTGTCTGCACGGCTGCCAAGGCCATGTGGTGGGGGGAAGGCTGACCCGGCATGTCTCTCACCATCGGCCACCCTCACACAGCCCTGTGGGGAGGGGGCAGCAGCCTGGCACAGCACCCCGTCTCCCCAGTCACCATGGAAATGGGAGGGGTCCTGGCAAATCATCTGTCCATGGGAGTCCCGTGCCTCCTGGAAAACACTGAGTCTTTTGAGGGGATCATTTCCGAAGGCCTGTTACCCAGCAAAGGGTGGCAGAGAAAGCTACTTGGCACCTAGCAAGCCCACTGGAATGGCGACCTTTCCATGCCTGAGCAGCCCTTCATCATTCGCAGAGGGGCAGGAAATGTGTATGTTCGTCTGTCTTTGGAAAAACACTTATCTTGAAACGTTTCATTAACAGAAAGGTACAGAACAAGGAAAAGGTCTCTATTTCCCAATAGAAGATACAAAAACGACACCTGCAAATTAAGCTTTTTAAAAATTGCCCTTGATCCTGTGTCCCATCTTAACCCATTATATGTAACCCTGTGCAGTTGATCACGATTGCTCATTAGCATACATATGTATATATGAACATATGCACATACGTATGTCTTCCAATAGATGTGGTTAATGTAGGCCTATTTTTTTGTGTGGGCGTTTTTTTAAAATGTGGTAACATGTTTTCACACACATCTTGTCATCCTAGTGTTGGCCTATCTAGTGGCATTCGGTAAAGGTGTCTGTCAGCACCAGCTCCTCCCGGACATCGGCTGCATCTCTGACTTCTGGTAACTGGGGTCAGGCTCTGGGGCTCTAGCACCACTGCTGCTGAAGAGTTCCCTCCCAGGTGGGGACATGTGTGTTAGCTCCGCCCATTGCAGAATCCCTCTTTTGGGGAGTAGGTCAGTGGACTCATGTGGCTCCGTCAACTGCCTCCTGTGTGCACGGGGACAGAGTGGCTCAGGAGACAGCATGAGAGTTCTTCAGAGGAACCCGCATGTGCCCTGCCTCAAGCGGTCTTTCTGGAGACAGGATCCATGTAGACAAGTGGAGTCACGCTAACTAACTGCCTGCAGTCTTCCACTTCATTCACGGCTGCGAGGTAAGCAGGGCTGGATATCAAGTCACCAGACACCCTCTGCCAGCACAGTCCTCAGGGAGATGGGGCTCCTGTCCCGTTCCTTATGAGCGCTGACAATGTACAGCTCATTGAAGACTTCGACCCTAATGCGTCCATGTCCCCCAGGGCCTCAGCCAGCTAATTAGCGTGTGTTGTTCTCAGGAAGTAGGTGAACGGTCCATGGAGGCTTCCTTGCCCCTCAGCCCCTGTGCTGCTGTGGAGCAGCAGGTGGGCACAGAATGCCCTGGAAACTCAACTCACCTAGCTGGGACTTGGGGAAGACAGAAGACTGCTGGCAAGAGCCGGGAACTGGGCTCCCAGGGACCCCCTGGCTGTCACATGGTCTTAGACATCCTGGAAGCCATGCCGTGCCCCATGCAGGGGGGCCAACCTGCCTCTTCCAGCTGACTCACGCTTCCCACTTCCCTGCCAATGTTTGCGAAGCAATTCCCGACTTATGGAGGAAGGGGCCTTATTTCCCTTGGGAGTTAGGCAGACTAGTGTTCAGTAAATTTGGGAAGTGAAACAGCTAGGTAACGTTCTTTCACGTGCCTATGGCTTGAAGGGAACACCCTCCATCAGCACCCCCCCCCCCACCTCCTTGCCCCGCCTGGCCTCCTCAGAGGACCTTTGTGGAGGTAGCTACAGTAGCCCCTCAAAGTGAAGGAATCCGCCATCCCTAGAGGGCTGGGGCAGGGCTCAAATGGGAGTGCAGACCCCAAACCTGCACACAGGCCTCCATAGAGGCCCTCCCTGCCCTCTGCTTACCCAGCCGAGAGGCTAATGCTGGGCAGCTCCTTTTTTTTTTTATGGCTCTCTGTTCCTAGTGCAGGGACATGGTCCTGAGCACACTGGATGGTCAGGTAGGGCTGGAAGACCCCCGTCTCCTGGTGGGCAGAGGGGTCAGAGACCATGCAGAGGCTGTTGGAGTAATCTCCAGGCACTGGCAGCATCTGAGGCAGTGGAGGACCTCCTTCCCGAATCAGACCACCACCCTCCTCGCCCTCTGCCAGGAAAACATGCACCAGAGTCCTTCAGAGAGCTCAATTCTGCCTCCCTGAGACCATTTTTAAAAGGTCTGGAAACTCCCATCTACCTAAAAGTGCACGGGTTCTCCTCCTCACCCAGCCTCACAGGTCCTCGCTGTGGTACATCTCCTTTCACCTTGTCCTCGGGGATCTACAGACCAAAGGGGGAAAGCCTAGTTTCTCCATCGCTTTCCCCTGCCGGTCCTGCACGACAGAGGCTGGAGGTGCTGAATTATTTCCATTGGCTCTTGCAGCTAGGGGTGGTCATGTGACCCCGTTATGGCCAAGGAGACATAAGCAACAGTGCTTTGCCCCCAGGGATGCATGTGTATGTGTCCAAACGCAAACACCGGCAGAGGAAGCTGCTTCACTGGCGAGGTGAGGTTTGCTCAGTGCAGGTGCCTTTTAAAGAGGAAGGAGGCAGGTGGAAACATCCAAAGATCGAGGGCTGGGAAGCTGGGGAGGCACGGTCGGCTACAGCGATGGTGCAACTCGCCGCGCAGCCTTGACAAGCTGCCAGGTTCTGGCAACAGAAGGAACTCGACGGGCTTCTCAAAGGGTGTAGGGGTGCACAAAGAGTAATCCAGTGGGGAGAGGTGTGGGTGACAAACCATGCTGGGCAGACTCACCAGGTCTAGAGAGGGCAGGTGGGCGCAGAGCCAAACTTCCTTGGGGGTGGTGGTGTTCGAGTGCGCACACACAGTAACCTGGTGGGAGTGCAGAGGTGTGCTAGAGCTGAACTCCAAGCAAACCCGAGTGACTGTCACTGACTACCTGACCTCTCTCCTCTTCTTGGAGGAGACTGCAAACAGCACACCCCGCTGTGAGAAGAACTCAGCAGGTTCCGGCAAATCTGGGGCTTAGTCTTTAGGCCGCAAGCGTGATAAACGTTTGCTAAAAACAAGAAACCTGGCTTCCGACAAGCCCTGTACCATTGATTGCGTAGGCTTCCAGATCGTGTTTCACACAGAGAGAGGAGCAGTCGGAGCACTGGCAGCGGGGACGCCCTGAGTGAGACAACGTGATAGAGGCGCACAAACCTCCAGGAGAGCTTAGGGAGAGTCGAGCAGATGGCAGTGAAATACTAGATGCGCCTCTAGAGAGTAGCACGTGACCTGGGCTGGTGCCCTGCCCAGCCTATACGTCCTATCCTGGCCAGACGCTGCAGGTCCTGGGCTTCTTGTGGTCACTATCAGTTCCAGGCCATCATTGAGGCCTCATGGGCCACCTGTCCTGATGCTGCTCTATTACTGTTCTGAGAACCCTTTAACAGAGTGGGTGTGAACAGACACAATGTGTTCAGAGAAAGCTTGTGAACCAACCTCTTAGGGCTGTGAGCTAGTTCTTCCCAGCTCATTCATGGCCATGAAGTGCAATGGGAACAGAACAGGTCCAAATCTGTGCAGTGTAGGTGTATTGGAATAACTGGAAAAGGAAAAACGATGGGTTAACATCTGCTAGGCACTTAAACTCCCCACTGGAAACAAGGGCTGTGTGTGCCCTGCATAGCAACCCGATCTCTTGACTGGCAGAGTTGTACGCACCAACGCCTGGCTCAAAAGTGAACTGTGACTGCCCCACAGTCCAGGAAAGAATCCAATTTCCTGAATTAATCTCTTGGAAGGGTTCAATGTGTCTCCTCTAGGCTTCCCATCCTAGGGCGTGGACCCGCAGTATTTCCTACTCTAGTAACTGCTGACCCCGTCCCAGTTCTGGAAAATCCATTCTCATTTTGCCTTGTGTGCTGTCACTGAAATCAATAAAAACTGTTTCGAAGCAAGGCCATAACCACATACTCAGTCAGCATCGACACTCGGGGCTTGAGGACCACCAGCTCCTGGCCTCAAACTGCAGGGTTCCATGGGGAGGCCTGTCAAACACCAGGTTTGAGACTCTTGGAACCCACAGCTCATCGCAACCTGACGAGGTAGGCCAAGTACCAAGCAGAGTCCAGAGGACCAAAGTTAGCACCTGGTCAGGAGAGGAGAGCTGACCAGGAACTAATCCCAGTCTTTGGACGGTGGCTCCTCACAATCCCGTCCTCTCCTCCGTCCATGTGCGCGCGCACACACAGCTGATCTTGGGTTAAATATTTGATATGTGCAGTCTCTACTCTTGTTCCCTCTTCACCACAGATGTGTCGTCATTCTCTCTTTGCTGTTCTCAGGACTTGGGACTCTAAGCAGCAATTCTGAATGTATTCTGCAGAGTATAAAAGGGAAACGGCTCCTCGGAATCTTCTTAGAATTACTGAGGTGGGAACACACTTGAAGCTGACTAGCTTTGGGAAGAGGAGAAAGTCTGAAAGGAAAAACCCTCCACTTCAGCAATTATAAACCGTCACTCTAGGCCTGAGGCCACTTGGGGAGGGAAAGACACCAAGATGGAAGAGCACCCGCTGCCCGGGGTCCTGGCTCCCGCAGCACCGGGCGCCTTCTCAGGGTGTCGTGGCAAGGCCACCTCCAGGAGAGATTCCATGGACCCAGGGCCCTGGGAGACGCACGTGCTGGTGGACCAGCTCTCCTCACTGCAGCCTGGCCTGGGACGGGCGTTGTCACGGGCCAAAGGGAAGGCAAGGAATGAAGGAAGCCATCATCTTCACCAGCCTCTCCTGGGTGCTGCTTTATTTTCTTGACTTCTTTCTTTTTTTTAAAGAACAGACTTTTAAAAGTAACCGTGAGTGAAAGAAACAACAGGACAGGCAAGATACACAGGCAGTATTTCAATGTAGGAAAAAAAACCCTGTCTGGAAACTTTGAGGAGAGAAACCAGACACATTTCACAGATGTACAAGAAGCTCACATTGTAAACAGGATTAAGCTGCTACTGATTTTCCCTCCTCCCATCAGGGCTTCATTTTGCTCAGCCTGATGTCTCGCTCAATTTCAAACTGCCTGTGGTCCACGCGGTCAAGAAAAGCTTTCCGTTCGATGTACCTGGAAGAGGACGAGAAAGGCATCTGTCAGTCGCATCCTCCCTGTATCATCCTGCTCCCCACAGACAGAGGGACCCAGCCAGCATCTCTGAGGGGCATCCACTCGACTGACACTTGGCCACAAGAGGATTTCTCTGATTCAGATATGAATTACATGGAAAGAAACGAAGGCAACAATTTATCAAAGGGAAAGGACAGGAGAGACTTGTGGCAAAAACACATCACAATTTTGTGATGAGACTAAAGAGGAAAAGTCCAGAACATTTTAAGTCCCTATGGGTTCAAAATCTTAGGCAATTAGGCGACCCTAGTCACGATGTAACATTCTCTTCAGGCCTTGCCGCCTGCCACTGGCTATGCAGTTCCCTATACACCAGAGAGGTGTGTCGAGTAAGTTCTTTCTGCAGCTGTAGGTTGAAACATGAGAAAAAGGCACATCTGAAAGTGGGAGGCAATAGTTGGAAGTAAAAACCGCCTCCCAGGCCACTGTGAAAGTGAAGTGCAAGAAGCCCCAACCATTGATAGGGTCTCGTTACCATGAACTGCACTGAAGACAGGGTTCGTATCTTTGTTGGCTTTGGTGTGTGTGCACGTGTGTTACATCATATCAGTGATACATATGAAAATATCTCTCTGACTTTATATGGAAGGTGTCCAACCATCAAAACAAAGATCAAATGTATAAAGCTGTTGATTAAAATAATAAGGCAATAAAAGTACTACTTCTGTCAGGACTGACACGGGAGCCCCCTCTGTGAGAAGTTAAACTCCTTTCTTCCACACCACCGCCTCTTCTCGGAAGCTAATCTGGGCCAGGTTGCTGCTGCGGGAGACAGAGCAGGCCTTCTCTGAAGCCCCTCAGAGGACGAGATTGCGTGCCCCCGTGCCAGCAGTACGTACACACACACACACACACACACACACACACACGAGGCTCCGCACACTGCTGGCACCTCGCCTCTGAGCTGAGCCGCCTGGAGGAAGGGAGCACGTGGTGGTGGTGCTGAGGCAGGCGGTTGGTTGTCTAATAGGACACAGCTGCATCTGTATCTTACGACACCTCTGTGCCAGAGAGGGTCCTGAGATGTGCCTGGGAGGGAGGAAAGCTCTGCTCTAATTAATCTACTGAGAGAGCAAAACTGCCATTGGAAATGGGAGTCATAATTGAATCTCTGCACTAGTTTGTCTTTTGTGGCACGCTGGAAAATGTGCCTCTGCCGTCACACAGGTTGCCTCAATGGTGAGAACATTGCCAGGTTCAGGAACCTATGTGCCTCTCTGCAGGCTGGGGCTAGATCCAGCCAATCAAAGGGATGGCCACGTTTTTAATATGACCTGGCAGTGCCCCGTAACTCACCACCACTGTGGGTTTCCAGGGCTGCAAATAGACATCGGCACTTCCTCTCATACTTAACATTAAAAAGCCAATTCAGTATTTATCTGGATTACAATTCTCAGACTTCCGTATCTGAGTCGGTCAGCCTCTGCAGGTAAAGGGAGAGGGCAGCACTGCCTCACTTCCCAGGGAGGAGGAGCTGGAACTCTGCCACCTGCAGGGTACAGGTGCACACACATGGAAACAATCTACACTATAGTATCTCCCCAGGTGACTCTTACATGCCAGTCCATAACCCGGGGAGCTTGTTAAGTGTTGACATGATTCTGAATCTAGCTATCTAGGGAAGAAATGTCAATTCTTTTTAGGGAGTCAGACCAAAACGAACTCACTGGAAGCCGTTGGGCGAGCCTCTCCCACACCTGCCAACTGGGAGGGTTCCACACTCATGCTCATCTGTGAAGGGCCCACTGTCCTACCTGATGCTTGCCTGTAGATTGCCTCTCCCCAGACAAGCAGAGGCTGTCAGATGGGGCAAAGCTGAGAATGGCTTAGTGAGGCTGGAGGCAGGTGGGGAGGTTTCCCAGGGCACCCTGGTCTTTCCACAGGCAATTTTACCAGGTCTATTCTGAAGGCCCTCTTATTGTATCCTGAGGAAAGTTGGTTGGGGTGGCACAGGCGTGGTCGGAGACCCTGTGCAGCCTCGGCTGGAGCTCCCATTGACAGAACAGCTCCTACACCCATGCCGAGAGCTGAGCTGCCTCCTCTCTTCTTCCAGGTCCAGACACTGGGGGCCCTTGTAGAGAGTGAGTCCAAGGAAAGCTGGTGGGGAGCTGGGCACCTAACAGAGTAAACTCATTTCCAGGCTCCCCTCATCTACCCAGCTCCCTTAGCCTGAGGGAGGGCGTTTTTTTTGGGGGGTGGTGTTGTCAGTGTTCTGGTGGACTTTGGTGCTCCCGTGGGTGCAGCAGGAATTTAGGGCCTGGTTCAGCGCTACCTGTGTGAGGGCAGAGGAAGTGGGGCAGGAAGAGAGGACTGAGGAGGCTGTGATTTGTGATGCTTCTTCCTGACATTCCATTAAAGAGGAAGATGTAACACTCAAACCAGGTACTTACTAGCAGCCAATGGCCTTCCTAAGTCCAGTTGATGTTGAGCCTGTCCTGAGCACAGGCTGGGCATCAAGGAGGCAGGCGCAGGCCAAAGTCAGGGTTAGGGGCAGTCTCAATGACAACGAGGGCCCATCTGCAGGCGGCAACTGAATTCTACAAAGGCCCCACAAAGGTTTGGCTTTGTTTCATTACAACCACTTTAAGTTTACTGCCAAGAACTGCCCTGGAACACAATCACCAATGCACCCTGCCCCCAGTCGTTTGTCAGAGAGCCAGTGCGGTGTTGCTGCTGACAGGGGCAGGCAACCCATCTGTAGGCTACGCTCTGCAGCAGTGCTTCTCAGCCTTCCTAAGGCCTCGACCCTTTCATGCAGTTTGTGGTGTGATGACCCCCCCCAACCATAAAACTATTTTCATTGCTGCTTCCTGTCACCTTGCTACTGCTATGAATCGGGCGGCCCCTGTGAGAGGGTCGTTATGACTCTCAAAGGGGTTGTGACCCACAGGCTGAGAAGCCACAGGCTGAGAAGCGCAGTTCTACAGCATCTTATCAGGACTTTGGGCAAGATACTAATTACCTATGCTTGATTACTTCCCATTCTTTGTAAAATGGGAATTAAAACCACAATAGCTCCTCAAACAGAACTCAAAGCTCACTGCCATCGAGTCTGTTCTGGCTCTGGGAGCCTACAGGAGCGATAACTGCTTTTGTGGGTCTCTGAGTGGTAAATCTTCATGGGGTTTTGTAGAAAGCCCCCTCTTTCTCCCGAGGAGCAGATGGTGGGTTTGCACTGGTGACCTTGCAGTTAGCAGTCCAACGGGCAACCCACCATGCCACCAAGACTCCCGCAGACAATAGAGGGGCACCAGAAAGCTCATGAAACAATAGGATGGAAAGAAAATGGAACTTTACCACAAACTTTCTCAACTCCCAGTGTGGGTGACCCCAGGGGAAGGCTTGTGAACGACGAAACCACCAAGAGCTGTGGGAGCGGCTAAGAGTCTCCCACTTCCCCTTTCTGACTCCACTGCTTCTGTCTCAGGACCCAGGACAAAAGCTCCCAAAGAGGAAGCGGCTGTCACTTCACAAGTGGCCCAAATGCACGGCCTGTTAAACTAAGTCTCTGGATGTTTCCAGTCACGGTAAGTGGGTTACAGCCTTGGGCAGAGCTGCCCCCTGCCAAGTACAATGGGGCCCAGGTTGGTTGTGCCAGCCCACAGGGAACTGGAGAGAGGGGGATGTGGATCACCCCTCCCGATTCTACCGCCTGACGAGGATCTGTTCAGAGAGCAGCTCTTCTGGGCCGAGGTTAATCAAGCGTGCTAATAGAATCAAGAACCAGAGGGATTGGCTAGTGTCTTGCTTCAAAACTAGGTTAGAGACACAACAGGATGACATCTTTTTGATCCTCCGACCCAAATCAATTTTCCGGCTGCAATGTTCCTGAGACTGAGGCCATAGTGCAGGGAGGGGGAAGAGAAGGGGGAGGTGAGGGCAAGAGGAAGGCAAAGTGCTGCCAGGTACCATGTCAGTTGTTACTGTCTGGGATGTCCACTCTCTGCAAGGTCAGAGGTCCTTGATAGGAAGAGTGTGGAGGCCACCCAGAGCTCCATCGCAGGGCCACCCCGAGGCTGAAGCGCATGAGAGGCCTGCAAAAATGGTGCACTGCCAAGCAGTGCAGGAGTCTGCAGCAAGGGTCTCTGAGCAAGGTTTCCCTGTGGCACAGGGGTGAGCAGGGACGTGGGTGACGCTCACCCCCAATGGCAGCACTGCAGTGAGAACACACTGCCTCCGAACGAATGGAATGATAGGCCCTTTCCGGCCGTGAGAAACGCAGTGGAAAGGAGCCGTCAGCCACACACTGCACTGGCCGCCAGCAGTTTCTGGAAGAGCGCTTCCTTGTGACATCTCTCAGCCAGGCGGAAGGGTCATGAGAGTTAAGTTCGGTTCTTCTTCATAGCACCCCTCCCAGCCAGGCAGCTTCGGAAAGACTCCAGGGGGTCATGGATCCAGGCATCTTTGGAGAAAGAAAATAATTCTCTGCCTGCCCGCCCCCCCAACAACTCATCTCCCGTCGTGCAGGCCCATGACCACCAATGGGGTGGTAGAGTGGCAGGGCAGCCGCTCAAGGGCAGTTGTACTGCTCTAGTCCTAATGTGGCCACTCTCCAAGACCTGGTGCTGGGAGGAGAGCAGGGCTGGGCAGGAAGCCTCTGGGGCTGGGCTGTGAGACTAGGTGGCAGAGCCGCACGACAGCTGACCTGACTCTGAGGGGGTCTCCACCCATATGGGAAACGGTCTCAGGTGCAGAGTTTCAACGAGCTGTGTGTGACTGGAGACTCCTCTGATGGAAAGCACTGTGCCCTTCTTTTCAGAATGGTCAATTCTAACCCTAGTAGGCCGATAGGCAACGGCGTGGCTTGGTGGCTAGTGAGTGGGTGCTTAGATGGGGCCTTGGTTCAGGGGTTAGGTGCTGGGAGACCCGCCCACAAGGGCTTAACTCCTAACAAAAAACGACGAGGACATGCCCCTGCTGATCCGCAGTGCAGGGAGAATATGAAGGGGGGTGCCTGAGAAAGGGGGCCTGGAGGAGAGATGGGTGGGGGGGGGGTGAGCAGTGGGTGGGGAACATGGCTGGAGGGCTTTTGGCTGTGAGGAGCAAGAAATGGTTTCTCGTTGTAAGATACAGCTTTGCCAGTATATGGTGTGTGGACTCAGGAGCAGCAGGGGTGTGGCTAGGAGGCATCTACAGAAGTCTTGTTCTGGTGGTGAGAGGGGACGGGACAAGCATGATGGACAGATATTTTGTACTAGAGCTGATTGGAACCAGGAAATCCAGGCCAACTCCTTGGCTTTTCCCTCCGACAAGCAGTACTGGTGCCATCTTCTCAGATATGAGATGAAGGAGTCCATTCACGAGAGAGAGCAGGGATTTCTGGGGTGTGGCATGGTTGTCCAGAGGCAGCTGAATAGATGAAGCATCTGGAATTTAGTGAAGTGGGCAAGAGGGGTTTTTTTGGTTGTTGCTTTAGAAGCAGTCCCTAAGCATGGGACCAGGAGAACGGCCCTGGGAAGAGATAGTTTAGAAAAGATGGGGCTTCCCAGAACCCAACTCTGAGGCTTGCTAAGTTGAAAATCCCAGATGAGAGTCCATCCAGGGTCACTGGGAAAAGATGACCCCAAGTGGTTCTGCCACCACTGTGGGAAATTCCCCAGGCCTGGGAGACATGTGCACCAGCAAAGGGCTTAAAGGGAGGAAGCACCCAGCTGCCCAGCAAGGCCCTGGAGAGCACGTGGGCACTTGAGGGGGGGCGGCAGCAGCAGCGGGGGGCAGACTCCTTTCTTCTGATACCAGTGCCTGTCATTTTTGTCTGGGTGTGGCCCTCGGGGTTGCCTGAATGTCCTGTCCACAGGGGCTGCTTTGCCCTTTCAAGGGCACCTCAGTCCACACTTTACTGCCTCAGCTCCTGTGCTCTCCGGTCATGTCTGCTGGGAAGGGACACCTGCCGTCCTCTGACTCCAGGATTCTTGTCCCAGACTATGCATCAGAATCGCCTCAGGAGTGTATACCACTGATACAGGTCTCTGCGACCTGACTGACCTGACCGCAGATGGGTGGGCCTTCCCTCAGGGCCAGGAAACCACCGCCCAGGTGAAAAAGAAGGAGAGCCACAGGCTCTCCAGGGACTAGGTAGGGTTGCATTTGGCAGGAGTCCGGAATGGGAAGGGAGTGGAGGCGGGGTGGCACTAGGAAGGTAGGGAAAAAAAGGGAGACAGGACACACAAGTCACGAGGCTGCACTAGAAACCACAATCACCTTTGTGTAGCTCAGGGGCGGGTGTGAGGGTGGTGGTGCACGGGGACACAATGACATGAGAAACCTCAGGTGAGGAAGGGAGGAGCAGAGCATGATGGTTTCATTCCTAACACCCTCCCCAAACAAAAACAAATCCCAAACTCACTTCTATCACGTCATAGAGGACTGGATAGAACTGCCCCTGGGGGCTTACTCTTTATGGGAGTAGAAAGGCTCATCTTTCTCCACAGGGGCAGCTGATGGTTTTGAACTGTTGACCTGTGATCAGCAGCCAAACACGTAACTGCTACACCAACTGGTCCTAACCCAGTTAGGCATTTTCCATTTCCTCAGAGGTACTCACTGGGCAGATGTTCAGATTAGCCTCAATTTCTCATTCAGTTTCCATTCTGTTCACTACGCTTCCTTATCTTTAACAGCCTGAGCCGTTAGTTGTCTCCTCATCCAGACAATCAGACATGAACGTGATGGAGGATACACACTGGCAGTTTAGTGGCAGAGGCCAAGAGCAGGAAGAAGCTGAGTTCCCCGAGCTGATTCTTGGGGAGTGGATGGAGTTTGGGGCAGAATGTCAGACCCGTCTACTCCTGGCCTCCCCCAGAGTCAGGGTTAATGATCCAGTGAAAGCCTCTGTCCAGTGACACTGTAACCTTGACAGACTGACCCAGAAGTGTAAACAAGTGCACAAAGTCATTTCCACATGTCTTAATCTGAGAGTCAGCTTGTGGGTCAGATAACTTTGAAGGCAAATTTAGAAATAGGATGCCAACACACACCCAGCCGAACTTTACTGTCACTTAGCTTATTGGAATTTAGCGATGACTTCCACCCAATGCTTTATGTGACCGAGGGCACCCTAGTGACGCGGTGAGCTAAGCACAAGGTGGGCAGTCCACAGGCAAACGAGGAGGCTGGCTGAGCCAGTAGTTAGTCCAGCCCAGGCGCAGTTCCACTCCTACAGCAGTCTTCTGCCTGCGCTAGTCTCAACAAACTGGTTTTGTGAGACAGGCACTCTGCACACTGCGCGCCGTACATCGCACAGATGGACCTAATCCAGATAGCTCTCTCTTCACAGCTGTTACGCATCATCTCCTGAAAGCCTCACAACCACCCAGTGAGGGAAGGGTGGCCAGCACTCACCGCTTCCCTTCACTGAGGGCGTGGGGACCCACTTCTGCAGCCATCTTGTAGGTCACCCCACTAGTCACCATTTCTTGTTGTTGTTTCCCCCCTTGAATTCTTTCACAGCCTGAAGAGCAGGAGTCTGAGCTGCCCGGCCCACTCACACTCCGCATGTCTCTTCCTGTTGCTGTCACAGCAAATCCAGGTGCTGTGAGCATCTGCTCAACACACCATCTGATGCCAAATCACCCGAGGGGCTCTCCAGGAACCACTGGCCCCTTGCCGGTCCACCCTGCCCATGGTGGAGAGGAGAATCACGTGTGTTGTAAGTGGATTCTGTCCCTGTGTGAGTGGGTGGGTCAGCCTATGTTGTTGAAGAGCTAACTACCAACCATACGTGGGTTTTGAGCGCATAAGTGGGCACACTGCACATTACCCCATGTTGCTCCAGGATCCACTCTATGAAGTTTATGAACATTCACTTTATAAGAGGAAGCCAGTGCAAGCAATGGCCTATCACACATGGGCCATGTCATGGATAGAAAGATTTCCATGAAAATACTACAGCATCGAGGCACTCTGGTGGCTCTGCTTAGTAGCCATGGAGCTGGTCTGGCTTCACCGCAGGCAAGATGATTTAGATCAGGTCAAGGCTGCGGGAGGGAGCCAGATTCATCCACGTGACTGAACCAGGCAACCGACGGGTCACTGGAGCATCAATTCCACTCCACCGCCCAGAGGAAGTGCTGTTCTTAGTTCCTGCCACCTCAGGAGCTCCTGCCAGCAGCACCAGCCCCACAGATCTTTGTGGACAAACTACGACTTTCTTCTCTCCTCATGCTTATGTTGAGCAGTTTGCAATGAATGATTCCAGAGTCCTTAGGCTTTGCAAAGGAGCCCTAGTGGCATAGTGGTTTCGAACTGGGCTGCGATCCATAAGGTTGGTAGTTCAAAACCACCAGGCCTCCGAGGGAGAAAGATGGGGAGGGGGTGGTGGTGTTCTACTTCCATAAACAGTTACAGTCTTGGAAACTCACAGGCGCAGTTCTATCCTGTCCTGGAAGGTCGCTACAAGTCAGCATCGACTTGAGTCTAGTTTTATTTTAAGGTTTTGCAAGGGGCCCTGGGGGCTGTAAAGTCAGCAGTCTGAAGCCACCGGCTGCTCCGTGGGAGAAAGATGAGCCTTTCTACCCTGTAAAGAGAGTTCAGTCTGGAAAACACACAGGCACAGTTTTACCCTGCCTGGGGGGCCGCCGGGAATGGGAATCAACTGGATGGCAGGGAGTGTGGTTTGGGGCGAAAGGTTTGCCAAAGAGCATCTTCCCGTCTCACCCCTCTTTCCCTCGATTGTGGATGGCCAGCTCTTCTCCGATCCCCTCTTCCTCCTTGAAGCTTTCCCAGTCCAATTTGGACTTCTCGAGGGTGCTCATTTTCTGCTTCTTGGCACCAATCTTCCCCAGGAGGCTGCTCATGCCGCTTGGTCTCTTTAACCTATGGAAAGAGACCACACCAAACAACATATCAAGAGTGGACCCTCTGGATGAAAGCTTTCATCATACAGGGTGTTCTGCTCATATCCTTCCACTGTGGAGAAGCCTGAAAGGACCCTAGGATTCTAACAGACCTTTCCTCGTTGATGTCTCTGACTGCTACCAAACCAGGGACAGAAATCCTAGCTCGGACAGCCTGTCTGCTCTGCCCAACAGGTTTCCACCTGCAGGGGAGAAGAGGTGCAAGGTGAAGATGGTGGCTGTGGAGCCACATGATGAGGTTCCAATTCCAGCTCTCACTGTGATGCCAGGCTAGTGAAAAGCGAGTACACGTGTATCACTATCCTCATCTATAAAACGAACGCTGTAGGGCTCAAGGGGTCAGAGTGTATCTTATATGTCAAGGGCCTCAGCCTGGGCTGGCACAGAACTAAAGCATATGAATCAGCACTGCTAGGAGAACACAGAAGCCCCAGGGAATTCAGACAGCGAGTTCCCAACACTAATGAGCAAGAAGTCACACTATTTGAAAAGACTGTGGAATTCATTTCCTCTTAACCCCTGTGAGTCATGGCCTGGTTTTTCCCAGGAGCTAGAGAACCCTCGCTAGGCTGGCAGCAGTAATGTTCAGCTGTGTGGACAGGGGTGGTGAACGCAGCCTAAATGCCCAGAGTCAAGTTCTGGCACATCAAGTGTCTCACCCAGGTTAAATAGAGGAGATCAAATTAGAGAAACACAATGCAGTCAGTTCCTAAGAGGGTGGTTCCAGGGGAGGAAGGAGTCCTGTCCCTGTGGTCCCGTTGTCAAAGTGCTTCGTTGCTGACAGAAAGGTTGGCTGTTTGGATTCACCAGCCAACGCACAGGAGCAATACATGGCGGTCTGCTTCTAGAGTGACAGCCTCGGAATCCCTTTGGGCAGTTTGCCGTCCTACAGGGACACTATGAAGTGGACTGGATTAGAGGGCAGTGGGTTTGGTTTGGTGACTGGGGGTGGAACGGTAAGTATCTCAGTCTCTAAAAATGAAAACAAGCTATACACTAGCTGGTAGGAAGAGTTTTATTCTTCTCTCAAAGGGATTTGCAAGAGTTATGTGGTAGTTACATAATCTCCTGTCAACTTGCGGAGGGGTGGGAGTCTAACCTGTCACTCAGGTCGCAGCTAGATAAGCTCATTTGGAGGGTCGAAAGAGATAAATAGCTCATTGGAGGGCAGACACATTCTCTGCCTGGTATTCGCTGACAAGCCCCATGGCGCTACACTGATGGAAGCCAAGCGCAGGAGCTGGGGGAGCCACAGGGAAACCCACGCCAGCACTGAGATGCTTCCACTTCGATGGGTCCACAAGACTTTCCAGCCACTGGCCTGTGATCTTCCAGCACTTGACTTCACTGCATGTATTTCGTGATCTGAAGAGATTAGACTGGTATCAGATACATGGGCTATATAGGGCTTACGGACTTGATCTGGACTGGGCTGGGATGTTTTCTTAATATACAAACTACTCTTCAATATAGTGCTGCTCTTTCTTATACACGAGAGTCTATGAATTTGTTTCTCTAGTCCACCCAGACTAACACAGTTAAAACATTTACAAGTCTTAAATCAAACTCGCAAGACTTATTGATGACAGGTCACTGTCTTTTCTTGCCTGGAATGCTAACTCCTATGTGACTTCACACCCATTTTCTCACTGGACCTCAGGTTGGAGGGGAGCCCCTGCCCCATCTGGTACTGCACAGCGTGGTGATAGGGACCAGAGGCTTCTGCTCCAGGGTGATCCTGGCATTGGGCAGAGGATACTCTCTCTCCTGTGGGCACCTTCCCACCCCACATTGAGCTGAGGGTCAACTCACCCAGGCAGCCTCATCAGCTCGACTTTGAGTTGGACAGATAAAGTTTGGAAAGGTTGTAAGACACACAAAGGTCAATCCAAAAGAAAATGTACAGAGGACTCTGTGCAGAACACTGTCCTTCAAGATGAGAAGGGACTGCAGGAATGCTCTGACAGTGACTTCCTGTTTCAGTGTTGTCTACCCCACAACCTCTAAGAATTCTTAGTCTACTCACTTACTCACTCACTCACTCACCCACCCACTCATTCACTCACAAAATTTACCAGAAACAGATCAGAGAGGAGGAGTATGGAAGCTTAATAGGTCTCAAATCTTCTCACGTCTCATCTTCTTGCCCTAGTTCTCATGGTTTAGCATTTCTCACATGGATAATTCAACAGCCTCTTAGCCATTCTGGCTTTGCTTTGTCCAGCCCACGCCACCCCACTCCCCACCCCCACCGTATCTTGGTCTCTGTGCTGTCATTAGAGTGAATTTTCTGAAACACAAAGACTATCATGTCTCTTTCCTGATCCCTTACTGCCTGATCTAAAGATGCTTCTGTTAATGTGCAGAGCTCTTTCTGGTCTTCTCCCACAACTAGTCTTGCAATCTGCTCCAACCAGAGTCCCAGTCTTAGTTTCCTCAGCACTCCTCCCTCCCTCCTTCCTTCCTTCACATTCACCACCCTCTCCAAGAAGCCTTCCCTAACCTCTCCTGATCTTTGGATTTAGATTCCTCCTAGCGGGATTTCTATTGCACCCACTTCTTCCTATGATAGCATGAGCTCCATGGCAAATGTCTGGGGCTCTAACGCATCTAAAACCAAACTGGTCCAGCTCAAGTTCACTGCTGGCAACACCCCACACACACCACGCAGAGTCTTCCTGGCTCTGGTTTCATGGCCTGGGGACAACCCTGGTAGGTAAGGGTCTAGTCTCTTATGCTCGGGAGTCTCGTGCAAGCTTCTCCGACCTGTTGGCATGGAGTTCTCTTATAATGGCTTTCCCTCCCTTCCCTGTTTCACTCACTTCCGCTTCCTAACAGGACCTCCCAATCACATTGTGTACCCAAGTCCTTGGGTTCTGCTTTGACTAGTACCTAACTAATACATCTAGGAGAAAAAAAGAATTTCCTTGTGCTTACCATCTCGTCCATGGAAACGGAGGTCTCTATATCTTAAAATTTGTCGATAATATGTGGATATATGAGGGGCTTCAGAAAATTCCTGTGGCAGTTACATAATCTGTCAACTAGGCCATAAGGTAACACCCACCAGGAGGATTCTGGGAGCTCCCTCTTCTCTGGGGAGGAGGACCACACTCATTCTCTGCTTCACATTCTTGATGACAAGCCACATGGAGCCACGCTGATGACAACCAGAGCCCTGGAGATGCTTCCACCACAATGGGATCCATAGACTTTCCACCCAGTGGCCTGTGACCTTCCTGCACTCGGCATCACTGCATGTGCTGTATGAGTCTAAAGAGGAATTTGTGGACTAGTATTGACCAGACATATGGGCTAATAGCAGATTTATGGACTTTATCTGAGCTGGGCTGGATGTTTTCTTAATATACAGTTGGCTGGTACTCTTTACAAAGGCTGGGAGCCAGGACTTTCTTCTGCATCACTGTTATGTGGACTTGGAAGTGCCAACTTTTGGTTAGTTAGTAGCTGAATGCTAACTCTCTGGGCCACCACATTCATTCTGGGCAGCACCACAGGCCTGCACACTCTCTCTCCCCTCAGCTTACAACTCCAAAGGTATCCCCAGTTCTAACATTACCTCGAGAAGTCAACAAGAAATGGGATTTTGCTGGATAAGCATGAGGAGGTTTCCGGGAAAGGGAAGGGGTAAATCCACCTCTGCCTTGCTCACCAGTCAACAGCAGCAAAATGTCGCTCGTGCCGCCATCTGGGGGAGGCTTCAAGATCTGCCTCCACTGGGTTATTAGCATGGTTTATGATTCCCTAATTTGATAGTCTCTAAAGTGAAATAACCTGTCTTTTATCCGGGGCTAAATCAAAGTGAGTGACGCATTTATAAGAGCCGACAAACTCTAGGGAGGCTTCCCTACAGAGAGGCCACGGCCTGGCCCCTTCCATCCCCAGGGTCTTCCAAACTCTCAGGCGCACACACCCCTCAGCAGGGGGCTTCGATGGAATAATCCTGGCATCATTCCAACAAAGCTTTCAGGAAGCGGCCTGGCCCTCATTTCTGCTGCTAAGGTTCATCAGCAGAGGCAGACTTGGCGCCTTAGCGAGTTACAACGAGTGTGTCTGCCCTACTTCCAGCAGGCCCTGGGAGCCCAGAATCCACTGCTGTGAGTGAAGACTAATGCCATGGGCCAGGAACCCCATTTCTTTTTGTTCTGGGTCCCAGGCTGCTCTGCCCAACCGAGAGGTTTCTGATCTTGATTCTCTAGGGTGTTGAGCTATGTCACAGAAGACAGCAGTACTTTGCCCAAGAGATCCTTGGAAGCCAGAGCTCCAAGGAAGGCACCACACTTCCTCACCGATTACAGCGAGAAAACTCCACTAAGACACGTCGACCGTCAAGATGGCTTCGAGGTAACCAAGGCTTTTCTGCCGCCTCCTCCTTGTGGAGCTTATAACCGTAGACAGATGTAAAGACAGATCCTTGCATACAAGCATAACAGCCTTCCGCTCAAACCAACAGCTTCCACAGGAAAGTGGCTGGAGCTGGATGCTGTTTTGCTTATTGGGGAGGAGATTCTCACTAAGCTTCGCTTTCCCCCCAGTATTCTGTCCTATTATCTACCCAACAACTCCCTTAGCCCCATGCCCTATCACAACAGCAGACACCAACTAAGACCCCACCCAAATTTACCTTTAGGCAAATAGATCCATGAGTGTGGTGGAGCACAAGGGGCAAAGCTATAGAAACCTCTTAGATATAACCAGACACCTTCAAGAAATGAGTCGCAGGGCCTGGGGCTTGGGCAACACAGAGGTCAATTGGCATATGTAATTCATGAGGACAATGTTATACATCCTACTCTGGTAAGCAGCCAAGGGCGTCTCAAAAGCTCCTGAGCAGTCGTTCCAGGTGCAACTATTGGTCCCTCGTCATGGGTAGGAGTGATGCAAAGCAAAAGGCACAAGGAAACAGTTAGTCCGATTGTCTCCACGACCCTAAGACTACAAGAACCAGGTGGTGCCTGGTAACAATACTAACTGCTGGGAAGGAACACATTGAGATGTCCCGGAGGGAGTGGGAGGAAAGTATGGAACAATCTGATAACTCAACATCATAAAAGAGACAAGATTTATTGGTCGGATAGAGATTGGTGGGATCCCATTCCCAAGATTATATCCTTTAGTCCCCCTTCAAAGTGAATTTACCTCCTTGAATAATCATCCATTTAAGATCAGACCAGCAAGCACTCACCCAAGGAAGAAGTGCAGAGGCTTAGGAAACGAGAGATAGAAACAGGAAATACAGGGAGGAAGTGTAAATGATACACTATGAGAACTGTAATAGAGGAGGCGAAACAAAATATGTATTATTTAGTGGGAAATTAATGATCTGCTCTGTAAACTTTCACATAAATCACAAACAGTTCAATTCTTTTTTTAAATAATAGAAAAATCATACTAAGGAGATTTAGAAACTGAGAAGAGTAAACAGCAGGGGAGACCCAAGGACAAGGCGTCTCTTTCTTTTCTAAATTTAAGGTTCAAATGGTTCACTAGAAGAACCTACTCTTTTTCTCTTTACTCTGGTAAGATTTCAGTCTGGTGAGGTCGACACTGGGAGAAAGGCTTTCTACTCCCAGCAAGAGTTAAACTCTTGGAAACCTATGAGTCAGAATTGACTAGATGGCCAAGACTTTGGTTTAGTTTAGGTTACTGTCCTCCATATCCTACTGAGTCGACATAAACATGCAGGATTCGAGCCAGCTGTCTGCTCTGCCTGCTCACCCTCCGTGATCTCCAGGAGCTTACTGTGCACTCAGAAGGGGACTGGACACAACAACTGGATATGAGGGAAGGCCAGAGGCTCCTTTTTCTCAGCACCTGTCAAGCCTGCACTGGGCACTCAGCTGCCCCACAAAACAGAACTGTGGGTCTGGCAAAGAAAGTACAGCTATTCATTCATTGTATCATTCGATCCAGTGACTGAGACTTACTTGATGGCCACTATGCTTGGAACTGAGGACGCAGTATTACCTAAGATGTACCTACCTCTCCTTGGTTTCTCAGAGAAAGTGCAGTGGAGCTGGGCACACAGGGGGACTGTGACTACATCGGTGATGATTTCTGAGATGGAAGTTTATTCAGGCTACAGAGAGGGAGCAGCTGAGAGGCTGTTTAGCCCAACCTCCTTATTTTAGAGAGACAGCAACCAAATCCCAAAAGGAAAACTGCCTAACTTCATGCTGGGCACGTGGAATCAGTGCCAGCACTTCTGTTCCCCGGGTCCTGTCTTCTCCACCTTGCTCGATGCGGGGAGGCAGCTCATAGGTGGCTTACCTCTACGGATCTTGCCACACTCAAATTTCTTTCCCTGCTCATTTTTCTTTTTCAAAATATTCTTATTTTCCTTATGTCCTGGAGCTCAGTGTGCACCAGGGCCCATGTCATACATGACTTTCCCCCAGAGTGTAGCACTAAAACAGTATCATCACATTTTAAATTAACTGAATCGCTGTGCTATTAACAACATATCTAAATGAATTTTTACCCATAACAAAAAGATTCAACACTACACTTGAACTAGCAGACCAGAAAGGTAAACTATAGAAGTAGGCCAGCAAGGAGCAAGTGGATCCAGTCATGTACACAGTCACTATGGACCTTGACTTAGAACCACAATGTAGCATCTCGCTCAGGTCTGTGTCTTTGATTTCATGCTTACATAACCCCAAAATGCAAATGACTCAGAACAAAATTGCTTTGGCAGAGATTGGCAGTTCCCTTACACTTGCCGTGTGTTTACAAGGCAGGAGCAGACCTTTTTGCAGCTCATGCATGAGCTACTTCCCAGGGCCAAACAAGGGTCTTGGGCAGATGTGGCATTCCCTGGACAATCTCTGGTGAGCATTGCCTGCTTGGAAACACTGCCTTTCCAGATCTTCTGCAAGAATGAAGCGCACCACCCAAATCCCTGGAGAAACCCGCCACCCACTTCTGAAAACCTTGGTCTGATCTGCCCAAACCCAAGGCTAGGATGCTCAAATAAAGGACAGGAAGTCAGTGGTGTGCTGGGGAAGTAGTTTAAGCCTCATTCATTTCTGACACTATGCTGACATGACCCTATAGGCCAGGTGCTCAGGAAAGCCGGAAGAAAATAAGTTCCAAAAGATCCTTTTTTGTTACTGTTCCAAATGATCTTAAGTGTCACGGGATTACTTAAATCTATGCTCAAAGTTGATACAACAAAACAGTGGCATCATCAGACAGGTGAACAACAAAAAAAGTTAGCCAATAGCATCAGCTACCCAGTTTTAAAACAAACAGAAATGCTTTGCTGCTGGTCCTAGTACTGCATGTATGCCATCCAAGGAGTGAGACATCAGTCTGATCTGCTTTCAGCTGCTCTGTCTTTACACCATGCGCATGAAGTACCACCGGCTGTTTTTGGTGGTAAAAATCCTGATTTCTAACCTTGTGAAAACACAGAGGGCATTCTCCACTTCCGCTTTCCTACCTTCTGTGCTCTTTGCTCTGGCTGCCCTGCCTGGCTCCTTAGCTGGCACAGGCAGGGAGGACACCTTGATTTTATGCCAACAACATTATCCATTCTTAGTCACCAAAGCATCAAGTGTTTTCCCAAAGGAGCAGAGATACTCCAACTGCACACTCCTGGTCTTTGCTGTAACCCAGGGCGTTTAGTTCAAGACCTTAACAGGAGGTAGGGACTCTCAGCAACGCTAACAGAGACTTCTTCTCTGGGCAAGCTCATGGACCTGCTAAGCAGTTTCATTCTCTGCATTATACATCACGAGAAAAGAGCTGCCCCTTCTCTGTCTACTGTTCCAGCCAACTTGTCACCTCAGTGGGGATGAGTCCCTGGTCACACACGAATCTACCAAGCTCAGCCATGTCGGAGAAGGTCTAAATTTGACATGTGTTAGGGAAAAAAAGAGTTTCCCATCCCTTTCCCTGGGTGTACACACCCACGCTGTCGAGTCAATTCCAACTCCTAGTAATGCTATAGGACACAGAATTGCCCCATAGGGTTTCCTCTTGGAAGTCTTCTATAATTATCCTGGAATCCAACTGCCACTCCCTTCCTCTGTAGAGTGGTCGGTGGGTTCAAACCACCAGCTCTTCAGTTCACAGCCCAATACTTAACCCACCATGCTGCCAAGGCTCTGCCTGGTGTACCAGGCATCGGTACTGCATGGTTCACAAATATAACATGGCAGAAGAGGCCAGATGGAAACATTAAAAAACAAAACAAAGACGTGTATTACAGTTAGGCATGCAAGCTTTAGGTTTTTTGTGTTTATTCACTCCAGTGTCTGAGGTATGTCATCTGATGGAACATACCTCAGTTCTTCAGGAAGCAAATATCATCAAGCCATCCCCTCTCTTTGGAATACCAAAATAAGTTCCACAAAGACACTCAAGCTGAAAGTCTGATCTGCTGAATTTGCTCTAACCCTGAAGGCAAATGAGATGTCGGATCATGAAGTGATCAAGTTGTTCACCAATGTATTTGTCAATTTGGATGGAAGACAAGGAATTGATGGCAACAAGATGAGCTACTTAACAGAATATTACTTGACAATACAAAGAAAGGAATTACTGATACACACGACAACCCACATGACCCTTGAAAACATTATGCTAAGTGGGTTCAAACACAGCAACAATTGTGCAGAAGGCGCAGGAATGGCCAGTTTCCTTTTGTTGTACATAAGCCCAGTAAGAAGCTGTAAGTCTGAATCAATATAACAGTATGTAATAATAAGGTAAGTGAAAGAAGCCAGTCACGAAAGAACACATATTATGTGACTACTGACATGAAGTATTCAAAAGAGCTAAATCTGCACAGACTGGAGGCACTTTGAGAGTAATGATTAAGGGGTGTGAGGTTTCTTTGTTTTTAAATTTGTGTCAAAATATTTGTAATCAAAACTTTACCACTTTAACCATTTTCAGTGTACCACTACCCTCCAGTGGCATGAATTACGCTCACCATGTTGGGCTACATCTCCACTCTAATGCTTTCATTTTTTTTCCCCATCACCCTTCATTGACACTCAAGTGTCCCTTAAACAATGACGTCCCTTTCCTTTCTCCACGACAGGTCACCACCAATAAGCTTTGGCATTCTACATTTGTCTAGCATTTCAAAGAAGTGGAATCAAACGAGAGTTTTCCTTTTGTGTCCTCTGGTCTATTTCACTCAGCAAGTTTTCAAGTTTCATCTCTGTCATATTGTTGACAGAGTTGACTTTGACCTGTGCGACAGGAGAATGGCCAAATACTGGTTTTCTGGGCCAGTAGCTCAGCTGCTAATTAGAACGGCAGGTGTCCGTATCTAATAGCTACTCCTGGGGAGAACTCTTAACACTCTGCTTTCATAAAGATTACAGCCTTGGAAACTTTGGGGGGGCACTTCTATGTCCTTTGGGGTGGCTTTAAGTTGGATACGACTCAATGGCAAGGAGTTAATCTTTTGGGTGCAGATCAACTGCAGAGGGGCTCAGTGTGCTGGCACTGCCAACCTTCTGAGAGAGCACTGAACACTGCACCACCATGGTTCCTTAAGCCTGCCATAAGAGGTTTCTTTTTAGAGCAATGAAAAGTTCTCAAATACAGGTGGGTGACAGATATTAAAGCCTCTGAACAGTACACTTTAAATGGGTGAACTGTAGGGCACATGAAAGAGAGAATCTAGCTGTTACAACAGACTCTTATTCTTTCTATAGGAACTGAATTTATATGCCCAATTTTTCTTTTTTCTTGGAGTGGGGGGGGGGAAGGGGAAATAAAAAAATTAAAAAATAAAACCCCACACTACTTTTAAAGTAAAATTATACTTCTCAGATATACAAAGGAGTCTTAGAATTGAACCATGACGTAGCTAATCTAGCTAGAGGAAGGCTTCCTGGCCTACTCATTTATACTAATGAGTCTCACTGACACGAGGAAAGGACTTGAGCGTTGGGTCAGCCTGTTAGTTATGGCTTGGATCTGACTCTGTTCTGATAACTTTCAGGAAATAACTTGGAAGGGCTATGGGAAATGAGTCACTGAGCATAAGAATTCCAATATGGTTTGGGGAGGGATTTTCCCCAACTTTGAAGTTTGAAACATGCCAAACTTACAGAAAACTTGAAAGCATGGAATATCTGCATGTCTCACACTAAGACTTACCATTTTTAACAGTTTGCCATATTAGTTTTGAGGGGGATTTTGGGCCATTTTAAAGTTAAGTTGTAGACATTATGTCACTTCATCTCTATTTTACCATGTATCTCCTAAGAATAAAACACATCAAGTTGTATAATACCCAAGATTTTATCATTGATAGAATAACACTATCTAATATCAAGTCCATATTCGAATTTCCTTAAATACCTAAAATGGCCTTGACAGTTCTTTTCAGCTCTCTTCTGAGTCACATTGGGAAGTTCTTTATTTGTCTTTAATTTTTTAATCTAGCACGGTTTCTTTCCTCTTTTTTCGGTTTGCTTTATTTTTGGTCTTTGATGTCAGTGGCAATGCTTCAGAAGGCCAGGTGGCTGTCTATAGAATACTGCTTATTTTAGATTTTTCTGTTTCCTGTGCTCCGATTCAGGTTAGGCATTTTGCCGAGAAGGCTACAGAGATGGGGCTGGTATCATCAGGGGGCACATAATGGCATGCCATCTCAGGACTGGCCATGCCAAGCGTGGTCATGTTAAGCTTGATCTCTCAATGTGAAAGTACATTTTTCCCTCTGCAACTAATACGTTATTAAGATGTCCCATGTGGGGTGACAGCTTCATATTCTGGCACCTCACTCTCTCTCTGCCCACATCTAAGGCAGGCAGCCTAGCATGGCAGGAAAGCCCTGGCTGGGAGAAAGTCTGTGAGTAGAGAAGAGGGACTGGGCCAGGGACCACGAGCAGAGTCTCAGCCTGAACAGCATTGTGCAAGCAGGGGGGTAGTCTTGGGGCAGACTGAACATCCCACCCCTTTTTCCTGAATTCTCAGGTCTGGGGCCTAGCACACAAAGTTGGTGGCAAAACCTATCCCTCTGGCTGCTAGGAAACAGTACTTATGAATTTTCTTCTGCTCCCACATGCTTCCATCATCCTTTCCTGCCTCTGCTCTACCAGTTTTCTTCCTTGCCCATCCCCACAATGGGGGACTCAAGGAAGGTCCGGGAAGGGCTCCCCAACATGTGCATGCGGCAGAGGTGGGTGCTGAAAGCCTGTGCAAGGTTATAGGAATGAGATTCTGCCAGTGGTGGAGGAAGGATGCTTCCCCCGTCCTTGCTTGAATTTATGTGATCAGATACAACTCAGAAGAATCATTTATCGACCAACACAAACAGACCATTCATATTTCTGAGAGAGAATTTTAAAAGACTACTAAATACAGCTTCGAACAAAGACCATAATGACCTTATCTTTCTCCAGAACCCTGGGAGCTCAACTGAGGCCACAGCTTCAGAGGTGCAAGCCAGCAAGCCAAGGGTCTCCTCTTGCCTGGCAAGAGGCACAAGCACCATGCCCATTCCACACCCCCCCCCTCCCGCAAGAAACCCAGCCAGGCAAAAAGCACATCCCCCACACAGGCCAACTTGAGATACAAAGCAGGCAGCACCGAAAATACACGTGCTTCAGTCAGTCCTGGCAATCTGACTAGCCACGGATCAGGAAGCTGGTGGCTCTCTTAAACCCTTACTAGGCAGTTTTTTTAGCTTATTTTTTCCTCCCACAAGGGCTCATGTCCGCATGAAAAAGTTCCAGCTTTTCAACAGCCTTTTTCAGTTCTTAGGCACTTCCCAGGTAAGGCTAGGTTTGTTTTAGGTGAGGAGTGGGAATGAAGGGGTCACCTGTCACATCAGAACTACTCCTTCAGTCTCCATCAGAGACTTCACTTAAAATGGGCAGTATCTGCACCTTCCTAGAAATGGGTACACATTAGTCACATGGCTTTAAATGACACTCACATGAAGTGGCTTAGCAAAATGACACACATACCCCTTCCCAATCACCAAACTTCTGATTGCAACTAAAATACGGCAAGTCACTAAACTCCCAATGAGAAGGACGTGGACATTGGACACAACTGAATCCTGACATCTCAGGGCTGGGGTGTGTGGGGGGCAGGGAGACTACTCTCTAGTCCCTTTAGTAGGTGAGCCTGAATTCATCAGCAAAACCCACTGCCAGCCCTTAATGGTCTGCTGGTTGCATCATCTGCAGCATCCCTGGCTCACTCTGTCGCCTGGGGTACCTGTTCACTGAATTCCAAGCCACCACAGTCCTGCCAACCTCACTGGACAACTTAATGAGGCTCAGGCCCTAGCCTGTGCTGCAGCCCCAATGGCAGCCTTGCCTGGCTTCTCAAAGATGGCCACTCCCACAGAGCGTCAGCACCTACCTGCACTTCCCCCTCAGTCCTGCTACCCTTGAATTCCAGGATTTAGGGAGCCCTTGGGAAGCAATTATCTGCATACGGATGATCAAACGTGAGCTGAACGATGTGACCTTGTTAAGGCAATGCAATGGAGTTCAGAAAGAGAAGTGAAATGCTCCCACGAAGCTGGTACGGAAAGCAGTGGGCTTTTCCTTTGCCTGCCTACAGGAAATGGTTTTCATCGATGCTAACCACAGCTGGGCAATCTGGGTAACCACAACATAGTTTCTCTTTAATACATGGGAGACTTTTACCCATTGCATCACAGGTCACCGAAGAGAAGGCCCACTCTGCACTGCTAAAGCAAGAGAAAGCGAGTCTTTGTGTCTGGGGTAGTGTCTTCCTTCAGGGACTAGCTCACTGCTGCTCCAACAACTGTTACATCTAGAAGAAACACAGGCTGTGCTCTAAGGGTCCGTTAAGCGGACGCCTGCTGACTGCATTAAAGGACCCTTGACCAAGTGCAGCTCCTTCACACTCTGGAACCCCGCCCTCTGTGACACCCAGGATCCACCCCGGCTCTCACAACACCAAATACGCGACAATGGGGGATGGCCAGAAAGTTGGGGAAAGCTGTTTTAAGCTACCACTGGCTAGCAGGCAAGAGTCTACTGAGACAAAGCTGGCTGGACTCCGAGGGAGTTAAAAAAATCCCAGGGCCTCCAGTGAAGATGTGAATGGGCAGACTAGTCAGTTCTTTGGTTTGTTGGTTCTGTTCGCCACTTTGGAGAAGTTGAGCAGCATGCTCTCGCTGCCGCTCACTCTTTCCCACGGAGCGGAGCGAGAGCAAAGCCTCTGGCGGGTGTTGCCCTCCGTGTTTGTTCCCTTAGACTCAGCTCTCACTGTGCAAAGCCTGTGGGAGCATGGTCACCATCCTCACTGTCCAGATGGAGAAGCCAGCTAGCTCAGGCTGGGCAACTCCCAGTCGCATCTGAATGACACAACAAAAACGCCAAGAAAACACAAAGCAAAACCTAGAAAGCCACCTACTCACATCAAGGGAAGGGTTTTCCTCTGAGGAGGAAGACAATGGAACCAACAGTCTAAATATTAAAACTATTGAATGTATTTGTATTCGGAGAGAATGCTGGAAGAAGTGATGAGCAATCACTTCTTATTCTCAACTAACAAAACAAGCTGTTTTATTTAACATAGAACAATGATAGTGTGTGGTGTTACAAGTTGGGCTGATAACCCCTACGTTACCAGTTCGAAACCACTGGGCTATTCCAAGGGGAAAGGATTGGGCTTTTCACTCTTGTAAAGAATTAAAGTTTCGAAATTAAAGTCTTGAAAAGCCACAGGGACACTTCTACCTAATCCTATAAAGTTGCTAAGAGTCAGCATCAACTGCATGGCAGTGAGCTTGGAGCTTGGTTCTGTTTAACAGATGTGGGATCCTGGTTTACAAATGCCGGCACCAGCACCATGACAGGCCGTACAAAACCAAAGTCTGGGGCAGGCTTAAGCTCTAATTTCAGATTCCTGGACACTGAGGTAATTCTGTCAGAGAAGGCACCACCTGTCCCAGACTGACCAGTAGGGAGCAGCGACCACCATCCCCAATTGACCAGTCAAGAGAATACGTGCGGAACTGCTCACCAACCACCACTGGACAACGCTGATGCCAGAAGTTTTCTCCAATAAGTTTAAAGAACAGCAACACTGGAGTGCCCCCGGTCCCTGACCCCATAAAAGCCCAGGGAACAAAGAACTCGGGGCTGATTCCCTTTTGGACGCTGGGCAGTGTACAGAAGAAAGCCCTAGCTCAAGCTAGAAAAATAAAACTCCTTTTGCCATGCTTGCATCTCAACTGGTCGCAATTCTTCCGTGCGCCCAAGGTGAGCTCGCGTTCCTTTCCCAATCCAACACAGGGTTGTCAGGTTGATTCAGACTCCTAGGGACTCATGCGCACAGAACAAAACGCTGCACAGTCCTGCCCCACCCTCACCACCGTTCCTACGTTTGAGCCTACTGTTTAAGCCACTCTGCCAATCCATCTCATAGAACGCCTTTCTCCTTTTCACTGACCCTCTACCAAGCGTGATAATAAATCAAAAGTACATGAGAGAAGTCTCACCGTTCTTATTTCTAAGGAGCATTCTGGCTATTCTTCGTTAGACAGATTTGTTTATTCTTCTGTTAGTTCATGGTATATTCAGCAGACTTCACCTACACAATTCAAAGGCAGCAGATCCTCTTTGGTCTTTCATGTTCATTGTCCAGAATATTTTTACATACATATGAGTTAAGTGAAAATTTCTTGACAGGTCAGGCCCACCTTAAAGCAAAACCTTTATTTTTGAGTCTTTTGCAGATTTGCCCAATGAAAATTTGTTTTCTTAATGGTTGCTTCATTGGCATTGATTATGGATCCGAGTAAAATGAATTCCTTGACAATTTCAATCTTTGCTCAATTTATCATGATGTTGCTTCCTACTGTCATTGTGAAGATTTTTATTGATGCTGTGGTGTAATACATACTAAGGACTGTCATCTTTAACTTTCAGCAGTGCATTGCCGGTTGTCAGTCTTCTTCTGATCCTGATCCACGTTCTTCACAGTCTAGTTTCTCAGATTATTGGCTGAGCTTACTGACTCAGTAAGTACGGTGAAATGATACAAACCTGACACAAAACTTGCCTGATTTTAAGGTATGTCCTATCTTCTTTTCTAGTTGAATGACTACCTCCTGGTCTATGTACAGGTTCCACATGAGCACAATAAAGTGCTCTGGGATGTGCACTCTTTAACATGTTATCCATAATAAGAGCTCTATTGAGATAGAATTCACACACTCATTCCGAGTATACAATTCAGTGATTTCTCCCATATACTTCAGAGCTCTACAACCTTTATAAGCTAACTTTAGAACCGTTCATTAGAAACCTCCTAACCAACAGCCATCACCCCATCCTCTCAGGGATAGGCAACTACGAGTCTACTTTCTGTATTTACAGATTGTCCTGTTCTCCCAGCTAATAGTTTTCTTTAATCTGTTTAATACTGTACCTTATATTCAGAAGCAGGTTGGTAAGCATTACAGTATCCTACGGGGTCCACATTTAAACTGCCTTAATTTGTGCTATAAATTGATGATCATAAGTGAAATTTATAGGGCCCAGAAGAACCAGAAATCTAGATTTTAATCAACAATAATGTGATCCTTGAGCACACTGCTTCTAGAGCTAGGCCCCAGTTATCAACAATACTATTTTGGATTAGAGTTTAAAGTAGGGGGGTACAGTGCTTTGCAGTCAGTACAAGGCTTCCCACTACCATTTATTATTACTATTTTAAAAATCAGTTATTTTCATTTCTCTGAGCCTCAAGCAACCAATTACTTAATGAGGATAATAGTAACCGACTTGCAAGGTGAGGATTAAATGAGATGCCAATTGAGCCTGCTCTTATTTACTAAGACCACAGGCTTTGTTTTGGCCACAGGATAGAGATACAAATTTCTTACCTTCGTTTAATTAATCCACAAGAGAGATATGCAAACAAGCAATTATATTACGAGAAAATGTGTAGCGGGAGCCTGAGTGGGAGCTGGGGAAGGCAGTAGAACAAGTCAGGAAGGTGCCTGAGAGTTGGAAAGTCAAATGGAATTTGCCAGGGGTGCAGGCTGGGCTAGCGAAGTCTAGAAAGAGGTGTGTGCAACAGGTGTGAGAGCACTTCGCACAATCCTTCCAGTCATCTCAGCTCTTACTCTATCATCTAGGTGGGAAAATAAAAATAAACATCTTGCTGATCCGCTGGGATGTGGGACTTAGGAATCACCTGTTTGCTTACTGAAGCTCATTCATCTTTGGAAGCAGAATTCATCTTTAGTTTTGGCATGGCCCACGTTATAGGCTTTTCCTCAAGCCACTCCTTCCACCCAAAACACTCTTCCCAGAGATTGCCTTGGTCAACCTCCCTCAGTCTTTACACAAATCTCAGTGCCCCAAAGCAGCTTACTCTAATAATTGTGATCTCTGTCACTGGTTCCTGAGAGTACCTCAAAAGCTCTGGACATGGATCAAAGTGCCTTTGATGAAGACTCTGTACCACACCAAGGGTTTAGGGCTCATGTTGGGGGAGGGCTGCCTATACCAGAAAAACTGACCAAGTAGCATGCTACCAACCTCACCACACAGGCTGACTGCAAATTACATGAGACACCTTGCACCCGCAATAAGCACACTGTGCACAGACGCTCCATGAGTGTCCTGGCTGGTGAAACCCACTGGCGCGTGTGTAAGGACAGTAAGTCCCATTTGGGGGATGCAGCTCCCCAGTGGGGACCTTCCCACACCTTGCCATATAGCTCTGCTATAAGACAATTCCAGCTCTAACATTTTCTATGAGTTTAGTCATTTTAGAAAATTATTGACTCTGAGGGGGTAGTGAGAAGCATTAGGTCTGAAGTAAGGATGTTTTTGAGACTCCAGTCTTGTGGTTGCCATCTGAGTCCTTGAGTAGACCTGGCAGTCTGGAGGACTGGGCCCTTCAACTCAAGGTCTGACTTAGTTTAGACCAGCGGTTCTCAACCTGTGGGTCTCGACCACTTTTGGGTCAAAAGACCCTTTCACAGGGGTCGCCAGATTCATAACAGTAGTAAAATGACAGTGATGAAGTAGCAACAGAAGTAATTTGATGGTGGTGGTGGGCGGTCACCACCACATGAGGAACTGGATGAAAGGGTCACCGCGTGAAGAAGGTTGAGAATCACTGGTCTAGGTGGTTAGGGGTAGAAGTAGAAATGTTCTCTGCATGTGCAGTCAGCATCAGAACAGAAGCAGAACATAACTGATGACTGAACTGGATTGATGTCACAGAAGAGAACCACGGGGTTTGATTATCTGTACACCAGCCTGTTATTCGACACTGTAACCTTTACCCTCACCTTATCCTCCTGATACATTCCTACCATCCGCAGATTTTCATTCTTAACACGTATCTTTAAAAAATACGCATTGTTTACCGTAGACTCCTGCTAGAACAGAAACTCCACGGGAGCTAGAATCGTTTGTTTGGCTCACTACTGGGGGCCACGCACTCATCACATGACAGGCACTCAGTGAGTATTTACTCAGGAATGAATGCTGCAGCCCTAGTCTCAGTAGCCAAAGGACAGAAACAAACAAAGAGCTCATCAATAGATGAACAAACAGACAAAACGTGACATATACCTACAATGGAAAACTTTTTCACCAGTGGTAGAAATGATGTCTTGATACATGCCACAATATGGATGGAGCTTGAAATATGATAATCACAAAAGAACATTATATGATCTCACTTGTATAGAAAAAGAACAGGTAAATGTAAAAGGACCAAAGTTTATTAATGTTCATCAGGAGCAGGAAGGAGGGGTAATAAGTACGATTAACAATGATGGAAAAGCCACATTAAGCCCAGCCAACTATTTTTATTATTGTCAATAAATTTATATACCTATAAAAAGAATTGGCAAAAGCTGTGTGATAGGTAATATTCATAACAATGACACACAAACAAAAGATAGCTGCTAAGAAGAGACTTCTAATATGCAACCACATAGCTCATGGAATTTGGCTCCTTGTTTGGAAGTTCAGGTTCATGATTTAATGGGATTATCTGTTAACTGATCTAATAAGGGGTTAGTGCTTCTACTCCACTTCCTAGTTCCTTGCATTGTGCCTGGGGCCAAAAAACCTATCAGGAGGCCATCCCAGGACAGAGATCGATTGGTCTCTATTCACCTGGGGTAAAGGATGGAGGAGAATCAGGAACAGGAGAAGGGAATGGAATGTCTTAGCTAACTGCCTCCTTTGCCAGGAGCCCAGTAGTAGATGGTGCCTGGCTACCATTAAGGAATAAAGAGTCTACAGTAGAATCCTGATTCCACGAAGGAAAATGTGCAACACAATTTCCAATCCCTATGCACCTCATCCTGGAGTCCAGAGGTTTGAATGAACCCAAGAAACAACTGCCCTGAGATAATCAACCAATATATGCTGTGAAATCTCTACACCAACCGAAAGCTTAGCTTACGTATGGATCAAAGTGAGGACTCGGCAGATGAGGTAGGAAACGTGGGAGCAGTGACTTTATGTTCACAGCAGAGGAAGACTGCAAGAGGAGGGCGACGACAGCTGCACAAGAATCAATGTCGCTGAACTGGGCATGCCAAAACTCTTGAATTGGTGTATGTTTTGCTGTGCATATTCTCAACAACAAATTTTAAAAGTTGAATGAATCTTGGGAGTCCTATACATGATACCTATCATAGCAACAACTTTTCTCATTGCTGCATATATGTCAAGCAAGCCCACTTCAATAGATGGTAGATATCCTTGGCAGATATGGTTGTTTGTTCTGGAGTTTGTCCACGAGAGCTCACCATCCTGGGAAAGCCTGTAGAATGCTCAACAATCTCATCATAAACCTTAGGGGTTACATGGTCTCATTTGGAAAAAAAGTAACGACAGAAGAGGAATGTAAGGATCTTTCTTTTGTGCATGATAAAAGAAGTTGGAAAACATAATAGGAGTATCTGGATTTTATGCCAAGAAAAAGCCTTATAACAAAGCGGTCAGGGGACCCATCTAAAGATGCTCCTGTATGTAGCAAATTCTTTTTCTCTTTTGCCACTGGCTACATCAGAGTCTCTGGTTGGTTGGTTGGTTTGGGAAACCCAGTTTAAATTCACATATGCCACTATATTATAAGCCAGAGCAATGTCTGAGCCCAGCCTGGAAGCAGAACCAAACACTGAATGGATGTAATTAGACATAATTGGAGCAATTAGCTAACTCAATAGTCAGTCAACTGAGCAACCTCTTGTCAGAGTCTGCCAGAAAGAATTATTCAGAATTACTAGCTACATGCAAGGCAGAAAACTGGACTGCAGCAAAGATGACCCCTCCCACCAGCTGCCACGTCCAGCCACTGCAAGGTGTGACTCTGTAGGCACTTCCTTCCTCCCTCAGTAGGAGTGGAGTGGAGGGGAGCGGAGGGGGTCTGTGCGCTCGGAGAGAGGTGACGGCTTAGAGGGTCATCAAACGTGTCTTAATGCTGCAGGCTGGGTACCTGGGAACAGTTAGGCAAGGCGAGTTTTCAAAAGCAATGATGAGTGGGCAGATTAGGATGGAGGTGAGGCTAGGGCAGATGGGATAGTTTTCTCTTCAAGGTCTAGTTTTTAAATGGAAGCAAATCATTCCACTTATTGGTATCCACCCGGAGGAAAAACTGTTTGCACCCCATGTTCCCCAGGGTGTGAGCGCAGCACTGAAATGAAAAAGAGGAGAGAGCTGGGGCACAACATCTAACAGAAAAGTTTGAGCAGTAACATTTAGTTCTTAGATCTTGTAGGCTGTCAAGTGAGTATGAAGCATAAAACTGTGAATAGTGCTCATAAACTAAGAATGCCATTCATGTTTCCTAACAATTGTGTGCCTCTGCCCATCCCCAAGGCAGGGAGTCCATGGAAGACAATTTTTTTATTCTTCTGAAGGCTGCCTCGGGCAGACAGGCCAGCCTTTCTGGGGATAAAATGAATCAAGTTCCCTTATCAACAGTTGGAGCGAAACAGAGTGGTCCTTATTCACGTGGGCAAGCTGACCAGCTGCTGCAGAGCAGACTGTGACCCAGAGCGACCTCACGTGTGTCACAGTAGCACTGTGCGCCGTCAGGTTCCCATGGTTCATTTGGGGGCACTGAATCGCCAGGCTTTTTCCCAAGGTGCGGCTGGCTGGTTTGGAACTTTCAGCGTTTGGGTTAGCAGCTGAGTGGGTGAAACTGTTGGTACCAGTCAGGGACTCTGCTGCTTTACACACAGCATTATCTCATAAAGCTATTTTGTTATGAGACAGCGCATTAAGAATTAATAAAGCTCACCAGAGTGACCGTTTCTGAGGGAGAAAGTATGAGGAAATGATTTAACCCAAGGTGGGGGCAGCACCTTCACAGCGGGCAGGAGTACAGAATTCTAGAAGTCTTGGCCTAAAGTAGTAATGTTCTAGATTTAAAGGAAGAGAGTAGCGTTCTTCTTTAAACTATTTGCTTTCATAAATGAATTCTGTCTTACCAAAAGCAGAACCATCACTCATTCCATTGCCCAAGAGTCAGCTACAATTTCAAAAGGCATTCCCTAAGGGCTACCCCTGATGTGTGTTTGTATAATAAAAAATTCATAGGAACCTGGAAGGAAAGGATAATGGAACTATGAGTGGGTATGCTGGGTTCCAGAATCAGTCAACTGCTGGGAAATGGTTGAGAAGGGATGTGCTGCTGCCTGAGGAGGAGGCGAAGTCCTAACCAGCCAGCGGGGTTCTTGTGGCAGAAAGTTGCCCTTAAAAACAATCAAACTAAAGGAGAGAAGTAGGAAGTAAAAAAAAAGATGCTGAAAGTAAGTCTTTAAGGTCTTTCTCAGCCTGAGTTCTGGTATTTCTACAGCCTGTTCCTTCTGTGTTCACACCACACGCTAATTAAAGAAACAAGGAAGTTATGGTGGTTACAGCAAGGAGTTAAGGTGCCAAGGCTTGTGGGGGGCACTGTTGACATCCGCTGAGGGTGCTGGCTAACACTCATTTTCCACTTTAGTCCAGTTATTCCTCTGGTCCATCAGCGTCCTGCCAGAGTGCAGCTACTGAAATATTAGTGACCACCACCCCACCATGGATCTTCGACTGGTCACTGCCAAACTGCACTTCATCTGCTGCAGATGCACAAAGGTTTGCGTCTTCCGCTTTAACTCACTCATCCAACAACAAACTTGAAACACTAGAAATAGGACAATGATATGGCTAACACTGAGGAGGTGGAGCCTCCTGTACAAACAACCCTGTCAGTCTGTCCGTCCATCTGTCAGAGACCCTCTGCGCCCTCCCAGGTGGCAATGAGCAAAGCGGCTATTGCTCCAGGCAGGGGGGCAGGACTGCCTGCTGCAGAGAGGCATTGCTCCATCTTTACAGGGGCACACCCCGGGCCTTTCTTTTGCCCTGGGATGAAAGCTTCCAAAGTGAGGCCACCCGAGTGCCCCGGCTGAAGCAGCCGCCATCAAGGCAGGGGGAGGAAGGAAAGGCCATTTGTGGCACAGTAAGTCTCTGGCCCCACCTCTACTATTCACGTTGTCAACACAGGCCAAGAAACATAAAAGGTGGCACACTTCCAGCAACTGGAAACCCTACCACACCGAAAACAGAGACTAAGCAGAGTGCCCAGTCAACAGGCCAGCTGAGGGAACTCCTAAGAAGACAGAGCTGGCTCGGGACCTCTGAAATGAGGCCCCCAGTGGGCCCAGCGCAGGGCCTCTCAGCTCCTAAATGCGGTCTGTCCTCTGGCCAAACGGCCCCACAGGCCGGATTTAAAATGACAGGCTTGTGCTCTAGTAGAACACGAGATGTGTATTTATCAGAGGTCTTTACAGTGCCCATTTGCCCTGGGAAAACAAACAAACAAACAAGCAAACAAACTTACTTTTAACCTTTATTGGCCATATGTATGCAGTTAAAATTAAAAACGATCAAAAAGTGACCTAGTGAAAAACCATTTCCCACCTGGCTCCCAGACACCCATTTTTAATTTTTGCTGCAGAGGCACCACCCTTCCCAGTCCCTGTTGCATGCTTCCACAGTGTCCTTGGTGTGTGCAATCACCGACAGTTCACAGGCCAGCCCCCACCCATTACCCTCGTGAAGCCTAATTCCCACACGAGTGACATGCACTTGCAATACAGGCTCCCAACACTGAGTTCTTATTTGAGCCTGGCAATCAAGTCCTACAAATAAGAGTCCAGAAAATACCATGGCTTTTCCAGGGGCCAGACCCAACCCCCAAAGCCTAGTGACCTAGTAGCACAGTGGCTAAGTGCCTGACTGCCAGCGGCCTGTGTCCATCAAGATGACAGACTTGAAACTCCTCCAGGACGGTTTTACACCACCCTACAGGGTCACTAGGAGTCAGCACCACATTTTTGGCACTCTTGTTTCTTCCACTCGCTTATCATTTCCTCTCACCCTTCTGGCTCATACTTCAATATTTCTCTAACTTCAATGGCAAATCCAGGAGGAGAACCTGGAATACAGTGAGGGGCTCAAGAAAATCTTTAATTCACCTCCAGGTCTTGTGGGGGAACAACACTTGGGGAAAGAGGATTTTTAGAGGCCCACCGGGCTCACCTGCAGTGAAGCAAGCGGTATGGGAGTCACTCATCAACGAGTCTGAACTGAAGGGCAATCATTGAGTTCCACCCTGGGGATGATGGGTGGATTGGAGTGGAAGAAGATGTGTTCATGGAATGTTCAGTTCAGATCATCTTCAGTCTGAGCATGACCTGGAGGGCCAGGACCTCTGGTAGCAGTCTCAAGGGGTGTCAACATGCACTGTGACTGGGGACCTCCAGGTATCTGTCTTCACCTGTGACTCAGGTGCCTTTGCGTCAGGGTATGCAGCTGCTCAGGTTCCAGTGTTGATTGTTATCTCACCCAGGTCTCCTGTGTTGTTACTTTATTCTTCTGGCTCAAACCCCTAGGTACAGATTGCCCTCAACTAATGCCACATTGTCTCTGAGTTACAACAAACGACACATAAGTTATTTGGGGGGGTGTGTGTGTGTGTCATAATTAGTTTGGTGGTGTGGTGGCTGCATGTTGTGCTGCAAGCCGTGTGGTTGGCAGCTCGAAACTGCCAGCAGCTCCTCTAAGAAAGGCTGTGTCTTCTGCTCCCGCCAAGTTGGTCTCCCACAGGCGGTCCCCGAGGGTCAGCGCTGACTGGATGGCAGTGCGTTTTTATAGAATATTGCAGCATACACCACAAAGCTGAGGCTACCATTCTCAGCTGAAATGTTTCCAACCTCCAAAGACAAATCCTCCATCTATAAAGGTATTGATAATAAAAGATGACTTTTTTTTTTAATGAGGTAACTGACTTCCCTCAGAATGGTTGATGGAGTAGTCAGTATAATGGAATCTACAAAAGAGATCACAAATGAGTAACTGGGTTTTTACAGATCTGAAAAATCTATTTGTTCTTAATATCTCAAGGATTGGCTGCCTTGACCTGTGGAATCTACACTACCTGCCCTCAGAACTGTGAATACAGTCTTTGTCTTTTGTATCTCATGGCTAGAGAGAGACTGATGTCCACCTGGTTCTGGGCTGTTTTCTCTCTCTGCAGACTTTTCAGGGTCAGCAGGCGTGGGGCTCCCTGGAAATTAGGAACATCACCAATGACCAACCACTACAAGGAAAAATTTGAGAGAAGAAAAAATAAATTCTGGCTGTTCAAAGAGAACTGGATTTAAAGGAATTGTGGTTTCTCTAGTGAACTACGTAAAAAGAGAATCTGCCTCCTTCAGCTGCTAGGTTGATTATATTTACCTGCATGAGTAAAAACCTCTTTCCTCTTTTTCCTACATTGAAATGTTACCTAAAGTTCAACCCTGCTATGTTGCTCTGCTCTCAGCTGTTAGACATCAGAGCCATGGGTGGGGAAAGAAAATGCCATCCCACAAAATGTCAGTGCCCTGAGGTGGAGAGGAACAGAGCAAATACAAAACCGGTCTTATCAAGGCTCTGTAATCACAGGAGAACTTTATTTTCTTACTGAAATGTCTTTCTGTGCATGAGGATAACATTCAAACAAAAAACAAAGCACTCATGAGAAGTCCCTGATCTACTCTCCACTTCTGAGAGGACAGGCTTCTAGCTTGCCTTCTGTTGCTCATGTGCTAAGTAAGGAAGAGTTAACTCGTAAATCACCGAATGTTGTTTCAGCTCCACAGAAAGCTTTTAAGGATCGGTCAACACAAGGACCAGATTCTTCATTAGCTCATTAACCAGATAGGTCAGCGGGCCTCAGGGTTCATTTATCAGCAGGAAAACCTCAGCTGGTAATGGATGGTGGTTTCCTGTGCATCTCCACAGTTGGGAGGAGAGAAGCAGACTCTATTGTGAGGCTGTTTCCTGACTTGGAAGGAAAGAAACTATTTTCATGATGACTATTTTTTTCTCAGGCTGGTGTTGCACTTGGCCCTGAGGTGCAGCAACGGGCAGGCTTAGGGCTTCTACTCCCAGAGCTCTTTTCTAATGCTTTTTTGTTCCCTGCTTAATTATGTTCTAATAATGCTCTGTGTACCTCATTGGGTTTTACTGACAGAGCACCAGGTTACAAATGAAATTTTATGTAAACGTTAATAGCTGTAAATTAGGCAAGTTCACCAGTAATTGCCTGCCACCTGCCCCACATACCCTAACAGTTACAATTCTTGAAGGTGGCGGTTCTTTGACCATGACCTACAAATGTAGTTCAAGTGGGATCCAAAGCTCTAACACTATGGAAACCCAACTGGTTTTGCCCTACTGTTCTCAAAGGCCTTCTTTTGCAATGCTGAATCTACGCTGCAGGCAACTAGGAGAGACTGAGCATCTTGGAGCGGTCGAGAAGACTGGTAGTTCCTCTCCAAAACAAGCACTTGACTGGATTAGTGGCAAGCTGAATGCAAATTCCCAGTGGGGAATTAGAGTGGAGTAGAGCTCTTGTGTATTTGGCGTTGTCTGGTAATTACACCGGGGGACGGTTTTGGTCTTAATGCAAACAGCAGAAGAAACGTATGAAGAGCAGAGACTGAATGTCCCCCCCTTGCCAGCTCTGAAGCAGGAAGGCTGACCACAGTTCCAGAAGCGAAACGGCAGCTGCTGCATTCCCTCTCCACCTCTTGCTTTTCCTGTTTGCCGCCATTTCTAAGGCCCCCTTTTCTTTTCTTTTTTTTTTAAATTTTAACAATTTATTGGGGCTCATACAATTCTTTTCACAGTTCATACATATACATACATCAATTGTATAAAGCACATCTGTACAGTCTTTGCCCTAATCATTTTTTTCTCTTTTCTTCTTTTACATTTTATTAGGGACTCATACAACTCTTACCACAATCCATACATATACATACATCAATTGTATAAAGCACATCCATACATTCCCTGCCCCAATCATTCTCAAGGCATTTGCTCTCCACTTAAGCCCCTTGCATCAGGTCCTCTTTTTTTTCCCCTCCTCCCTCCCCCTTCCCCCCTCCCTCATATGCCCTTGGTAATTTATACATCGTTGTTTTGTCATATCTTGCCCTATCCGGAGTCTCCCTTCCCCCCTTCTCTGCTGTCCCTCTCCCAGGGAAGAGGTCACATGTGGATCCTTGTAATCAGTTCCCCCTTTCCAACCCTCTCACCCTCCACTCTCCCAGCATCATCCCTCACACCCTTGGTCCTGAAGTAAGGCCCCTTTTCTGTGGGGGTTGACTGTTTTCCTCAAGCAGCCACATAAGGAGGCAGAGCTGTGCACAGGGAAGTCCGTCTGTCAGGCTGGAGGGGTCAAAGAACCTGCGCTCTAGGCTCTGCTGGGGACCTCAGTCTTCTGAACATTTTATTCCTGCAGAAGAAGCCCTCTCTGGTCTCTTCAACTTCTCCTAGTAGCCTTTCCTGAATTCACAATAATTGCGCACACACACCAAGTGAAGCACTTCAAATACGCACCTCATGTACCTGAATATCCCAGCCCACACCAGGAAGTTTCCAACAAACAGCACACTGCCTGGACCAATCTGTGGAGTCTGCTCTGCTAGGGGTTGTATAATCCTCTGCTGATATCAGTTTACTTTTTACCACAAGAGGTATAGCACAGTGGCACTTTCCAGTCATGACTGTGGGGGGGAATTTGGAATTTGTCATCTTTCAAAAATGCTACTCACTCCAGTCAGAACCCTTGTTGGCCTTTCCACGTTCACTTGTGCCTGTCCTCACTCCCAGGAAGAAGACATCCAATCCAGGCGGGCACTTAGGAACAAAATTCTGCTATGGTTCAGAGTCCTCATCTAAGGGGTTTCAAAAGGTTTGTGGGAAAATTCTATTATCTTTTCATTCCCATTTCCCACAAACCTTTGGAACCCCCTGGAAGCTTTGGAAGAAGCTGGTTTTCTTTACCAGCTACATCAGTGACAGAAAGTCTAGAGGGGTTTACCAGGCCCAAGTGGGCTGGTGGTAAGAAAGTCACTGCTGGTCTCCTGCCTCCCCCATCCTTAGGTAGCCAAAGCCAAATCCAGGCACCCCACCCTTCCCTCACACAAAGAACAGCACCCTCAGAGGCGAGGTTAGGTGACTGTCCCTTATGCTGTCTTTGGGATAAATGGGAAACTCTTAAGTCGCTGGCTCCCAACCTTGGCAAATGTGGGTGCATTAGGCAATGTCTGCAGACACTTTTGGCTGTCACAATTGTGGTGGAGGATGGTTCTACTGGACCGAGGCTGAGAAAAACTGCCACAAGGGAAATGGCAGCCCTTTTATCCAATGGAAATCATTGTACAGATCACTAAAGACAGAGCCCTGGTGGTGTAGTGGTTACACACTGGGCTGCTGACCACATGATCTCTGCAGGAGAAAGACAGGCTTTCTATTCCTGTCAGAGTTACTTACCATGCTGGAAACCCAAAGGGGCAGCTCTACCCACTCCTATACAGTGGCTGTGAATCAGAATCAAGTTGGTGGCAGGAGTTTTGGGAATTGTAATGATAAGGGCAGTCGTCTTGATAAAAGCACTCTGAGAAACTGGAGGGGAAAAATTACATTCAAGGTCGAGATCATGAATATCAACTTCTGCTTGTTTAACGAGGAAAACAGAAGGAAGTCCCTGGGTTAAACGTCAAGACTCTACTGCACGACACTAGAAACAGCTAAATACTATTCCACAGACACTCTTCCACTGGAGAGATAGCAGGACCGTGAGCATGGCAGTGAGTCGGGGAAGGCGCTGGCAGTGAGTTGTTCTGTGTCCACGAGCAGAGTTGCTGAGTCCGACCTGACTGGTAGGCACACGAGTACTGAAATGGTGATTCTGGCAGCACTACTAGCTCACTTTCCCTGCACGCACTTGCTCTTTCTCGCTTTGTGAATGGCCACCCTTTTGTTACGGATTCCACTTCTGAGCAGCCTTCAAAAGCTCTGGACACAGCCTGGTATGATTTCCTCGCACTAATATGTGACTCTTCTGCTCCAGCAGATTTAGCTCCAGATCAAGTAACAATGGATCAATGCTAACAGCACTGCTTAAGATGAAGAGGAATTTTAGAGAAGAGACAAGGAACAGACAAGTGAGCTGGGCCAATTCCTAGTCTTTCCTTATCCTAGCTGCCTTCTCTGCAGCCCGACACTAAAGAGATCGACAAAACACACCACCACTCTTCCCATTTTAAAAACGTCTCAGTTTTCATTTCCAATGCAATTAAGTAGGACAAAAAGCTTGAGAATTGCTGGTTTAGAGTACTGTGCACACACAAAAAGCCAGATTCTTATTAACAGGGAATAATTCACACTACTGGTTCCCAAATAACAAAGCTCTGCAGAGCATGAAATGCTGTGAAGTAGAGCAAATGTTGAATTTTTAGTTAGACCCTGCACCGGTATTTTTCTCCAAAGACTCTTAAATAGCAAAAATAAAGACAAAACTCCTACCAAAAACTCATGCCCAGAGTTTGTCAAGTCATTCAAGCAGCCTTTCCTGAGCGAGGCGTCATGCTGCTCTGACCTGGTAGCCGTCCATAACAGTCACCACCCGCACAAATATTCAGTCCAAATGCTCATCTTCTATCAGATGACCCTATCTTTTCCCCAGGGAACAACTTTAAAAAGAACTGGTTCTGAATTCAGAATACAAGGCAACGACAGGGATGCTGTCTCCACTGTCTACTTGACCAAAGGCAATCTTGTCTGAATGCTCGTCTTCAAAAGCACCATGGTATATTTTCAGTGTTTAAGGGACTAACAAACCTCACATTTGTATTGCTAATAGATACAAATTAGTATCTGTACTGTATTTAAGAGTTAATAAGAATATAAAAAAATCAAGTTAGTATAGTCTCTATGTAACAGAAATATATACTATGAAGAAAACACAGCCACAAAGAAAATGAAAAATGACCTGCTGAAATATGGTTTTGTTAGACCTGGCGGAATTATCTACCTTTTAAACTGCTATTCTCCCAATAAGGTTTAAGGTATGACCTACTCAAACCTCCTTTATCACATCAGAAAAGATGACTTCTGCAAGAAGGCTGTTTCAGAAAGCAAAACATGGTGTGAATGGTTCTTGGAGTGGAGACCCAAAGCCCATCTGTAGGCAATTGGCCATCTCCTTACAGAAGGGTCACGGGAGGAGACAAGCCAGTCAGGGTACAGTATAGCACCGACCAAACATACAATTTTTGTCTAGTTCTTTAATGATTCTCCGCCCCCGCCCACCCCCATCATGACCCCAATTCTACCTTATAAATCTGGCTAGACCAGAGCATGTGGACAGGTACAGATAACACAGGGCATTCAGGGCAGATAAACCCCTCAGGACCCATTCTGAGAGTAGTCATACCAGGAGGGTAAGGGGACAGTGGTGGGTTGAAAGGGGGATCTGATCACAATGATCTACATATAACCTCCTCCCAGAGGGACAAACAACAGAAAAGTGGGTGAAGGGAGACAGCAGTCAGTGTAAGGCATGACAAAAATATAAATTATCAAGGGTTCATGAGGGAGGGAGGTGGGGGACAGGGAAAATGAGGAGCTGATATCAAGGGCTCAAGTAGAAAGAAAATGTTTTGAAAATGATGGTAACGTATGTACAAAAGTGCTCCACACAATGGATGTATGAGTGGATTGCAATAAAAGCTGTAAGAGCCAATAAAATGATTAAAGAAAATCAAACATTTCATACATCAATTGTATCAAACATATTTGGACATATAATGTCATCATTATTTCCAAAACATTTTCTACTTGAGCCCTTATTATTAGCTCCTCTTTTTTCCCCCTCCCTCATATATCCTTGATCAATTATATATTGCTATTTCGTATCTTACACTGTCCACTGTCTCCCTTCACCCACATTTCTGTTATTCTCCCCCTTGGGTGGGGCAATACATCCAATCCTGCGATGGGTTCCCCCTTCTAGCCAATCTATGCTCAGCATTACCTGGAGGTCCATGCCGATGCAGTAAATTTAAGTTATACTTCTATTTTATGATATTCCATGGTTGGGCTGCTACAGGTGGTTACAAATCAAATTAGTGGGTCACACTGGTATTCAATAAAAAATGGAACGAATCATTTGTTATACTTTAATCTTATTTTATCTATATCTATTTTATCTTATATATTGAATGTAGTAAAATTTTTGTTTCAGACACGTAAGTGTATGTGTGTCCACATTCAGGACTCATGATAGAAATATGTCTTACTATGGGACCACTGTTAAAAAGTCAAAATCAATTAGCCAGGATGCAACAAATTGAGCATTAAAGAGAAAATAACATGGTTAACTAAAACAAGCTATGCTTGTGAGAATAATTTGGCATAAAACCCACAAATGTCCAGAGGGTCCTGGATAGGCTTTTGCGCATGGGAAGGAACAGCCTTCTCTTTGTTCCCCCTCAGCCTCAAGGGGTGTGTACGATACAGACATAAATTAGCAGATGTGACAAAAATCGCTCTGTGGTTGATTAAGATCCCCCCCTTTCTAGTTTTCTATTAATTGTAGAAAATCATAGTAACTAAAAACTAGGTACTACTATGTCCTCACATCAGTCAGGAAGACATTTTATAATAATTATACACCTCTTCTGTTAAAATGTTTAATGCATTTAAAATAACAAGTCGCACCTGGTTGCTTTTTTGGTCCCATGCCTGAGATTTATTTGTACAAACAGCACAGGAGGACACCAAAACCAGCTCCACCCAGATGGCAGCCCAGGGGTCACACCAGTCCCTCTTGCCCTCAGATGGAGAACTTGACTGTGGAGCCTTTACTGGAGTCTGGGCATCTTTGGGAGCTTGAGCTTGAGTCGAGGCCTTGGATGGAGTGTTGGCCTTACTTTGAGCCGTGGGTTTGGGCTTTGGCTGGTAGAGCTTCAGAACCATTGGCAAAACATGTCTAAACCCTCTTGCGAAGCTTGGGAAGGGCAATATGATTGGGATTGTGGTTGACGCCCATTGGGATCTTAGCCTTGACCTCGTAGGCCTTTACAAGAGCCTTGCTAGCCTCAACATAAGCATCCATGGTCTTCTTGGCCCGTAATTAAAAAAAAATCAATTTATTGGAGGCTCTTACAGATCTTCTCACAATCCATCGTGTCAAGCACATTTGTACGTAAGTTTCCTTCATCATTTTCAAACTGTTTTCTTTCTACTTGTGCCCTTGGTATCAGCTTACTTTCCCTCTCCCCCACCTTCTCTCCCTCATGAACCCTTGATAATTTAGAAAAAATTGTTTCATCTCTTCCACAGACCACTATCTCCCTTCACCCCCTTTTCTGTTGTCCATCCCCTTGGGAGGGGGTTACATGTAGATCATTGTGATCAGTTCCCCCTTTCTCTCCCTGCCTTTCCATTACCCTCCTGGTATCACTACTTTCATTATTGGACCTGAGGGAGTTTATCTGTCCTGGATTCCCTGTTGTGAGCTCTTACTGTACCTGTGTACATGCTCTGGTCTAGCCAGATTTGTAAGGTAGAACTGAACTGGGGTTATGATAGTGTATGTATGTGTGTGTGGGGGAAGGAATCATTAAAGAACTAGACAAAAATTGTATGTTGGCCTGTGCTGTACTGTACCCTGACTGGCTCATTTATTCCTTGTAACCCTTCTGTAAGGGGGATATCCAATTGTCTACAGATGGGCTTTGGGTCTCCACTCTGCCCTCCCCTTCATTCACATCAATATGATATTTTGTTTTGGGCCTTTGATGCCTGATACCTGATCCCACCAGTACCTGTTGGTCTGTATTTTCTTCATTGTGCTTCTAGGCAATGTTCATGTTGCTCTGGAACTTAGGGTCTACCCTCGTAAGATTCATATTGTGATTAGAGTTTCTTGATGGCATTTCTGTGCCATTTTCAGGACTGGTTGTGTGTGGCCTGGTTCTTAGAGGTGGTCATGTCTGCACCAACACCTGCTGCTCTGGGAGCACCAGGGACCAGAAAAGAGGGCTTGCAGTTATGACAGACAGGAGCCTAAGAAGGCTGTGAGTTTCTGTGAATGTGGAAGAACTCAGAAAAAGAGGGTGACAATGGGTGGACAACTTGAAGCACATCAGCTGAATGGGACATGAAGAAACAGCTGACTTGGTGTAGCTTTTGCTCTGTGTATTTTCAAAAATTAAAAAAAATTACAAACAAAAAGTTTAAATTTATGAATATGAAATAATTGATTTTCAATGGACAAGATATATAACTGACAATTGAACCAACGCATGGTTACTGGGTAAAAGCAAAAAAGCTACAGGTCCTTCTTTTAAAAAAGAAAGTAATGGGGAAAAATACCAGTGGATTGTCCACATGGTCTCTAGTTATATTAGACAACATCTTGAATTTTAGATGCATTCTGGGCTGTATTCAAACATGTCACTCAAATTTTCTCTCTACAAGTCCATTCACTGATTCAACAAGTATTTCTTTCTTTTTTTAACAAGTATTTCTTTCACATACTAGCCTGGGAGCTGCATCTTCAGAGGTAAATAAACAAAGATGAGCTGGTTTCCACTGTCCGCGGGCTTATGACCTGACTATACACATGGCCCCGCCTGTGGCCATGTCTACACCAATGCCTGCTGCTCCCAGGGTGCCAGGGGCCAGAGACAGAGCTCACACTTTTACTACATAGAACTCGAAGAATGTCATCAAGGTCATTCAGTGGGACATGCTTACGATTCATTATCAATGTCCAGTGTAACATAGCTTTCATAGGTGAGATTCTGGGTTTAAGCCATAGATCCAGGTCCCTGTAGCTGCCTCCCAGAGTCACAGTTCTATGAAGAGTAAGTAACAAAACGTGTTGCTTCGGATAATAGTAAGTTCAGCAGGAATCATACTTCCATCTCAAGTCAGAATGTCAGATTAGGTATGACATAAAGGGAGGGATAGACAGCCATTTGAAACACCTCTTCTTCACAGTGCTCAACAGCACTGCCCTGGCATCTTTCCATGTCCCCAAGCACAGTGCAGAAAATGAACCCTCAACACACAAACACAGTCTCCGGTTTTCTTTCTTAATTTCTCACTGTCTGTTTCCTTTTTGGTTCCCTTGTATTTGTTTTGAGAATTTTTGTTACTTCTTTGCTCTCTTCCTTCTATTCCGCAGTGTACATACATCCAGCTCTGGCATGAGCTGGATGCATACGGAGCCTGGGAAAAATAAGCAAAAGCGCTCGTCATAACCACTAATGGCCGTGCCCATAGGAAATTCTATGTACCAGATGAAGAACCCTGGACAAACCCAACCATCCAATGATGTTACGATTCTTCAAAGGTTCATTTGCTGCTCACACACATACTTGCTAGTTCCTACGCACACTGGGTAAGGCCTGCCTCTTAGGAACAGTCCTGGGTCAACAGTGTCATCTTATTTCCACTACCCTTCCCTCCGGGCTTATGCCTCTCACACTGGAACACTAGTCTCCAAAATGACAAACATTTGTTTCAACAGCAGCGATAGGTTTTGTGGCAATGGTCAGTCTTGTATTAGCCTAAGTAAACTGCCAGCTCTGAATTCTAGCCGAAAAACTTCAGAGGACCCAGGGGCTGTGGACAGGGAAGCAGCACCACACGGAACAGCTGTAGGCAAAACAGTCAGCTGAGGGCAGCACAAGCAAGTGTTTGGTAGGATGTCTTTTCCTCTGGCACCGGAGGAGTTAGGTTTGATTCACAGCCAGATTAGTTTTTTACAATGTGTGATTAAATAAAAATATAATGACTCAAAAACGGAGAAGGAAATTTCTAAGTGGCAGAGAAATTTCATGTATGAGAGCTGAACGCCAAAGAGCATTTGTGATGCCTCTGTGACATTCACCTAATGAATGGCTGGATAGTCTTTCCTGCACATCTAGTGCACAGTGAGAGGAATGGGACAACAGGAAGCTGGCATCTGGGAACAGTCTAGAACTCTTAGCCATAATAAATGGAAACTGAAGTGAATTCCCTAAAGATCCTCATTCACTCAACAAGTACTTATTATAGGCTGTTTTCTTGATGTGCACTTGCCCTTTACATAAAACTCTTTTACATAAGTTTCTGTGGATTTGTTTCTCTAAAGCACTCAGACTAATGGTACGTTGGGAGGGGGGGTACTGGAGAAACAGATCATAAGATGGACAGTAGATGTTTGTCGGACCTCGCCCTCACGGTGGTTTTTCTTCTGTCTAGCCAGAGGTCAGATAAGGTCACACTGTTTACTCGGTGTTTTCTGGGGAAAATATGGGAACTATGAAAATGGAAAGTTTATAAGCCCACTTGCTTTCAGCCATTAAAATGTGGTCTTTAGGTGGGTTTAGGGTATACCTATAAAGAAAGCTTTGAAAAGATATGCCCCACCCAGTGCTTTGGAGTACTCAGGAACCAATGGTCTTTGTCAGAAGCTGGAGAAAAAATCTGGAACCATGAAAAAAACTCCTCTCTGGGACTGACCGTTAAAGGGAGCCTAGGGGCAGGCTGAGATGCTTGCTGGGTGACCACCTGGATCTACGTGTTGGATGGAAGTGGAAGAAATGCAACAATAAAGAGATGGGTTGAGTTTGGCCACTGACACTTTTGGACTTGGTTTAAAGGAAAAAGAGGACGAGAGTGGCTTGACTGGTCTGAAGTTCATGACCTAGCATGAGGGGGCTAGGCTTACTGAGTATTGCTGAGAGCCCATGGTCTAAAGGCACCCTGGGGAGGCCGAGTGAGGCAGCCCACATTGAAGTTGACCAGAACCTGACCAGAAGGAGATTTTGTTTTTTCCCGGAGGAAGGTTTTGGAGCCTGTGAACTGGTGCACATTGTTGCTGACTTTGTGGATGGCCTGTCCGGATTTGACTTTGCTTATGGATGCAGACTTCACAAGGTTCCAACTGGAATGAAGACTCTTCATGTAGAAAAATATGGCTGTCTCCTCAGAGCACTAGGTTGATGTAAGTGGGCAGTATATAAATTGTATACCCAAACTTGCGGATATAAAGGCATGAAATGGTTGGCTTACAAACTTTCATAGGTGGGGGAACATAGTCACAGGATTATAGGATTAAGGTGTACCTTAATTGCAATCATGAGGCTAAAGAATTATGTACAGGTGCCAAGTTGGCAAGGGGGTGGATTGAGATAGTTAAAATTTATTGTGCCAACCTGGGCGATAAACATGTGGGGTTAATTGAAGGGCAGAGAGATAAATGGCTTGGTGAGCCTCACCTTTCTAGTTCTTGGGTCTCTTGCTCTCTGATGGTTGGACCAGGGTGCGGCTGCCTTAGCTGACAAGGCTCACTTCCTGCAAGACATCCCGGAGGAGAAGCCACATGGACCGCCCCAATGCAGCCCTGGGTGCTGGAGCAGCCGTGTGGAGACCCCTGCCAGGGCTAAAATACTCACACGTTCACTGATTCTGCTTTCCTCCTGCAGTCGGCGTCATAGTGTGTGTCTTGTGAGATGGAGGAGGACTTTGTGGATTGGTGTCGGGCATAGGGGCTAATGTTGGACTTGTGGGCTTGGGCAGCACTGGGTTGGGATGTTTTCTTGATGTGCACTTACCCTTTATAGAAAACTCTCCCTCATACATGAATTTCTGTGGATCAGTTTCTCTAAAGTACTGAATTTAGAACAGTGAGCAAAGCGAACTTGACCCCTGCTCTCATGGAGCAGGCAGTCTAAAGCTGGGTGAACAGAAGTTAAAAACAAACTACATAAAAAAACTATGTCGGTATAGACTGCTAACGTCTACAAAGGAACGTGTGTTTCTTCCCTCAACAAATAAAAATAATTTAAAAATCTAATACACTTTGAGCATCTTTTTGCCAGAAGAGCTTTTGTTTCTTTCATCTTTCAGCTTAAAAAAATGGCAACTAATGTAAATGGCACAAATTTCAATGGGTTACTTGAAAATAAGCCCTCCTGTTTTCTTTGCCTGTCTCCCAGCTGCCCAGTCGGGTATCCTCTGAGATACATGCTGTTATTAGTTACTGCAGTACTCTGCCAAGGTTGGGGACCCGACGGACCTTAGGCAGGCCTTTTCAGGGAAGGCCTACAGAAGGACAATTTTCAGAACAACACTGAGACACCACTTATCTTTTGCTCTTCTCCTGATCTCACAAGAGCCAGTGCTTTCCAGAGCTACACGACATGCGAGGGCAGCTATGAGAACTTAGCTGTCTTCTACTAGGCCAGATATTACAAAAATTTGTGAAAAATGTAAAATAATGCCACTCTCCTCACAAACTTAATTTTGTTTTGGAAAAATGTTGTCATAGAAATATGCAATTGTGTAAACATGTAATTAGCTTATTACTGTTATTTGAAAAAGAATAAATATGTTTAAATGACTTTTAATTTGTAATACAATAGTAAGGTGACCAGGCATCCTGATTTTTAACAATTTTTCCCGACTCCTGCAGCATTTTAAAGAAATCCCAATTTTTGGAAAGAATGCACACAAGCTAGGGTATACAGTTTTTGGCTGCCATGTGGCTATTTCGCCAGGATATGAGTTTTATCAATGGTGTCCCGCTGGTGTCCTGCTTTACCAATATTAAAATCTGGTCACCTTATAGATACCGACTGATACCAAAAGATCTCTGGGGTCCTTAATAATTTTACGAATGTAAAAGAACTCTAAGACCAAATAGTTTGGAAACCGTACTACCAACAAGTATTTCTAAATCCATGAGCCAATTGTTCATTTTCAACCTTGCTGCTAAAACACACTGGTGGTATTGTGGGTTAAACCTTAGTCTACTACTCCAGATGAGTCGTACAAACTCTCGAGTTGCTCCACAGGATAAAGATGAGGTTGTCTACGACTCCAGGAAAGATTTACTCTCCAAAAACCCTTAAGAACAGTTCTACTTTAGCCTACAGGCTCACTATGAGTCAGAATCAACTCAATGGAAGTGAGTTTAAACACTGGTCATTGGGTGCTTTATTCTGAGTGTTTTAAATAGAAGGGTACTGAGAAGGAATCTAAGTTACTTATTTGTTACCATAATGTGCTGTGGGTTCTTGGACTACTATCACAACACAAATGTCACCTTGGTGACTGGCTAATTGCTTTTAACCTATCACACTAAATATTTAGTGTACTAAGTGTGGAGTTACTTACTCCAAGTTCAAAATGAGATTTCAAATAATTGTATGTGCTACCTGACATTATGTACCTTCGGCACTACTAAATCGAAACAATACAGAGAAGATGCGCATCCCTGCTCCTGCGCAAGGACGACCCACACACTTGTGGAGTGTTACATATTTTGGGTGTCTAGAAAACAAAAATAAGGTTGATAGAAAATAAAGAGCAACTTCTGGGGAAAAAAAAGAATATGGAAGAAATACAGAATCATTTTACCAAAAAGAATTCATTGATGTCCAACCATTTCATGAAGGAACCTATGATTAAAGCCCAATGGTACTAAAGGAAGAAGTCCAAGTCACACTGAAGGCATTGTCGACAAATAAGGCTCAAGGAATTGATGGACTACCGATTGATAAGAATACAACCCAAATTTCAGTACAAATATAAGGGGAAAAAATCAGAAATAATTTCAACAATGATGCTATAAAAATGTCTAGTAATCACATGAAAAGGTGGTTCACCAATAGTCATTACGGAAATACAAATTAGAAGTACAACCAGGTCTCACTACCTATATACTAGATTAACGGATCGCACCAAGTGTGGGTGAAAAAGTGGAGAAATGGGAACCTGTGTATGCTATCGGTAAGAATGTAAAATGGTACTTTAGAAGACACTTGGGCAATTCCTTAAAAAATCTTTAAACATAAATGATCACCGAATGGTGAAACAGACAAACAAAATGTGCATTCACATACCAAAGAAACCACACCGCCATCAAATCAATGCTGCCTCAAAGTGCCCCCACCCCGCGCCCCCACAGAGCCGCGGGTGGTTTTCAACTGCCGAACCATGCGGATCACAGCCCAACTTGTAACCACAACTCCACCAAGTCATGACCTATTATTCTGGAAAAAAAAAAAAAAAAAGAGCTGCAACATAGACTTCTCTCAAATCTACGCTAGGTAACAGAAAGCAAGACATGAAAAACTACATAGTGTGAATCTATTTATATAAAAATGTCCAGAAAAGGCAAAATGTCTACAGAGACAAAAGGCATCATTTAAAATCTGGGCACTTTGTGATAAGAATTGTTATGAGCCCCCAATAATACGATTTGAAATAAATCAATAAAATGTGGGCGCTCATAGTAATACTGCTGCATAGCATTCTAGCCTGGGCCAGGGTTCTGCCTCAACTGTCATCTCCATTTAGACGCATGCTTTTACAGTGGGTAGCCTACTTCCTTCCCCGCAGTAATCTGAACACCAGCTACTGCTAGAGACACATGTACCGCACATTGTTCCTCTGAAGGACTCGGAAAAGCAATGATTGAAAATCTGTTCACAGACACAAGAGAGGTGTGGTGAGGGAGAGAATCATGGGAAGGCCAGTCTACTCTATACCGTTTAGACTCTCACGAACTGAGTTAGGGACCAGAGCCGTGGTTGCAAACCAGCTTGCTTTTGTTTGACCCACACTCTGGTGCTTAACAACAGGAAAAATTCATATAAAGATCCAGATTTCTAGCATCTTCTGAGAGACTGCAAGACCTGATAACATATCGTGTGGCAACAACTGACCAGTAGATACTGGAGTTTAGGCCCCTTGTCCTGTATCGATGTGAAAACACACAGACACATTTCTCAACCAGGTGTAGGAAGAGAGTGAAAATATTGATTAACCCAAGATAGGGTTTCAGTTACCTGTGCTTTTATATTGTTTGGTGAACGCTGTTCTTCTGATCATTGCAAAATTTCCTTATCCAAATATTAACTAGCTGAGGAAGATCTAATTTTTGGTGAGCCCTACTACTGTATAATGAGCCAAAATTATATCAGTCACTTTACTTCACTCTCAGTATAGTTTTGTAAGGTTGTAATTATGATCCCCTATTAATTACATAAATTAAGAAATAAATTAAGGTTTGAACTAGGTTGTGTAGTTAAGGTGAAAGTCTACACTGTGGGCTTCAAAAAATACAAGGAAAATGGAATGTAAAGATAATGGATTTTTTTCCATGCACTTTGCGAAGCCCCTTCATACTCTACCTACTAATTAACTCATGAATTAAAAAATTAAGTTAAAGTTTAAAGAACACTTTAAAACTATGGACTTGACATGTTCTAGCTGAGGTCAAAGCCAAATTTCTTCTATATCAATCACTTAAGTAACTGTTGTGTCACACAGTGCAGCCTGGCACTTCTGAAAAGACTACTCTTGTACCTTAACTCAGACACAAGCAGCTTCTACAGAAAGTCACAATTTGGTTCACCTTGCTTTACTTGTCTATAATTAGAAATGGCGGAATGGTAATAAGTAAAGAATATTCAGTATGAACAGATGTCGGACAGTGTTAAATATGGGACTCTGTAAACTCTATTAACTCCCCTGCCCAATCCAACAAAATGTCTTTTACACACACACACACACACACACACACACACACACACACACACACACACACACACACACACACACACACACACACACACACACACACACCCTCTCCCGGAAAAAGGTAGTCACCCAAGATTCTGCCACTTTGTAAATATTATCCAACAAAGTATAGCGCACATAAACCCCCAGCCCTACCCCATCCCTTTTACTGAAGTTTTGGCCTTTATCAGGACCTCTAATTCTAAGCTTCTTAGAACACTTTGTCAAAGGTTTCTTAACTCAGTGTTTCATTTTTCAAATTGCTCCTTTGCCATAATAAAACTTTGTTTTTTGTGTTAAATGGACATAGTTTTTTCACTATAACACTATTGCAAATAAGTAGTTAAAAATATTCATGACATTCTTTTTACTTTATTGTAAAATATATAAATATGAGGGGGGTTCAAAAAGTTCACGTGGAAAATTGGATTGGAAAGACGATGGAATTTTTCCGTGAAATTTATGAAGCCCCCTTGTATATTCTGACAAGCTATAGATGATGTTTGCTTCCACACAAAAAGGTGGGCCATCAAGCTAAGTATAAGAAAGTCTTAATCTAGAGTTCAACAAATAGCTAAAAAAAAAATCGCCCCCAAATGCTCTAAAATTGATTGTGGTAATGATTGGACAACTCTTCTTGTCATAATTGAACTACTAAATTGTGTGACATGTGGATTAAATGCTAACAAAACAGTTAAACCACCACCTACCAAAAAACAAAAACCCAAAATGCAATAAAATCTAGCAACAAACATCAGATGCATGTACGGTTTTCATATTTGTTCGTGAGTAACTGAAAACGGGGCAGCAGGGACGCATCAGCAATGTCAAAACTTTAGGCAGGACGGTTCCAGCCCACAAAACACGTCAACTTGCTGCCAAAGGCCCGCGATCAGCGGAACCTCCCAATTCTCTAAACGGTCCCAGACACCAAAGCAGAGCCAGAAAGAAAAGCATCCAGACTAAACTCTGAGCAATAGAAGGGAGGTGCTCAAGCAAGTGTCAGGTGTGGAGTCAGGCTCCTTTGTCAAACACTCACAAAGCGTCATTCAATTTTTCCTTCCAGGTTTTGTTTCACTAAAAAGAAATAAAACAATTGTCCTTTAATAAAGGGGAATGCTAAGCATTTATTAAGTAAAACACAAAAAAATAGGCTCATTCTTTTCTCCTTCTTCCTGGCATGCCTGTTTCCAAACCCCACCATCATACTACACACACACACACACACACACACACACACACACACACACACACACCACCTTCATACGAAACACACACACACACACACACACACACAACTCTCTCTCTCTCTCCACTCGCTCCTTTCTCTGAAAGCTGGGCAGCACATGCACATGCAAACTGAAGAGGAGGCAGGTTTCCCAGGCCACATTTCTGGAAATGATACATTTTCACAAGCAGATGTTACACTGGCCAATGCACATGTAAATAATCCCACCTCATTCATCCTTGCTGATGCTGACAGATTGACTCTCTTGGGAGCCCTCTCATCACAGAATGCCTGGTCACACACCAGTTTTATAAATATCAGGGAGGTTGTTTTGCTTTTAAAAGAGAAAATAACTATAGAGGGAAGGTTTTCAAAAGAATTTTCACACAGGGGGCATTATAACCCCCCGCCCCCCCAAACTCAACACAGAAATCTGGCTCTTTTCCTCTGAGACTCTTTATCCTGTTCACCAGACTCTGTAATGGATCATGAAAAGGGAGGTGAGCAAAAATGGACCACTTTTAAAGGGTTTGCTCATCCTCACTTTTAAAAACTTCTTACTGTGAACTGGTAAACTGATCAGTTTTCCATTCAACAATTTGTACACATTTTGTTTCAATTCATTGACTGCAATCCCCACAGTGTAACAACACATATCCTACTTCCTGTTTCCAGTCCTCCTTTCCTAACTCTTCTGAACTCCATCCTTTTGATCTCAAATGGTTGATTATTCCAACAGGTTCATAGTTCCCTATTGAAGTTCCCTGTATAGATCTGGCAGGAGCTTGGATGAAAATTCAGGTATGGAGGTGAGTTCAGTTCCTGACCTTAAGGGTGACGACATTCTAATCACAAATAAGGCATTTTGGCTTTCAGGGAAGCCTTGATTTCCTCTTCACGATCTCTCATCCTAGTAGTGATGAGGGTTCATGTAGTGATGGTGGAACAGCATGGTAAATGACATTAATGTCACTTAAAAATGGTGAAAATGTTTAAAAATGCTGTCACACACACTTTACCTCAAGAAAATATGGAAAAATATAGAGCCTAAACATGGAAGAATCTATCTAATAAAGATTAAATTAAATAAAAACAACAAGACTAGAACGAAGCATAAGAATATTTCCAAGGTGACACAAAATGTATTACAGCTTATTTTGGGTGATGACTTCTCGGATGAAAATCACTGTCCAAACTCCATAAACTGACTATGATGACTAGCTTATCTCCAGTTAGGAAGATCAAATGGTATGGGAACCAAAAACAGTAATGAATGGGGGAGTTCTTTCCTTTTCCATTCATTGCCTTCTAACCAGGGGAACACCGAGGAAGTAATAAAGCTTAGCATATGGGGAATTAGTTCTAAATGGCCCTCCATCATCTTCTGACATTACCCTGATGTGAGTCTCCACAAGTCTCCTCAACTATCTTGTAAAGTTTTGTCATTTGTAAATGAGATGAAGGAAAATAAGTTACAACTAAGATGACATCTCATTGCTCTGAATTCTTTACTTCCTCTAACTCACCCTTCTTAATATTTTCAATAAATTTTCACATAGGCTTGAAGCTGAAGCAGCAGGGTGAAATAAAGGAGAAGATGGTAGGAAAAACTATTCCATTTCAAGCAGAATATAAGCAAGGAAATACATGGGGTTATAGGCAAGTCAGGGAAACCACTTGGAAAGCCTCACAGACCACCACTGGTCTCCAAGGCTCACTTGGTCCTGTTTTTCTCATAGACAATAAGGTGTAAGAAATCAACAGCAACAGGAGGCAGCGAACTAGAAGCACCTTAGCCAGAAATAAGATATCATAACATTTGGCAGAAGGTTTAGCTCAAGTTTCTGTAATGTCCCCTATATCTACAACATCTATTACATACAGCGACTCTACTAGTTGTCCCTTGGACACAATCCAAATGCCGTAGTAAATGGGCACATTCTACACCAGAAGTCCTTAGATACTGCGGAGCGGGCACCAACTCTTAGCAGGGAGAAAGCGATCAGAACGGTTTCCTGTTATGCAGGAAAGGCTCAGGGAGTGCCATGTGCTTCCTGATGGGGAAGCGAGGCTTCTAGGCACACAGCAGGGCTCTTGCTCACTTGGACAAAGACGTGCATTGTGAAACGTATTGCTGTGGAAACACTCCTACAAGAGAACAAGTCAACCTGAAATAAAGGAACTCGCCGGGTTGCAAAGTCAGTCTTGTGGAATGAGTAAGGACCTCTCACACGTCTGTGCTTGAGTGATGGCATGATCAAGCTGAAATGAAAATGGCGTTCCAATTGCATAATAGACATCAAAGCCTGTTTGCTTGCTGAACATAAGCAGTAGGGGGTCAGCCAAAAACCACCCTGCTTTTAAGATTGAGCGACAGGAGAGTACACATACCCCAAAGAAAAAGAATTCAATTTCAGGATCAAAGTTTGCCCGTGCTTTGGCAAACTCATGACTTTTTTGTTAATACAAACTACTAATTTACTCATTGATTCAACAAATACTTATAAATGACTTAGCATGCCAGGCTGGACCCACAAAGACACAGGATCCCTGCCCTGCAGCTCACAGTGGGGAAGCCCAACTTGTAAAGGGATGATTACAGGGCACTAAACGCTACAATAAAGAATACAAACAAACGCAGTTGGAAAGGGCTGCTGATGCAAGCCATAGTCACAGACTCTGGCTGGCTGAAGCAGAAGAAAACTTTATTAAATCGAAAAGAACCAAAAACATACAAACTATTTTCTCTAAACACAATATAATCACACCAGAAATTAACAAAATAGCAAGGCAGTCATCAAGCACTTGGAAATTATGCAACACACTTCTAAGTAATCTATGAGTCAAAGAAAAAGTCTTAAGAAAAATATAAAAACAAATCAACACTTGAAAACGCAAATACAAGGAAGCAATGAGTCAACTAGGGCGCAGTACAGCACTGATGAACACAATAGTCCTCTAGTTCCTTGAGGCTTCCTCATCACCCACAATTATGACCCCAATCCTGCCTTTCCTTGCAGGTTAGGTTGGAGCACGTGCACAGGTACAGATAGGAGCTCACCACACAGGATCCAGGTGAGATAACCCCTTCAGGAACCTAAATGGGAGTAGCAATACCAGGAGGGTAGGGGAAATGTGAGGAGAAGAAGGGGGAAGAAACTGGGGTAAGAGAGACAGAGGTGGTGTAAGCTATGAAATTAATAATACTTTATAATTTATCAAGGGGTCATGAGGGTGGGAGGGGGAAAGGGAGGTTTAAAAAAGGAGCTAATAACAAGGGCTCAAATAAAATGTGTATGTTTAGAAAATAATGATGGCATCACATGTACAAATATGCTTGATAAACTTGATGCATGGACTGTTATAAGAGGGGTAAGAGTAACCAATAAAATGATCTAAAAAAAAGAAAAAGAAAACACAATAAATCAAACTGTGTGGGACAAGGCTAAAGCAGTACTGAGAGGGAAAGTTACAGCATTAAGTACTTAGAATAAAAAACACGAAGTCTCAAATGACTAACAAAAGCTCCCCCCTCAAAAATCCAGAAAAAAAGAATAAACTGAAAATAAACAAAAAGTAGGAAAAAAATCAATCACATTAAAAAGAGAAAAAAAATCAAGAAACAAAACATCAAGTTTGTAAAATCGAGAAAATTGACAATTTTTATCAAAGACTAATTTTAAAAAGTGATACAAATTATTTATGTATGGAATGAAACACGGAAAAACAAACATTTTAGACCCTTCAGACATAAGGAGTGAATAGTCCTATAAGAGAGACCAGTCCCTGGAGAAGGACATCGAGCTTGGTAAAGTGGGGCGGGGCGGGGGGGGGCAGCGAATAGGAGGAAGACCCTCAAGAACATGGGCTGACACAGTAATTGCAACAACTGTGAGGACGGTGTAGGACTGGACCGTTTCATTCTATTGTACACAGCAGCACCATGAGTCAGAACTGTTAGGTAGTTAGAACAGGGACCAGGGTGTCCACTGGGCAAGCTCAAAATTAAAGCTCCGAGACAGGAAGGGGTGGTGCACCAGGTGGGCAGTGCACCTGGATTGGCCCCATGTAGGCCAAAGCCAGAAAATCCAGAGCCCATGGCCCCTTCTTTTCTCAAGCTGCTTCTCGGATGAGAGGGCAATGCAGCGATCTCCTCTGGTCTCAGTTTCCCCGTGTGAGTGGGAAGTGCCCTGAGGGTACCTGCATAAAACCTGAAATGTCTACCCTTTATATATACACTCACGTGGACCACAAACCAGGCTTCAGAGTAAATTCTTCCTCTTGCAAAGTCACTTGAGAAACCTAACAACCAACTTGACAGCACTGAACAAACACTGAACTAACTAGCAAACATCAAGGAAATGGAATTTTAAAAAGTAATTTCCCAGGAAAATTCCAGGTCCTGATGCTTTTACTGGAGAATTTTATTAGTCCTCTAAGAATTAATAACATGATGCTACACAATCTCACAAAAAACAGAAAGGGAGACTTTATGAAGCTAATATTACTTTGAGAAACAAATCAACAAAGATAGTATATAAAATGAAATTATACCATAATCCTTCATGAACATAGAAATAAAAATTCACAAGATATTAACAAACATAACTCAGAAATGTAATAAAAATGATTACAAATGATCACCCTTGGGGTTTATCACAGAGAGGCTGAGTCAATAGTCAAAACCCAATTATGTACAGGCATAGAGATAAAGAGATAAGCAAAATTTAACTGTGAGTCCAGTTAAGAAAATTTCAAATTATGGTAAGGATGCTAAGACAATTTGATGAGGGGGGAGGAAGTTTATTAACAAATGATGGATATCCTACCTTACATTATGTATAAAATTTAATTCAAGATGGATCAAAGACCCAAATCTAAGACTAAAATTATGACATCCTTATAAGAAAACAGGCATACATTTCATGACCTTAGATTAGGAATGGTTTCTTAGATACAACACTCAGCACACTAGGAAACTAAGAAAAAGCAGATTTAGGACTTCGTGAAGAACAAAAGTTCAAAACTTTGGTGCTGAAAAGAACATGAATAAGAACGTGAAAAGACAACCCACAGAATGGGAGAAAATACTCACAAACAGTATCTGATACAGGGCTGGTATCCAGAATACACAAAGAGCTCTAAGCTCAATAAAAAGGCGTAGATAACACAATTAAAACGACAGGCACGGCCCTTCTCGGAGCTGCACTTGCTTCCACGTAGCTGCTGCAGTCAGAAAGAACCCACAGTGAGTTTTCCCTGCAACACTTCAGGAAAAGACATTCCCTTATCGTGTCAGCCATTAGCGTCGGAGTGAGTCCTTTAACACTGGCATGCTTTCCGAAGCCAGCAGCACTGCTGACGATGGCTCGCACGCACAGTAAGGGCTAGGGACAGTCACGGGCCTGCAGCTTAGTCAGGACGGAAGATGAAGCGCACAGTAAGGGCCACCTTGTGCTAAAAGCCGAAACAATTGATCCAGGTACCCTTAAAAATACTGTGCCTGGTCTCCACCTTCGTTACCGAGGAGCAGTCAGGTCAGGTCATCTGGGATGTCGGTGTTGTTCTTTTTTTAAATAAATCACTTTATCGGGGGCTCATACAACGCTTATCACAATCCATACATACATCAATTGAGTAAAGCACCCTTATACATTCGTTGCCCTCATCATTCTCAAAATTCGCCTCCCACTTAGGTTCCTGGAATCAGCTCATTTTCCTTTCTTCCCCCCCCCCCCCCCCCGGGTTCTGTTCTTGACACAGCTGTGCCGAAGATCCCAGGACACCTGAGATTGGTGATCTCCAGTGGAGGAAAAATGTGACAGGGACCAGACCATGTGCCCTGGGACCTGGATGTCCTTGCTCTTCCTGGCTGTTAAAGAAATTTGAAGATGTAGCTGTGCTTTTAAAAATCTGAGTAGTAAAGAGTCTTGAAATATGATGACGCACAAAAGATCTAGTGTTTTGAGCATTGAAGCACTATGAGAAGAACTTCAAGCAAGCCGTTTTATATGCAGAAATATTTTTAATTGTACCTGGCTTAATAAACAAAACGACTGGTAGGGGGGGAAAAGAGAAAAAAACTGAATGATCTGAAGTGATCTGAACAGACTTTTTTCAAAAGAAGAGGCATATGGTCAAGAAGCACATGAAAACATGCTCAACATGCCATCAGGGAATTGCACACAAAACCAGCGAAGGCATACCACTTCTCGCCCAGTAGGGTGGCTACAGTCAGCAGTAGATGTCATCCAGTACTGGTGAGGAGGAAAACGTAAAATCCTCCTACAATGCTGTTGGTAATAAAATATTATGTAGCCACTTTGCAAAAACTGCTAATAGCTGGAGTCAGAAATCAAAAGGTATAAATACTCAGCATTTATCAAGATGGGGAAAAAAATCAAGTCCCAAGTTGTAATATTGAAAGATTCAATGGCCCAAAATTGATTGGGCATCCACAGAAGGAAGGACTAGTCACTGTACCAAAAAGAATTAGTTGATGCTCAATCTTTTTAGAAAGTAGCGTACAAGGGAGTACCACCCCAAAGCCAGTTTTTCTAAAAGCTAATGTATTTAAATTTTACAGAACAACTTTATCACCTTCAAAGTACTCTCCATTACACTTAATACATTTGTCAAATCTGCTATTCCAGTCTTGAAAACACTTTTCAAATTCATCTGTTTGAATGGCTGAGCACCTCCCTCATTTTTTTCTACACCTATTCTACTTCGTCAAATCGCTATCCTTTCATGTCCCTCTGAATTCGAGGAAACACAAAGAAGTCTCACAGAGTGAGGTCAGGTGAGTGGGGCAAAAGAGGCATGGTTAAGCTGTGTTTGCCCAAAACTATCCCACTGAGATGGCTGCAAGAGCAGGTGCACAAAGCAGGGCTTTTTTGTCGCACAGTTAAGCTATCTTTTCAGAACTTCTAAATTGAAACTTGATTAACAGTCTGACCTGGTGGAATGAACTTCAAGTGCACGATACCCCTCAAAAATCAAATGAACATTGTCTTGATCTTTGATTCCACTTGATGAGCTTTTTGGGGGCGAGGTAGCAATGGTGTCTTCCACTGGTTTCATTGATGTTTGCTTTCAGGGTCGTAAGAATAGCATCACATCTTGTAACCAGTAATGACCTTGGAAAACAAGGCTGGGTCACTTTGGAGCTGTCTGTCAAAGCATGGCATGTTTCCACTGACGCTCTTTGTCCTAGTCATTCGGAACCCAAGGCACAATTGTCATAGCAGTCCTTCTCATTCCCAAACCTTCCGTTGGTTTTTTAGCACAAGTGCATGAATTTTGTTGACGTTTTCATATTTTTGGGAAGCCTGACGGATATCCAGAAGGAGGCTTGTCATTCATCAACATTCCAACTGTTTTGAAATGAGGAAACCACTCATACACTTGAGTTTTACACATAGCGCTGCACTTGGAATCTGTGTTCAACATCACAAGAATTTCTATGGCATTTTTCCCAAAGAGGAAACAAAATTTCACGGCTGCTCACTATTCTCTTAAATTGGTCATCACAAAAAAATGAGGTTCCAGCAAAGCTGCTCTCATGAAAAAATTCACTGTGACCAGAAAGAACCTTCTCATGTGACACCACTGAGTTTACTAACTCAGACCAGGCTGTAAATGCATGTCTAGCAGAAAAAATGCATACTATAAAAGCTCCGCTCCGCACAGCACAATTCTAGGGTTTTTAGGGGGGGGGGGGGGATACCCTCTCATATGATCAAGAACTGATGGATGGAACTGAAGGAAGATGTCCAAGCTGCACTGAATGAACTGGTTAAAAAGATGGGGCCAGGAATACCAACTGCAGTGCTTCACTGAAAAGATGCAAGGCTGGAAGCACTTAACTCATCTCTGCTAAGAAATCTGGCAAGCAGTTTACACTTTCAGTAGTCTACAGATAACCCAAAAAACCCATATTTGTGCCCATTCCAAATAAAAAGATGATCCAACAAAATGTGAAAATTGTGGAATAATATCATTAATAACACATGCCAAGTAAAACTTTGTTGAAATTTTAAAAAATAGTTTTTAAAAAGCACATGTACAGGGGTACTGCCAGAAACTCAAGAGGGATTTAGAAGAGGATGCAGAGCAAGGGATCCAAAACACACTCACTGCCATCATGTGCATGCTTACTTGTAGTAAACCCCTACGTGTTTCCGAAACTCTAACTGTGAACTGGGGTAGTAAGCCTCGTCGTTCCCCAGAGGAGCTGCGGGTGGTTTCAATCACTGAGGATGTGGCTCACAGACCATCATGTAGCCACTATACCACTAGGGCTCCTTCAGACAAAAGATATTAGGATGGATAGAAGATAGATTTTAGCTGAAAGCAAGATGTTTACCTGTGCTTCACTGACTACGCAAAGGTATTCAACTGTGTGGACCATAGCAAACCACAAGTAGCAGTGGGAAGAATGAGAATTCCACAATATTTCATTGTGCTCCAAGGCCCTGGTGGTAGGGGTTACAAGTTGGGCTGCTAACCACTAGGTGAGTAGTTCAAACCCATCCTCTATGGAAGAAATATGCGGCTTTCTGCTCCAGTAAAGAGTTAGCACCTCAGAAAGCCGCAGGGGCTGCACTCTTATCTTATAGGCTGGCTAGGCAGTGGGTTTGGTTTTTTGGTTAACTGAGTTCATGAATAACCTGTACATAGACCAAGAGGCAGACATTGGAACAGAACAAGAGAATGCTAACTAAGTATGTGAAAGTTAAAAAAGGTGTACAACAACAATTACATACACTTATTCAATCTGTAGAATGACTAATAAATTCAGAACCTGGAATACATGAAAAAGCATGCAGAATCAGGATTGGAAGATACTCACTAATAATCTGAAGTATGCAGACCATATCATCTAGACCTAGCTTTCTGAAAGTGAAAAGGATCTTGAAGCACTTTGAAGATGTAAGACGGCAACTGTCAGTATGAACAAAACCTCAACATTAAAAAAAATCCCTTCAATGAAGCAAATAAACAACACCACGGTCAATGGAGAATGATTCATGTTATCAAAGGAGTCATTTTACTGGGACCCACAATCAACATCCATGGAAGCAGCAGTCATGACATCATTTGCCTTGGACAAATCTGTACCAAAAGTTCACTTGAAATGTTAAAATGCAAAGATGTCACTTTGAGGATCAACGTGCACCTGAGGAAAGCCACAGTACTGTCAATAACCTCATGTGCATGTGAAAGTTACAGAATGAAGAAGTCTGAAAAGCTGAAGGCTTTGAATTTCAGTATCGACAAAGAATACTGAATAAACCACCAGAATGCTCTGTAAAAACGAGGGTGGTCAGAGTCTGTCTCATGCTCTTTGGACAAATGCCCAGGTGGGGCCAGTCCGTGGAGAAGGACATCATACTCTGTAAAGTGGAAGGCCAGCGAGAAAGAGAAAGCCCTCACGGAGATGGACTGACACAGTGGCTGCAACAATGTGCTCAAGTAGCGCCCACTGTGAGGGTCCTGCAAGACCAGGCAGGGTTGCCTGCTGTTGTATACAGCGTCGCGCGCTACGAGTTAGAACTGACCCCACGGCACCTAACAAACACAGCCACTTTGGAAAAGCCTGACAGTTTCTCAAACACTTAAATTAAGAGAATTGCCAAAAGATGCTAGCTATTTCAGTCCTCTTTTTCACACCCCCGCCACTTCACCATGATCTCCTTCTGCAGAGAAGGCCCTCAACGAAATGGATTGACAGTGGCTGCAACAATGGGCTCAGGCATAGGGTCAATTGGGAGGAGGGCACAGGATCGGGCGGTGTTTCATTCTGTTGGGCACAGGGTGGCTATGGGTTGGAACCAACTCAACGGCAGCCATCCAACAATAACATTCCAATCCTAGGTAATACTCAAGCGTGAAATGGCACGTCGTCTTAACAACTTGTATACTGGTGCTCACAAAAGTATTATTCAAAATAGTCAGTGATTAGTATCAATCATTAAATTATTAAATTAGTATCAATAATTCAATGACCATTAACTAATAAATAAACTATTCCACCTCTATACAATCAAATATTAGCCAGTCACCAAAAGGAAAAAGTACTAACACATGCCACAAAGTGGATGAACCTTAAAAACCTTAGGCTAAGTGAAAGAAACTATATATATAAGTTCACATTCATACAAAACATTCAGAAAAGGCAAATCTACAGAGAAAGTTGCTTGGTGGTTGCCTAAGGCCAAAAGGCAAGAAGAATGAACGGATGCTTAATGTCACATAAGGCTTCTACTTGGATGATGAAAATGTTCTGGAATTAGATCGTGAAGATGGTTGTACAAGCTTGTGAATATACCAAAAACCACTGAATTATATGCTTTTAAAGGATAAATTATACGCCATATAAATTACAGGCCAAAATTTGTCCCCGCTATAAACACTTAAAAATGCTAGAAAAGTATATCAAAAAATAATATACAGCTAACTCACAAATATATTTATAAATATAAATAAAAAGATAAGTGAGTACACAAGCAAACGGGGTGAAGAAAGTTGATGGTGCCAGGCTACCAAAAGATATAGCACCTGAAGTCTTAAAGACTTAAAGGTAAACAAGCAGCCATCTGGCTGAGAGACAACAAAACCCACATGGAAGAAGCACACCAGCCTGTCCTGACTCAATCGCTGAGGACAAAGTGGGTGCATAAGCAAAAGTAGTAAAGAAAGCTGGTGGTGTCCGGCTGCCAAAATATATAGAATCTGGGGTCCTATACGCTGGAAGATAAACAAGGGGTCATCTGAGAAACAACAAAGCCCATATGGAAGAAGCACACCAGCCTGTTAGATCACTAGGCGTTGAAGGGATCCGTTATCAAGCATCAAAGACCAAAAAGAGTCATAGCATTGTGCATGAGGGGGAGTGTGGAGTGGGGACCCAGGGCCCATCTGTGGGAAATTGGACATCCCCTTGCAGAAGGGCTATGGGGAGAAGATGAGCCAGTTAGGGTGCAGTGTAGCAAAAATGAAATATACAATTTTCTTCTAGTTCTTGAATGCCCCCCCCTCACTATCATGATCCCAATTCTACCTTACATATCCAGCTGGACTGGAGGATGTACACTGTCACAGATAGGAACTGGAAATACAGGGAATCCAGGACAGATGAACCCCTCAGGATCAGTGGTGAGAGTGGCGATATCGGGAGGGTCAAGGGAAGGTGAGGGAGAAAGGGGGAACAGATTACAAGGTCTACATAAAACCTCCTCCCTGGGGGCAGACAGCGGAGAAGTGGGTGAGGGAGACATCAGATGGTGTAAGATATGACAAAATAATAATAATTATAAATTATCAAGGGTTCAGGGGGAAGAGAGGAGTGGGGAGAGAGGGGAAAAATGAAGAGCTAATACCAAGGGCTCAAGAAGAAAGCAGGTGTTTTGAGAATGATGGTGGCACCATATGTAGGAATGTGCTGGACACAATTAGTGTATGTATGGATTGTGATAAGAGTTGTATGAGCCCCTAATAAAATGATTTTTAAAAAAAGCAGATAAGCAAAGAAAGGGAAATAAACCCACAGTGCCTGGGTGAAAGTGGGAACTGAGAGCCACAGTGGTTGCCTATGAGCCAATACCTAGGTGGTGGCAAAGGGCACAATTTCAATAACATACAGGGCCTGAGTTTGATTTCCCTTGTGATGAAAGAATACTTACATTGAGGAACTAGAAATAAGACCTTGAGAATACAGTAGAAACCCTAAAATGGATGCCAACAACTTGGTAAAAGACTGAAGGAGGAAAAACACCTTCCAATCCTATTAGTAGATAAGAAAACTTGGTTGGAAGGAGTGGGGGTAAAATGTTCCTCTTAAGAACCAGAATCCCAAATTCATATTGATTGAGGGGTCAGAATTAAAACTTGATATGTAATACCCGAATGTCCCAGGAACCACTAAACCAAGAAATTAGCATAAAAGCTCAAACTTGAACTATTCCAAGGGCATTCTGTCGAAGCAAATTACCAGCTGTCAAAGGAGTGTAGTGCTCACGGCAGGCATTTTTCACTGGTTAGGTGAAACTGTCGTTTGGTTTTCAAGAAGATTCTATGGGATTGTTTTCTTTTAAAATTGTCAAACTAAACGTAAGATGAAATAATCTACCATAAGAAAGCCAACAGGGATGTGAGGGCCATCTGGCTGCGACATCTGTCACCCCATTGATCACCAGGGTTGATTCGGCTGATCTGGCTGGCTGGGCGGGTGTCCCCTTTCTCCCTCACCGCTCCATGTGCGTCCCTCCGGAAGCTGTCCGGTCGGTTGAAGAGGACGACCTTCCCCGATAGAAGGAAGACCGTCCTTCGGTCAAGGGTATACGAGTAGCTGCGCTCCCCTGCTAGAACCTCCAAACAAGAAAGCCAACAGATAATATAGACAGGTTTCAGAAGTCCAGAGAAAAAAAATTATCAGACAGAAACGATAAAAGAATATATTTGAAATTATTACACATATGAAAGAAAGCCTCAAACCTTTAAGAATAAGATCCTATGGGAAAAGAAAAAGCAGATTTGAAAACAGAAAAAAACACTCTCATTGAAACTTATCCCAGTAACTGGGTTAAAATAGATTTGATGATGACAAAGAAATAAACTAGAACATAAGAAATAACCAGAAGGCAACTCAGAAAAATGAGATGGGGAATACCAAAGAGAAATTAAATCAAGGACTATGAAAGAGTTGAAATCTCTAAGAGTTTCCGAAGGTGGAAAAGAATACAAAGATGTTGTTAGTGACCCTGTATGCAACAATGAAGCACCACCTGGCTCTCTGCCAGCCTCCTGTTTTTACGTTTAAGCCCATTGTTGCAGCCACTGTGTCAATCTACCCTGTCTTGAGAGAGTTCCTCTCTTTTGCTGCCCTTCTACTTTACCAAGCATGATGTCCTTCTCCAGGGACTGATGGGAGTCCAACGTACATGGGATAAAGTCTTGTAATCCCGGTCTCTACGGAGCATTCTGGCTGTACTTCTTCCGAGACAGATTCGTTACCTCAGCAGTCCACAGTACTTTCAATATTCTCTGCCAGCACCATGGTTCACATGCATAGTTCAGTCTTCCTTATTCAATCCCCAACTTTTACATGCATGTGAAGCGGTTAAAAATCACGGCTTAGGTCAGATCCTCTAGAACACTTTAAAGAAGTCTTCCCAATACAATGTGTCGTTTGATCTCCTGACTGCTGCTTTCATGATTCTGGATTACGGACCCAAGCAAGACAAATCCCTGACAATTTCAATCTTTTCTCCATTCATCCTGATGTTATGTATTGGCCAGTTGTGAGGATTTGGGTCTTTTTGCATCGAGTTGTAATCCACACTGAAGGCTGCCATCTTTGATGATCTTCATCAAGCAGCGCTTCAAGTCCTCCTCAGTGAACAAGGTTGTGTCACCTGCTTGTGCATATTAATAAACCTTCCTCCAACCCGAGGTTGCATTCTTCTTCATATATTCCAGCTTCTCTGACTATTTGATCAACCACTATTTTGCCCATCATCTTTCAATATTACAATTCAAGGCTTGATTTTTTCCTTTCTTGAGTTCTTTCAGTTTAAGATGTGCTAAGCATGCTCTTTCATTTTGGTTTTCAACGCTAGGTGTTTGCACATTTCATCATGATATTTTACTCATTCTTGAGCTGCCTTGTGAAGTCAGCTCTTTGACTGCATCACTTCTTCCATTTATCTTAGCTACTCTATGATTAAGGGCAAGTTTCAGAGTCTCTTCTGACATCCATTTCAAATTTTCTTTCTTTTTTAACACTAGGCTTTTAGAATGCATCATTTTAACAAATTTCCATTTCAACGGAAATTACAGAAAATGTTTACATTTACCTCCTACCATTTATGCTTTTATCCATTTAACATGACAGATTTATCTATCTAAATTAATTTTCTTCTATGTCTTCTAATCTTGAAATTCTGTGTGGTACACCTATCTCTACAGATGTGTCAATTTGACACAAACGTAAATTGAGCATTAATCCCAGTAAATCGCTTTCATTCATGAAAGCATTACTTCAGTAACAAGTCCTTACAAAGTAAACATCAAATGTAAAGATAAACAATGAAGCAGGGGGGAAAAAAACAACACAGCAAAGATTGTCATATTGATATACTCAAGCAACCCTACGGTATGTCGACCGCACTACCTCAAATATGGTATAATGTTTAATAAGTTTTATGTAAATATGTAGTATCATAGTTTCATTTACAAATTGATAATGCAAAATTGTATTGTTTTCAAATAAAGTTGTATAGAAAATGTATGGTTTTGTTCGTCAATTTGCAGCACATTCATAGATTTGTTTTATAAGAAATGTCGTAAACCTAGGGTTAATGAACTTTTGCTTTCTTCATGTAGGATAGACTACAGGTCTATTTTGGCTCTCCTGGATTTATCTTAACTTTACTCAGCTTCAGCTTGAGCTTATACATGAGCAATTGCTGGTTTGTTTCATAGTCATATCCTGACCTTGTTTTAGCTGCTGATCCTGAGCTCTCCCATCATCTTTCCACAAATGTGGTCGATTTAATCTCTGTGGATTCCATCTGGAGAGGTCAGTGGACAGTTGCCATTTGTGCTGTTGAACAAAAAGGGTGGTTGCCAAGAATAAGTCATTGATCTGGCAAAATCCTACCAATGCAATCTCCAGCTTTGTTTCTATCACCCAAGCCTTATCTTCTAACTACCGTTTCTTCCTGTTTCCATCTTCTGCATTCCAATCACCAATCATGATTGATGCATTCTGATTGTAGGTTGATCAATTTCACACTCAAGACACTGGTAGAATTCTTCAATTTCTTCAACACTAGCTTTAATGATTGGTGCAAAAATTTAAATAATAGTTGTGGTTGAATTTACTTGAATTTGGATATAATCTTATCACAGATAGCAATGTCTTGGAACATCCTTTTTAATGATAAACGTAATGGCATTCCGCATGACTGCAGCGTTCCCAGCACAGAAACTCATGGGATTTTCGGATTCAAAATGGTCAATAGCAGTCCACTTCAGCTCATTAATGCTTAAAATATTGATCTTTATCCACTCCACTTCATTTTTTACAACTTCCAATTTTTCTAGATTCATACTTCATACATTCTAAGTTCTGATGATTAAATCTCTACCCCTGTTCTTCTCATTTTGCGTCATGTCCCATCAACAAACGAAAGTCCTGAAGGCTTTATTCCCACAGCTTTACTCCATTCACATTACTGTGGGCAACTTTACTTTTGAGAAGGTAGTTCTTTCTCAAGTCATGTGTGTATATATGCCATATATATATGTATATATATATATATATGCTAATCCAGACATCACTTCATAGTTCAATCCCATCAAGTAATATTGTGCCCAAATCGGTTTCTGAGCATTCTTTCCCTTCTTGAACTCCTGATATGAGCGTCCCTGTACTCCCCACTCGGTCTTACTTTGAGTGCTTCTGACCTGAGGGGCTCCTCTTCTGGCGCTATCTCTAGGATGTTCTGCTTTTATTCAATAGCTTCAGTAGCTGACAATGTTCTGATGCTATACATAAGATTGTCAGCAGCCAATCCCTGAGAAATGGACAGCCAATTCTTCTTCGTAGTCTGTTCTTCATCTGGAAACTCCGCCGAAACGTCTTCACGTTGAGTACCCCTGCTGCCCCTTGAAATCCTGGCGTCATAGCTTCGAGCAACACATAAGCCACCACCGAACCACAAAGTGAGACAAGTGGTAGAAAGAATACAACAGAGGAGGTATTTTGTCTGAGGATTGCCTAGAACTAAAAAGTCATAAATCCTCACACTTAGTAATGCAGCACAACTCAATCCATACCATTATGCTGTATTGCAACTGCAGGGTCTGAATAAGACAAATTTAAAATAAAATTCCAATTTTGAGCTTATCCAAGGCCATGGATCAGGGAAAATGGCAAGCCTTGAGGAATGGTGGTGGGATTCCCACAGGGAGAGAGACATGAGAATCCCTGGTGGGAGGTGGGTTAAAAACAGTTTTCAACAAAAAGCTGAGGGAAGAAAAGGAGAGGGTAAATTAGTAAAAGGTAAGGTTAGTTGGAATGGAAATAAATGGAGTCGCTGATACCATGCCAAGGAATCTTAACTATCAGGCAAGAGCAGGCAAAATTTGAGCAAGCTATGTAATCTAAAAACATCTTTTGCCAGTTAGCTTGGCAGTGGTGTATATGGTAGATAAAGGAAAATGAACTGCAGACTATAAGTAAACTCAGGAAATCATTACGACAGTCCAATTCTTTCAATTACACAGGGTCAGGAAAAAGACAACGGAAGTAGAGATGAGAGAAAGAGAGGCTCAGGTGAGGAGGGATGGAGGAAAGAGAGAAAGACTATGCAGACACTTTGGAGACAGAATCCAAACAATTTAGTGAATGAGGTGGGCGGGGACAGGGAGGTAAAAAGGGAAGAAGAGGCTGAGTGACTGAGGAAACAGCTATCCATTCTCTTCCCGAAAAGAGACAGAAGTTTGACACAAGATAGGAAAGAAGTCTTCTAGTCCAGGCTCTAGGTCAGCTGCAACTTCCTTAATTTCACAGGTTCAGCTTCTTAACTCTGGAAAATTCAAAGATTGTTAAAATGGATCAAAAGCTGCGTCAGCTGTGGTAGCAAAGGGATTCCTCCACATGGGTCTAGTCTCTGGAGCTCAGGAGGAAGGCAGGGCTACAGGGCAGAGGCAGGAATCAGCAGTAGCAGTTGAAACTGTAGGAGCACTTCCTATGACTCAATGCCCCAAGAAGAGAGGGCAATGAATTTTGGGAAAATGTTCCACAAATACAGAAAAGTCCCAAGGCCCATCAGAGTGATCAGGAACGGGGATCCAAAGAAGAGAGGCCCTACTGGGAGAAAGGAGTCACGTTCCCCTCCCCATTTCCTGAGAGAGCCAAGTGATAAAAATCCAAGGGAACGAGAAGCCCTCGGTGCAGCCTACTATGCCTGGGATAGTCCTTTCACTGTGCACTTATCCAAAGCCCTATTTCAAAGGAAAGTTTGAAAACATTACCTCAATTTTATCGACAGATACTGTACTTCACACAGCTGAAATACT